>NC_090729.1:183578755-183581255 GCF_036898095.1 Palaemon carinicauda | reverse complement strand
ATATATTCACTTTTTTTTTTTAAAATATACAGTACAACGTATAGAACTGGATTTTTAATACTTATTATTATTATTATTATTATTATTATTATTATTATTATTATTATTATTAATAATATTTTACACTATCAAATAAAATCAATTTTGAGAATAGAAAATGAAATAAAAGCTGGGAATAAAAATACAAAAATATAAACATAAGATCATTCATTCACAAGGAAAATTCAAAGATATATACAGTATATATATATATATATATATATATATATATATATATATATATATATATATATATTATATATATATATATATATATGTGCGTGTGTGTATACATATATATATATATAAATATATATATATATATATATATATATATATATATATATATATATAAACACTAAACCAATATGTATCTTTAAAGATTTCCTCTCCATATTTTGCAGTTGTTACAGTCGTTTCTTGGGGTTGAAAGTTGGCACAGTAAAACCTCCCCCATTTGTTTCCCTGCCATGGCCAAGTTTATGGCCTAAGGCTCTGTCTTGGAAATAAAACGGCTTTATATATGAGTTCCCCTTTACTGTGTCGTTCAGCCTCTTGGGGAAATAGAGGAAATAACTGGAAACAATCTTAAAATAATTCTATGCGTTTCGAAAGTAACTGAAGTGAATTGCCTTTTTATCTTTCTTAAGACCTAACAAAGTCTATAAAAGTTTATTTTTATATTTCTTAAATCCTTTACTTTCTTTGTATAAAGTCAGGAAGAATTATATAATAAAAATAACAGATGATGTGACTAGTTAATGTTAAATTAAATCTTTTTGTAACTTTGTTAAATCAGATCTAAGTTAGCACCTCTCCTTTGTATCTCCTTATCTACTCTACACAGTTAAAAACACCCAGATTTTTAATCGGAAATTCTCCATAAAAATATACTTTTCTTAGCCGTATTTCAGTAAAATACAGCCGACCGTAGTTTTACCATAATATGTTATCATCTTTTACGGGATGTTTACCTGCAAAAGATAATATATCAACATATCCGTAATTAAAACGGTAAATACCTAGCAAAATTTATGCCAGGAATTTTACAGTTTTTTGCGGCAAATTTCTAACAGTGTATGTATGTAATTTCATGACGTAGGAGAAGCACAAAAATAAGCAATATCCAGTGTCCAATTATATTAATATTCTCTGACAGTAAGATGATGGTGATTAGAATATAAAAAAAAAATATGTTTTTAGTTTTTTATGTTTTTATATCACTTTTATCGAATACAATTTACTTTTTACCCTTTTATGAATAAATATCAAATACATCGGCCAGATGATGTCAGTGTGATTATTGATTAGAAATAGGATATATTATTTTAAGAATAACAATCATCCCTTCTAAAAAGAATAAATATAACCGTTGATTGAATTTGTATACGTATTTTATGTACTCTTGGGAGATTTACTTGCACTATTTGTACAATTGCTTTAGAAAGAAATTGAAGCTTCAAGCTTATATTAATAATTTACTTATTGAAAATATGGAAAAGTTGAGAGATTAATTGTTTAGTAGATAAACACCCATGGGTATAAAAAAATCAACAGTTTTTTTTAAATATACAGCGTATATAACAGATAATTATAATCCCTTCTTTTTCTTTTTCTTAGAATACTACTGCTGCTTATAATACCAATCTCTCTCTCTCTCTCTCTCTCTCTCTCTCTCTCTCTCTCTCTCTCTCTCTCTCTCAGACACCTTCTACTCGAGACACATCGTATATATTTTCATCCATTCTTTGCTATTCACATCACAACATATCTATTGAAATGTTGTTTGTGTAATCAATGTAAAAATAACCAATGAAAATATCCTCTCTGAATAATTATACAGAAGGATCTTCAAAACAAGAAGAAGAAGAAGAAGAAGAAAAAACGCGTCTATATTAGACCCTTCTCTGAAGTGCTGTAAGAAATCAACACGTTTCCAGAGAAACCCTTTGTGCTGTGTAAATTGAATTGTCAGAGAGAGAGAGAGAGAGAGAGAGAGAGAGAGAGAGAGAGAGAGAGAGAGAGAGAGAGAGAGAGAGAGAGAGAGTGGAAAATAACTGGCTATCTGAACAACAGATGCTAGCCTGGGAGGCAAAGAGACACCGCCTACGTATAGCAACATATGGAACTTCTAAAAGCAGAAGAATAAAAGATATTTCAGTATTTATGTAATAAATTTGTTTTTCGTGTTCTATTCTAAACTGGTTTGTTCATCCGAGACAATTATTCACCTGAATTTCGAAATAAATAGGAGCGTTTTAAGGTTACTTTGCAATATCAAAATTGTAACAGTCAATATCAGATAACATGCCCCTACCTCACCATCCTTGTGAGCTAAGGATCGGGGGTTTGGGGGAGCCTATAGGTCTATCTGCTGAGTCATCAACAGACATTGCCTGGCCCTCCCTGGTCCTGGCTTGGGTGGAGAGGGGGCTTGGGCGCTAATCATATGTATATATGG
>NC_090729.1:183568755-183573755 GCF_036898095.1 Palaemon carinicauda | reverse complement strand
CAGTGTACAAATACTAAAGCTGTCGAAGAGGTGACTCACATCTGTTATTTTCTCTGATAAGTCGTCAACACCAACTCCCTTCCGGGCGCATGCAATAAAATCATGATATGTGTACTTAAGAATTTGAAGAATACCTGTTTTAATCTTGGTAAAAATTATTACTTTAAGACGTCACAAAAATGTACACAAAGTTTTCTTCAACTTTATAAGTTAATTAGAAGCTTAATCATATCCATTTCTAGTTTTGGAGATTGATATGCACATAGGCCTATGCTAAGCATCGATGTTTATGGCTAAACATGAACTTTTACAGATGGATAACTGACAGGAATCGATTCAGTAATACAAAATCCTTTAGAAACAACAAACAAACAAAGTGCTTTTCCTCAAATATGCCTACCATGGCATTTTCTAAGCGGTGTTTTCAATTTCCAGTCCTGACTATTTTCCCGAATGCATTGCAACTTGATAGGAAACGAAGGACTATTTTCCCGAAAGCCTTGCAACTTGATAGGAAACAAATGACTATTTTCCCGAGTACCTTGTAACTTGATAGGAAACGAAGGACTATTTTCCCGAACGCCTTGCAACTTGATAGGGAACGAAGGACTATTTTCCCGAACGTCTTGCAACTTGATAGGAAACGAATTACCATTTTCCCGAACGCCTTTGAACTTGACAGGAAAGGAAGGGAAAGCTCATCCATGCTGATCCTAGAACGTCTATGCTATAATGGAACTCAAATTCTACATCTGGCATTTTTATGCTACCGCCAAGAATGTGCTCAAATCCGTTATGTGAGCATATCTCGTCTAAGAAATTTTGAACGCTTTCTTGAATTTAATATTCATAACGTGAAGACTATGGAATTTGAATATTTCTATCTCCAACTGAATTTCATTCATCCTCAATTTTCTTTTATATCTAATATTCCTATTCAGAATGAAAGAGAAGAATTTAATAAAACAAAGTATTTTCCACCTACAGCACTTCAAATTTCATATAATAACTTTTAATACCGAATTCCTTCAAATGAAATCACCATAGAAATGTAATCAAGAATTTTATTATTTCCTGTTTTCATATAATTTTTATTTTTAGTACCGAATTCCTATAAATGAAAACATCATAGAGAAGTACTCACAATTTATTTTTTCCTGTTTTCATATAATTTTTATTTTTAGTACCGAATTCCTATAAATGAAAACATAGAGAAGTACTCACAATTTATTTTTTTCCTGTTTTCCTTCCCAGTGAAATAAATTCCATGATATACATTTGAAATAACTGAATAATTCCTTCCATGATATACATTTGAAATAACTGAATAATTCCTTCTAAGTTTGTAAATTCTTGTCTAACATTCAGGCAAATATATCATATCAATCTACTTCGCTAATTTCTCTTAAATTCCTCTCCCCTTATGTGTTACTTATCGCAATGATTTTGCACTTGGAATTTTTACCCATTTTGCACAATAAATTGCTTATTGTTTTGCTTTGGCTTCCCTCCTTTATTGCGGAAATATTAAATCAAACCAATTTTATTATTTATTGTCATTTACATCATCAAATGCCCATTACGTGATGGGTAAAAATGACATGATTAATTCAGGAAATAGTTTTCAAATAAATTGTTTTCAAACTTTAAAAAAACCTTTGCCTATTCTAGAGAATACAAGCTTCCTACGAAGAAAAAACAAGGTTACAATTTAAAAGAATTTGACAAAAAATATATTCATTATACGCTTAACAAAAATCGTTATATATGATGAAAATTTGGAAAGCCTAAACAAAAACAGCTTTCAAAAATATAATACATACATATATATATATATATATATATATATATATATATATATATATATATATATATATATATATATACAATTAGAACATCGAGAGAATATATATGAACATGCATATACAAAAATTGACAAAAAATATATTCATTATACGTTTAACAAAAATCGTTATATATGATGAAAATTTGGAAAGCATAAACAAAAACTGCTTTCAAAAATAGAAAAAAATATATACAACAAGAATACCTATAGAATAAATCTGAACATGCATTGCCAGATTATTATTATTATTATCATTATTATTATTATTATTATTACTTGGTAAGCTACAACTCTAGTTGGAAAAGCAGGATGCTATAAGCCCAGGGGCTCCAACAGGGAAAATAGCCCAGTGAGGAAAGGAAAAAAGGAAAAATAGAATATTCTAAGAAGAGTAACAACATCAAAATAAATATCGCCTATTCAAACTATATAAACTTTAACAAAACAAGAGGAAGAGAAATTAAATAGAATAGTGTGCCAGAGTGTACCCTCAAGCAAGAGAACTCTAACATTCAGCTCGAAAATGGAATTAATATCAATTAACGCTCTAATTAACAAAACGTAGACCTCTAACCACCCTCTGAACAGACACATGGTACAGGAGATTAAGATGGTAATTTCTATTCCTTAGATTTCTGAATTATAATACACAAACTACTACTCCAATTGAGAGTAATTCCTCCTACGCAATACGTTCACAATTCCCCCCACCCTACCTTTATCCTTTCACAGACACTTTATATACATACATATATATATATATATATATATATTATACATATATACATATATATATATATATATATATATACTGTATATATACATACACACACACACATATATATATATATATATGTATATATATATATATATATATATATATATATATATATATATATATACTGTGTATATATATGTACATATATATATACATTTATATATGTATATATATAGGTAAGTATATAACTATATCTATGTAATTATACATATATATATATATATATATATAATATATATATATATATATATATATATATATATATATATATTTAGGTATATAACTATATCCATGTATTTATATACATAAATAAATAAATAAATAAATAAATATATATATATATATATATATATATATACTGTATATGTATATATATCTATATATACAGTAAATATATATATATATATATATATATATATATATATATATACTGTATATGTATATATATCTATATATACAGTAAATATATATATATATATATATATATATATATATATATATTACTAGCTAAACTACAACCTTAGTTGGAAAATCAGAATGCTATAAGCCCGAGGCTCAAACTGGGAAAATACAGCACTGACGAAAGTAAGTAGAGAAACTACAAGAAAAGTAATTAACAATTAATATAAAATATTTTATGGACAGTAACAACGTTAGAACAAATATTTCGTATATAAACTATCAAAACTTAAAAAACAAAAGGAAGAGAAATAAGATAGAATAGTGTGCCCCAGTATACCGCCAAGCAAGACAACTCTAACCCATGACAATGGAAGATCATGATACAGAGGCTATGGCACTACCCAAGACCAGAGAGCAATGGTTTGATTTTGGAGTGTCTTTCTCCTAGAAGAGCTGCTTACTATAGCTAAAGAACCTCTTCAACCTTTACTAAGAGGAAAGTAGCCACTGAACAATGCATTGCAGTAGTTAACCCTTTGAGCGAGGAAGAAATGTTTGGTAATCTCAGTGTTGTCAGGTGTATGAGGACAGAGGAGAATATGTAAAAAATAGGCCAGACTATTCGGTGTATGTGTAGGCAAACGAAAATGAAAACCTTATAGCAGCTACATAAGTTTGCCTATATAAAAGCATTTATTCATGTATGAGAACCCAATTTACAATGATGAATTTGCTCTGAAAGGAAAAGGTTGAAACACGGAAGATTATAATAAAGACAACCACTGACTGGAACAGACAACCTGTCGAAGTTCCAACACTAGGTAATCCACTTATGTTTCCCCAACGCAGAAGGAAAATGTTTGCGAGAGCAATATGACGAGGTTAACACCTTTGCATGCTTTTACGCAAATGCGTACACAACACCGTCTAGGTTTTAAGCTCTCTCTCTGCATGCTTTACTTTGCACAAATACCTACTTAAAAACGTCTACGTTATAGTCTCTCTCTCTCTCTCTCTCTCTCTCTCTCTCTCTCTCTCTCTCTCTCTCTCTCTCTCTCTCTCTCTTTGCATGTTGTTGCACAAAGAAATACACGACACGTCTAGGTTTTAATCTCTCTCTCTCTCTCTCTCTCTCTCTCTCTCTCTCTCTCTCTCTCTCTCTCTCTCTCTCTCGCCAAGACATAAGAGATTTCTTTTTTTTATTAATCTCTCATTTTTAAAGAGATTAAAAAATTCTTTTTAATCCTTTATTTATGCTTCCTGGTGTTGATATTACTTGTGAGGATAAGATTAAATCACGTTATTCTTTTAATGGATTGAATTTTTCACATGTGGAGTTCACTAAGCAAATTTAATTTCTATCTATCTATCTATCTACCAATATATATATATATATATATATATATATATATATATATATATATACATATATTTGTACGAGTTTCGATATGAAACGTGTTTGCTATATTATTATTATCATTATCATTATTATTATTATTATTATTATAAGTTGTTCTTATAACAATATCAGTAACTCTTATTAGAGATAATAAATTACGTAGATAAATATAACTAATATGTATTTAAATTATATAAGCTGATGGAAATCTTCTAACTTAACAAAGCTTATTTTCCTATTAATATCATAGCAAAAATTCGATTTGATAAGACAAAAAAGTATCAGGATTAGTTTGAGTTGTTAAATAGTTTGAAAAAAAAATATATATTTATATATACACACACACACACACACACACACACACATATATATAGTATATATATATATAATATATATATATATATATATATATATATATATATAAGTGTTGGGTAGAAGTTCAAATGAAAGTAATTATATTAAAATTTTGAAAATTTTAAAATGATTATATGACCTTACTTGAAATTGTACGTGAATAAAAAAAAATTAAATGATGTATTTTTCAAATTATTAAAAATTCTAGCAATCTAATAGTC
>NC_090729.1:183556255-183566255 GCF_036898095.1 Palaemon carinicauda | reverse complement strand
GGTGGACAATGGAGATCGATTTCTCGGACATTCCAGTGATGGGAATAGGGAATTTATTGTTAAAGGATGAAAGAAATATATGTTTCCACATATTGGAGGAAATATTAGGAGAGAGAGAGAGAGAGAGAGAGAGAGAGAGAGAGAGAGAGAGAGAGAGAGAGAGAGAGAGAGAGAGAGAGAGAGAGAGAGAGAGAGGGGGTTGTACCTTCATATCTTCCTATTTTGTTATTATTATTAAAAATATTATCAATATTATCAAAATATTATGAGAGAGAGAGAGAGAGAGAGAGAGAGAGAGAGAGAGAGAGAGAGAGAGAGAGAGAGAGAGTGTGTTTGTGTGTTTTCATTATAACTGGATCAGATAATAGCTTTCCACAATATGTTTATAAAATCCGAAATCTGCATTTCAACTGACGTTTTTCTATTCAAGCTGTAACTACATGAAATTTACCTCTTAAAAAGTAATAATCCCAAAAAATATCAAAACAATATGTAAATAAAACTCGATGCTGTATAAGCGCAAATTAAACCAGATTCTCATCAGCCATTAAGTTGTGTTAAAAACGAAATTGAGTTAATTATAATAAAATACCACTCTTCATATTCTAATTGGAATACATATGCTCAATTTATATAAAAGTTCATTTGATAAAATAGCACATTAATTTCCATGGTTAACATGTCTATAAAAGTTGGGGTAGCGCGCAATATATCTATCCATACTGTCAGCTTTTGTAACGAAGTGTTGTGTTCGTAATTCAAAACTCCGTATAATCTCATTCATTTATCATGTGCCGGACACACCATTTGAAAATGCTGTTCATATATTTCATCGATAACTCCACAGTCGATGCTGGCGTTGGTTTTCCCCAACATTATTTCATTTTTCAGATAGCAGTCGATGGGGTTGTCCGGTGACCTGTAGTACAATATTTATTGGTATGGCTTTGGCCATTGTATAAGCTATTAGGGCTATTTTAACACTCATAACAGAATACGCAGGATTTTATTCATATTTAATATTTGTCCAGTCATTCAGTAGTTTCACAAGATTTGAGCTATTTTTTTAAATAATCAATAAAACAATTAATGCAAAATATCCTTGATCTCATTCATTATGCATTATTAAGGTAATTAGAACAAAAATATAGTTGCTTTACGAATGGGTTTTCTAAATGAATATGAAGGAAAATTATATATAATCTTAAACTGGCAGTATGTAAAATTAGTTGATGTCTTTGAAACATATCTTTATAAAACTATCCGTTATACTATGCTCAACGCAGTGAGAAAGGGTGATGTGGGGACAACATCTGGTTTTAAAAGGATTCCATTATTGATGCCACGTCTCCAAATATCACTGGCCTGCTCCCCATATCTTCACCCCTACTCTCTGTCTCTTTCTTTCTTTCTTTGTCTCTTTCTCTGTTTATATATAGATTGGTGTATTTTCAAAATTCTCTCTCTCTCTCTCTCTCTCTCTCTCTCTCTCTCTCTCTCTCTCTCTCTCTCTCTCTCTCTCTCTCTCTCTCTCTGCCTTTCTTCTAAGAGGTACTTGTTCCCATTGTAGATAGCTGCCTTAGCTTGGCTATGAAGCTGGGTAACGGTCCATCGCGAGAGTGTGTGCAAGCGTGTTACAGACTGTGTAGCGGCAACGTCTGGCATATGAGCATGGGATGGCTCCCCTCATATGACACGTTTAGGATGGTAAAAAAAAAACCCTTTGTACAGACAGTACACCTTGAATTTTATCCGAATGGTGGTGTGGAACACAATCTAGAATAATTTCGGATACAATTTCAGAAATACAATAAGTAACATCAAAACAGACAGATAGAGAAAGAAATGCAGAGGCAGGGATAGGCGGTGGAGTGGCATATGTGGGGAAATCCGTTTAGAAGCAGTTGCCCTCATCTATCGCCCCCTTTCTCGCTGAGTTGACTAAAGCTATGGGTCACCTTGAATATCCACCAATCACAATCAACTTCGGCCCTGTGAATATGGCAAAGGCTTTTATCCCACTTTAATTGGCTGATATATTCAATTTGTTGGTGGAGAGTAGCTTGAACTTCAACCAATCATGATAAGCTTGATTATATAGGCTGAGGATATTTACCGACAGATCCAAACTGAAATATATCACGATCAAAAGATACCATTGAAGCATATTTAGTAAAGAAAAAATTCCACGAACTGTGAACTCCTGATGTTGTATATATCTCTTTCTCTAAAGTTGTACATGCAAAAGTGACCCTTGAAAAAAAGAAACATGACTTTCAAAGTTGCAGTCAGAAAGTGACCTAAAAAAGAATGATATTTGCTAGACGAAAAAAAAATATTGGCCCCATCAAAAAAAAAAAAAAAAAAAAAAAAAAAAAAAAAAAAAAAATAATTAGGGGTAACAAGTTTCGCAAAATATCTGGATTTCGTGCAGCTTACCGAGTGACCAATACTGCCCTAAAAGATTTTCGCACGAAATATTTCCTTTTTTTTCACCCACTAGAAAGAAAAAAGTTGTCATGATGAGTAAATAAAAAAAACAAAAATTATTATCAAACCTTTTATGAATCTTCTATTCCCGAATTGAATTCAACTTTAATAGAAAAAGAAAATTGGTTACCAAAATGTTATTTTATATATATATATATATATATATATATATATATATATATATATATAAAATATATGTAATATATATACATATATATATAAAATACATATATATAAACATATATATATATATATATATATATATAAAATATATGTAATATATATACATATATATATAAAATACATATATATAAACATATATATATATATATATATATATATATATATATATATGTGTGTGTGTGTGTGTGTGTGTGTATACACGTACTGACACGCAAATATTCATATATATACATATACATATATATATATATATATATATATATACATATATATATACATATATACATATATATACAGTATATATACACGTGTGTGTTTATTTTCACATGAAGATATTATTGATTGCTCGAATACCTAAGAACACTGGCATACAAAAAAAAAATAAATGATTACAAACAAATACGATATTTTTGCTTGTCAGATTCCAGAGAATATATATATATATATATATATATATATATATATATATATATATATATATATATATATATATAAAACACACTTTTTAAACCCAGGAAAAAAAAATTTAGAAAAAAAAAACGAAGTTTGGGGAAAGTCCAAGGAAAAGTGAACATAAACTCATAACCTGGCTTTGTGGCCAACCTTCCGTGAACGTGAAGTATGATGTTTCAAAACACTGATTCAAAAGAAAAAATAATAATAGTTCTCTCGCTTGAACGAGCGAAGATTTATGAGACACATGAATTGAGATGAAAAAAAAATCTGGGGAAAAAATAAATGACACTGAAAAGAAAATATAAAGGTGACGTCTCTCTCTCTCTCTCTCTCTCTCTCTCTCTCTCTCTCTCTCTCTCTCTCTCTCTCTCTCATTATACAATTTACAAGATATCTTGAGTAAATGGATTTAAAAATACATAGATTATGTTGCTTTAAATTTTCAATAATATCGAAGAAAAAATATTAATAAAATATATCAGAAATAGCATATAATGAATATAGATTAAATAATATGCTCCATCTATTGAAGGGTAATTGAAAAAAATATACCATATCGTATTGATTTCTTTTATAATTCACAGACATAGATAACGGATAATCCATGATATATAATTAGCTGTGTTGACTTTAGTAACGCTTAACAAGTTATTTTTTTTTTTTTTTTTTTTTTTGCAAAGCAAAACTTAAGTGGAATATAAGGTGGTTGAGAATCTAAAATAATTTCAACTTTGTGTATATTAAACAAGTAATTAACAATGTGGTTCATTTAAACAGGTTCGAAGTCCACTCATGAATGGCAGAGGCAAGGTACAGTGACATTGCCCTATCAAGGACGACAATGCCCTAGAGACTGACCATAGATACATATGATCAGGGCCCAAGCCCCCTCTCTACCTAAGCTAGAACCAGAGAGAGCCAGCAAATGTCTGCTGATGACTCAGTAGGAAGACCTTTAGGCTCTCCCAAAACGCCCCCTCCTTAGCTTACAAGGATGGTGAGGTTGTAGCGACCAAAAGAACTAACAAGTCTGGCCATCGCCAGCCAGGGAAGTTTCCAAAAGGCCATCAATGGGCTTTGAATTCTATAACGGGTTTAGGAAATAATCATTGGTTGTTGAATAGCTTTATTTCCACTATAACTTAAATAAAGGATTAGGAAATTATTAATTCCCAATAGGAATTTGTCGTTTCACAAACAGGATCGCCAATCGTAAAGTTCTCTACTGAAATGAAGCAACTGTCGATATGAGCTATAGGATTAATGATCAATATTACTGTATAGTCATACATTTTACAGTTTGACCTGATTGTATGTAGAATATCCTGTTCATCCCTTAGTTCATGAAATATAATCTAGTTCATTACAAAATAGCTCATCGTTTTTTCCAGTGTGGTCATATTGCTATTTGATCAAGCTGTCGAGTTTATCAATCTAATCTGAGCAATTATGATGTCCATTTCGATTTTAGGAATAAATTATTTACATGGTTTATGAAAGAAAATTACAATTCATTATAATTTTCTAAATGCTGATAACAGATGGCACTATTATGCTACATTTGCTGATAATCTAAGATATAGGAAAATATGCCTTATGGAAACCACGTGGCTGTCTGTGGTCATGTAGTCAAGGGATTCCATGGAAACTTATTAAAGAAGTTAACTGCCCTTTCGACTTGTTTCACTGAGTCTACATTGAGAAATTTCAACATATTTTTGTCTTTTCATTTTGAAATTATGTTCTTCAGTATTTCCATCCTTCAAACTAACATGATGTTTAATCATAAAAGTTTGTATTCTCCTTCTGATCAGACTGAATTGGCAAACAATTGTTACCAAATCGGTAGTTTAAATTGTTTATTTCGTTGTTTCTAAAAGCTGACAACAGATGGCACTAGTATGTCACGTTTGCTGAAAATCCAGGATAAAGAAAAATATATACCTTAAGGAAACCACGTGGTTGTCTGGGGTCATATAGTCAAGCGATTCCATGAAAACTTATCAAACAGGTTAACTACCTTTCGACTTGTTTCATTGAATGTACATTGAGAAATTTCAACATCTTTGTGATTTTTAAATTCTAAATTATGTTTTCCAGTATTTCCACCTTCAAGTTAACATGATGTTTTTAATCATTCGAGTTTGTATTATCCTTTGGATCAGACGGAATTGGTAAACTATCGTTACCAAATCGATAGTTGAAATAGTTTATTTCGTCAGAATAATATTCGCATTTAAATTTCCACCAAAAATTTATCAATATGCATTATTTTTGTGTTATTATTCTCATTTAAATTTCCCCCAAATGTCTATCAATATGTATATTTTAGTGATAATATTCTCATTTAAACTCCCACCAAAAGTCCATCAATATGTATTTTATTTTAGTGTTATTATTTTCCTTTAAACTTGCACCAAAAATATATCAATATGTATTATCTTTGTGCTAATATTCTCATTTAAATTTACATCAAAATTCTTCCAATATGTATTATTTTTGTGTTAATATTCTTATCTAAACTTCACCAAAAGTCTATCAATATGTATATTTTAGTGTTAATATTTTCATTTAAACTTCCACCAAAAATCTATCAATATGTATTATTTTTATGTTGATACTTATCATGAAGTAATTAGATTGATCTAGGATAGATTTCGTTTGATGTTTCACGTATTCGTCTGCAACTTAACAAGAACTTTAGATCAAAAGGAATTGACAATTGCGTGATCTTTGTGTTTACTCAGGGTAAGAATATATTTTCTGATTCATTGTTAAATCCCCATGTGATGAATCTCTAACATACAACATGAGTTGTTTATTAATAAAATAATATTACCACAATAATGATTTAACATAAGGAGTTCGTTTACTTTTGATGTTAATTACTTTATGCCATATAAGGATATATCAAGTTTATTCTCCCGCACTTTATAATTATATCAATATTTTTCTGATACATTGTTAAATCCCATATGATAAACCTCTGATATAAAGCATAAGTTTTTTATTAACACAGTAATATTGTCACAACACTGATATAACACAAGGAGATTCAGATAGTTTTTATGTTAATTACACCATACCACATAAACATATATCAAGTTTATTCTCCTTAACTTTATAATTATATCAATATTTTTATCTGATTCATTGTTAAATCCCATATGAAGAATCTCTAACATACAACATGAGTTATTTATAAACAAAATAATATTGTCACAAACTGATATAACTTAAGGAGTTCAGTTAGTTTTAATGTTAATTACAGCATACCATATAAACATATATTAAGCTTATTCTCCTTAACGGTATGCTGATATCAATATTTTTTTTTCAGATTCATTGTCAAATCCCATAGGGTAAATCTCTAATATAAAGCATAAGTTGTTTATAAACACAATATTATTGCCACAACACTGATATAACATAAGGAAATTCATTTAGTGTTGGTGTTAATTACACTTTGCAACATAAACATATATTAAGCTTATGCTCCTTAACTTTATAATTATATCAATATTTTTTCTGATTTGTTGTAAAATCTCTAATATAAAATATAAGTTGTTTATAATCAAAATAATATTGACACAACACTGATATAGCATAAGGAGATTCAGATAGTTTTTATGTTAATTACACCATGCCACATAAACATATATTAAGCTTATTCTCCTTAACTCTATAATTATTTAAATATATTTTTTTCTATTTATTGTTAAATCCCATATGATCATCATCTACTCCCACGCCTATTGACGCAAAGGGCCTCGATTAGATTTCGTCAGTCTTCTCTATCTTGAGGTTTTAATTCAGTATGATACATCTCTATTTTAAAGCATAAGCTGTTTATAAACCGAATAATACTTTCACAACGCATAACTTAAGGAGAGAAAATTAATTTCCCGAGAAGAAGCCTTTTCTCTAATATATACGCAAAGTAATTTCCTATGAATAGTGGCATCTTTGTTTATGATGAATTCCAATTACCTCAAGGCGTTCCCTCATCAACAAATGACGCCCACTTTCCATTAAGCTACCAAAGAAGATTGCCTTCATAAGAAGGAAAAATAGCGACCTCCAAGGACAGCGTGGGTCGTCAAGTCAATTCCAGTTTGCCAAAGAGGTTAATTTGTTTATTAATTTGTTTATTCGTTTTTATTTTCGTTTGGAATCGGAAGTTATATAAGGCTAAAATGTATTGTTTACTATTATTTTAAAATCATTGGGGTTAAAAGGTTTAAATGCCACTCATTATTGGCTGAGGCAAGGGACAATGACAATGCCCTAGCAAGCAGAACAATACCCTAGAGAATGACCATATATACATATGATCAGCGCCCTAGACCCCTGTCCACCCAAGCTAGGACCAGGGAGGCCCAGGCTATGGCTGTTGATGCCTCAGCAGGTAGACCTATAAGCTTCTCCAAACACCCTATCCCCAGCTCACGAGGATGATGAGGTTGCAAAAACTACAAAAAACTATCGAGCTTGATCGAGACTCGAAACCCAATCTACCAATCACCAGGCAGGGACGTTTCCAATAGGCCATCTCATAAAATCCTGGACTACTTTGCTCAACCCATCTATATAAGAAAACCGGAGGTCTAACAAGATTTTTATCGTTATATGAATATAATTACTTTATATACAGAACTATTTTATTCATAGGATATGTGAGTGATAGTTAAGGTTAAGATAAAATAAGAGGGTACTATGATAAAAATCTACACTAACGAAAAATACTAATGTGTTTTGTACCCATTTAAGAGAGAGAACTAAATTTCACAAAGGGGGAGTGTGTTCCCACAATTATACAGAGAGAGAGAGAGAGAGAGAGAGAGAGAGAGAGAGAAAGAGAGAGAGAGAGTTAAGTGATTAAAAGCCCCGGGGCAACACTTTCATAAGTCTGTGGAAGACTTAATAGAAACAGAAATATTCCGAGGCCATTAAAATAGAGCATAATACTAGAGGATAGGGTTGTCAGTTTGGGCTTTTCAGGCCAAAAACACCTCAAGTTTGGCCTTTTTGATATTGGTTGACCTTTAGTAACATCATGAAAGAAGTGGGCATTAAATACTGTATTTTTGGCCTTTTAAAGCTGCGGTTGATTAGAAGTTGGTCTTTTCTCGTTTAGAAAATCTGGCAACCCTGCTTCAGGACATCATATTCAAATCACTATTTCAGAATAACAAAGATTGACCGTAACTTGCGACTGAGTTTCTAGTCTCAGTAAGTAAGCTAAGCCTTCTACTGCTTGAGAACAGTCGGTTAAATCTATTAGAACTGACATTTTTAATTGGATATGGACATAAGGTAAGGAGAGTTGGCTTATCATTTTCTGCTCCTTACCTCTTGGGAACACAAAAGTATTAGAATTTCATTCACAAATACTTTGCAGTAATAGCATGGATTTAAAACAGTTTTTGTTGAGAATACTTAGCAAATACTTCCTGTATCACAAATATTCTAAGATAACTTGTCGAGAAAATACGCAATACTATTTAACAAATATACTACATTACTCTTAACCAAAGAGGCTATCGATAACATTAAATCAATCTTAATCAATGCTTATCCAACTCTGTATAAATGGCCATAACATACAGTTGGACACAGTAGTCCCTGTTGAACCTTTTCAGAATAAGTGCACATGTCACGCTCTTACTTCACGGCGAGTAACCAAACAAATAGCGTAGGGAGATATGGCAGAGGTGGCGGGCTGGGCTAAACACACAAACTCGCCACGCAGCAAGGGTGTGGCTGGGTGCACCTTCTCAGAGCAAGGTGTACCAGAATTCCTGTATCCAACAGTACATTACTTAAAGTAATATTTCTCGAGTTTCGTCTATCCTTGCTTGCGCACCAAAATAAATAAAAAACATGGTTAAAAGAATAAATAAAATGGAATACTCTTTACTTACAAAAGTCTTAAAGTGAAAAAAAAAATCTTTAGCACCAGGTTACATCCAAATTAGAGCTTGAATGATATCTATGCATTATTGTATTCTAAAGAAAATACTGTTACTTAAATATAACTCATAAGAAAAAATGCCTAAATTGATGTTGACACAAAAAAATACATTCATCAAGAAATTGTAATACAATACGATACAGCAATTTCATAAAAAAATGTTACATCAAAGATTTGTTGCTAATTAGTTTAGCGCTTCCCTTTCCTCTTATGTGCTTCACTTCTATTCATTCATTTTTCCTTTTATTGTTTTAGCTTTTCACTAATTAATATATTAATTTCCAAGCGGGTTTAATTCGAGCTTTCCTTTCCACTGCTAGATTAATAACACTGTCCCTTCAGTCTTACGTATTTCCATTCACTTTTTGCATTTGAATTGAAACTACGCTCTATCTCCCCTTTATAATAAAGAGCAAGTGTCTATACATACTATATATATATATATATATATATATATATATATATATATATATATATATATACAGTATATATATATATATATATATATATATATATACAGTATATATATATATATATATATATATATATATATATATATATATATATATATATATATATACGTAAAAATCACTGAGGAACGTGAGGCTCAGATGCAGAAGAACCACAGGGAAAATGAAACTGAATGTATAAGATTAAGTCCTGACTAGTTTCGTGATACTTCTTCAGATGATATATATATATATATATATATATATATATATATATATACATATATAAATACACAAATACTGGATATGTATATATATATATACATACATATATATAATATATATGTATATGATTATTATTATTATTACTTGTTAAGCTACAACCCTAGTTGGAAAAGCAGGATGCTATAACCCCAAGGGCTCCGACATGGAAAATAACCCAGTGAGA
>NC_090729.1:183548755-183551255 GCF_036898095.1 Palaemon carinicauda | reverse complement strand
CAAAAACATAAAATCAATCAATCAATCAATCTACACCAATTAAGTCAGATTTTGTGGCTAATTGGCCATTTCGTGCAATCCATTATCATCATGAATGATAAATTACCAAATTTACTCTATCAAACATACAAGTTTTAATGTCAAGTTATCAAAGAACACAAATGGAGAGAATTTTTTTTTCAGGATTATATATGTAAAACAATAACGTGTTAATTTTTTTTTTTTAATATTAAATATTCAAAATAATAATAATAATAATAATAATAATAATAATAATAATAATAATAATAATAATAATAACAACAATAATAATAATGAAAAAAAAAATAATAATAATGATAAGAATAATGATAATAATAATAATAACAATACTACTACTGCCACTACTACTACTACTACTAATAATAATGATAATAATATAACGCAGGATTTATATCTAAAAACACCCTTATTATCATTATTATATAACTACAATTTTCATCGGTTTGGAAAAAAAAAACACATTAAATACTCGAAACTGTACAACAAAAGATAAAAATATAAGTTAGAAGTCCGGGTATGGCAGAACATTAAGTAAGGTTGTTTCGTTGCTAACGGAAAATTTCTATATTTTAGTTGTAATAAAAAAACCAAGAGTTTCTTAAGTCTCAAGTACCATAAAAGTGTCAGGCATTGTCTTGGTTTGTCATTAAATATGACATAGCAACGTCCAGTTGCTGGCTGATATAAAACCATTGCCAGAAAAAAACGAGGACACGTGAGAGAGAGAGAGAGAGAGAGAGAGAGAGAGAGAGAGAGAGAGAGAGAGAGAGAGAGAGAGAGAGAGAGAGAGAGAGAGAGAGGAGACTCCTAATTGGGAATGCTCTTGAATTCAGTATATGTGATTTTAGTTTCTATGTAGTTTTAATTCTGTATTATCATTGTACAAATCATTAGAGGTTAATTACACAATTATTAGATGATTGAATATGAAATTATTAAAACTATTATTATTATTATTATTGTTGTTGTTATTATTATTATTTTCATTGTGTACAATATATTGTAAGGTATGATCCCAATGGAGAGGTAATTTAATATCCGCACGTATATTTTCATTAACGAAACATATTTATACTAATATCATTAAAAAAAATTATAATCTACTCATAATAACAAATGCTGCTTATTTTACTAAATGATAAAACAGAGATGATGTTAGAGCAACGTTTTTGTAGTTTTGAACCTTGATAAAATAATAGTCTTCCTATTAAACCAGGGTTTACTCAACAGCCTTTATGTTAAACCTGGTTGAATCAACAGCCTTCCAGTTAAAAATGGGTTTAATCAACATCATATCTGTTAAACCACGGTTTAATTAAAAGCCTTTATGTTAAACCTGGTTGAATCAACAGAATTTCTGTTAAACCTGCATTTAATCAACAGATTTTGTGTTACACCAGTGTTTAATCAACAGCCTTCCAGTTATATCTGGGTCTAATTAACAGCCTTCCTGTTAAAACTGGGTTTAATCAACAACCTTCCTGTTAAATCTGGGTTTAATTAACAGCCTTCCTGTTAAAATTGGGTTTAATCAACAACCTTCCTGTTAAATCTGGGTTTAATTAACAGACTTCCTGTTAAAATTGGGTTTAATCAACAACCTTCCTGTTAAATCTGGGTTTAATTAACAGCCTTCCTGTTAAAATTGGGTTTAATCAACAACCTTCCTGTTAAATCTGGGTTTAATTAACAGCATTCCTGTTAAACCTGGGTATAATTAGCAAGTTTCCTTTCTGTTAAAACTGGGTTTAACAGTCTTCCTTCCATACCAGGGTATAATCTAAAACTATCCTGTTAAACCAGGGTTTAATCAACAGCCATCGTGTTAAACCAGGATTTAATCAATAGCCTTTCTGTTAAACCAGAGTTTAATCAACAGCCTTCCTGTTATATATTAACTCCCTTTCAATGTCGGAAAAACTTTGGAGGGAAAACTTTACCCGATTTTTTTTTCGTGAGAGGTCGGGATTTTTCCAAATGTTTTTAATATTTTTTCTTCATGTTGCATAAGATTGTTAAAACTTTTATGTACAGTAAATAGATCTAACTGCTAAGGTCATCGTATATAGAATCTCGAATAAAATGAAATATAACTATAAAAGATTATTATTTTACATACGTAATAATTTAGAATAATACTTCATAAAAAAATTCTTCTCGGAAATTATGCATAATAATAATAATAATAATAATAATAATAATACTGTAGCTAGATCTATATACAGTACAAAGAAACTTTAGTGAAAGTCAGAGTTACCCAGACAATGGATTTTTTCCCCATAATCTAAAAACTTATAAAAAAAGAAAGACGCAGGAGTTCACATTACGCTATGATGTATCCATTAAGATTTTAATATTAGAGTGAAAAATGAATAATGATTTTCCTACAAGGAGGCCTACCATAATATTAATTTAGAAATCTCTGAACGTGAGTACAGTAGTAAGCTATTCATTAGAA
>NC_090729.1:183531255-183541255 GCF_036898095.1 Palaemon carinicauda | reverse complement strand
TATGCTGTAGTCTAACACAAAATCTGACACCGAAAAATTTGGGGCATTATCTCTGACCACGGCCCTTACTCGATTCGGACCCCAAAAATAGGGCCCTTTTACAATAAAAACTCATATATCTTCTATAATTTTAGCCGGAGAGCGAAAATATGCGATGACCACATTTATACCCATAAAACGACTCTATGCTGTAGTCTAAAACAAAATCTGACACCAAAAAATTTGGGGCATTATCTCTGACCCCGGCCCTTACTCTATTCGAACTCCAAAAATAGGGCCCTTTTACAATAAAAACTCATATATCTTCTTTAATTTTAGCCGGAGAGCAAAAACATGCGATGACCACATTTATACCCATAAAACGACTCTATGCTGTAGTCTAACACAAAATCTGACACCGAAAATTTTGGGGCATTATCTCTGACCCCGGCCCTTACTCGATTCGGACCCCAAAAATAGGGCCCTTTTTCAATAAAAACTCATATATCTTCAATAATTTTAGCCGGAGAGCGAAAATATGCGATGACCACATTCATACCCATAAAACGACTCTATGCTGTAGTCTAACACAAAATCTGACACCGAAAAATTTGGGGCATTATATCTGACCGCGGCCCTTACTCGTTTCGGATCCCAAAAATAGGGCCTTTTTTCAATAAAAACTCATATATCTTCTATAATTTTAGCCGGAGAGCGAAAATATGCGATGACCACATTTACACCCATAAAACGACTCTATGCTGCAGTCTAACACAAAATCTGACACCGAAAAATTTGGGGCATTGTCTCTGACCCCGGCCCTTACTCGTTTCGAACCCCAAAAATAGGGCCCTTTTTCAATAAAAACTCATATATCTCCTATAATTTTAGCCAGAGAGCGAAAATATGTGATGACCACATTTATACCCATAAAACAACTCTATGCTGTAGTCTAACACAAAATCTGACACCGGAAAATTTGGGGCATAATCTCTGACCCCGGCCCTTACCTGATTCGGACCCCAAAAATGGGGCCTTTTTTTCAATAAAAACTCATATATCTTCAATAATTTTAGCCGGAGAGCGAAAATATGCGATGACCACATTTATACCCATAAAACGACTCTATGCTGTAGTCTAACACAAAATCTGACACCGAAAAATTTGGGGCATTATCTCTGACCCCGGCCCTTACTCGATTCGGACCCCAAAAATAGGGCCCTTTTTCAATAAAAACTCATATATCTTCTAAAATTTTAGCCGGAGAGCGAAAATATGCGATGACCATATTTATACCCATAAAACGACTCTATGCTGTAGTCTAACACAAAATCTGACACCGAAAATTTAGGGGCATTATCTTTGACCCCGGCCCTTACTCGTTTCGGACCCCAAAAAATAGGGCCTTTTTTCGATAAAAACTCATATATCTTCTATAATTTTAGCCGGAGAGGGAAAATATGCGATGACCACATTTATACACATAAAACGACTCTATGCTGTAGTCTAACACAAAATCTGACACCGAAAAATTTTAGGCATTATCTCTGACCCCGGCCCTTACTCGATTCGGACCCCAAAAATAGGGCCCTTTTACAATAAAAACTCATATATCTTCTATAATTTTAGCCGGAGAGCAAAAATATGCGATGACCACATTTATACCCATAAAACGACTCTATGCTGTAGTCTAACACAAAATCTGACACCGAAAATTTTGGGGCATTATCTCTGACCCCGGCCCTTACTCGATTCGGACCCCAAAAGTAGGGCCCTTTTACAGTAAAAACTCATATATCTTCTATAATTTTAGACGGAGAGCGAAAATATGCGATGACCACATTTATACCCATAAAATGAAACTATGCTGTAGTCTAACACAAAAGCTGACACCGAAAATTTTGGGGCATTATCTCTGACACCGGCCCTTACTCGATTCGGACCCCAAAAATAGGGCCCTTTTTCAATAAAAACTCATATATCTTCTATAATTTTAGCCGGAGAGCAAAAATATGTGATGACCACATTTATACCCATAAAACGACTCTATGCTGTAGTCTAACACAATATCTGACACCGAAAAATTTGGGGCATTATCTCTGACCCCGGCCCTAACTCGTTTCGGACCCCAAAAATAGGGCCTTTTTTCAATAAACACTCATATATCTTCTATAATTTTAGCCGGAGAGCGAAAATATGCGATGACCACATTTATACCCATAAAACGACTCTATGCTGTAGTCTAACACAAAATCTGACACCAAAAATTTTGGGGCATTATCTCTGACTCCGGCCCTTACTCGTTTCGGACCCCAAAATAAGGGCCCTTTTTCAATAAAAACTCATATATCTTCTATAATTTTAGCCGGAGAGCAAAAATATGTGATGACCACATTTATACCCATAAAACAACTCTATGCTGTAGTCTAACACAAAATCTGACACCGAAAAATTTGGGGCATTATCTCTGACCCCGGCCCTTACTCGTTTCGGACCCAAAAAAATAGGGCCTTTTTTCAATAAACACTCATATATCTTCTATAATTTTAGCCGGAGAGCGAGAATATGCGATGACCACATTTATACCCATAAAACGACTCTATGCTGTAGTCTAACACAAAATCTGACACCGAAAAATCTGGGGCATTATCTATGACCCCGGCCCTTACTCAATTCGGACCCAAAAAATAGGGCCCTTTTTCAATAAAAACTCATATATCTTTTATAATTTTAGCCGCAGAGCAAAAATATGCGATGACCACATTTATACCCATAAAACGACTCTATGCTGTAGTCTAACACAAAATCTGACACCGAAAAATTTGGGGCAATATCTCTGACCCTGGCCCTTACTCGTTTTGGATCCCAAAAATAGGGCCTTTTTTCAATAAAAACTCATATATCTTCTATAATTTTAGCCGGAGAGCGAAAATATGCAATGACCACATTTATACCCATAAAACGACTCTATGCTGCAGTCTAAAACAAAATCTGACACCGAAAAATTTGGGGCATTATCTCTGACCCAGGCCCTTACTCGTTTCGAACCACAAAAATAGGGCCCTTTTTCAATAAAAACTCATATATTTCCTGTAATTTTAGCCGGAGAGCGAAAATATGCGATGACCACATTTATACCCATAAAACGACTCTATGCTGTAGTCTAACACAAAATCTGACACCGGAAAATTTGGGGCATAATCTCTGACCCCGGCCCTTACTTGATTCGGACCCCAAAAATAGGGGCCTTTTTCAATAAAAACTCATATATCTTCAATAATTTTAGCCGGAGAGCGAAAATATGCGATGACCACATTTATACCCATAAAACGACTCTATGCTGTAGTCTAACACAAAATCTGACACCGAAAATTTTGAGGCATTATCTCTGACCCCGGCCCTTACTCGATTCGGACCCCAAAAATAGGGCCCTTTTATAATAAAAACTCATATATCTTCTATAATTTTAGCCAGAGAGCGAAAATATGCGATAACCATATTTATACCCATAAAACGACTCTATGCTGTAGTCTAACACAAAATCTGACACCAAAAATTTTGGGGCATTATTTCTGACCCCGGACCTTATTCGATTCGGACCCCAAAAATAGGGCCCATTTTCAATAAAAACTCATATATCTTCTATAATTTTAGCCGGAGAGCGAAAATATGCGATGACCACATTTATACCCATAAAACGACTCTATGCTGTAGGCTAACACAAAATCTGACACGGAAAAATTTGGGGCATTATCTCTGACCCCGGCCCTGACTCGATTCGGACCCCAAAAATAGGGCCCTTTTTCAATAAAAACTCATATATCTTCAATAATTTTAGCCGGAGAGCGAAAATATGCGATGACCACATTTATACCCATAAAACGACTCTATGCTGTAGTCTAACACAAAATCTGACACCGAAAAATTTGGGGCATTGTCTCTGACCCCGGCCCTTACTCGATTTGGACCCCAAAAATAGGGCCCTTTTACAATAAAAACTCATATATCTTCTATAATTTTAGCCGGAGAGCAAAAATAAGCGATGACCACATTTAAACCCATAAAACGACTCTATGCTGTAGTCTAACACAAAATCTGACACCGAAAATTTTGGGGCATTATCTCTGACCCCGGCCCTTACTCGATTCAGACCCCAAAAATAGGGCCCTTTTTCAATAAAAACTCATATATCTTCTATAATTTTAGCTGGAGAGCAAAAATATGTGATGACCACATTTATACCCATAAAACGACTCTATGCTGTAGTCTAACACAAAATCTGACACCGAAAATTTTGGGGCATTATCTCTGACCCCGGCCCTTACTCGATTCGGACCCCAAAAATAGGGCCCTTTTTCAATAAAAACTCATATATCTTCAATAATTTTAGCCGGAGAGCGAAAATATGCGATAACCACATTTATACCCATAAAACGACTCTATGCTGTAGTCTAACGCAAAATCTGACACCGAAAATTTTGGGGCATTATCTCTGACCCCGGCCCTTACTCGATTCGGACCCCAAAAATAGGGCCCTTTTTCAATAAAAACACATATATCTTCTATAATTTTAGAAGGAGAGCGAAAATATGCGATGACCACATTTATACCCATAAAACGACTCTATGCTGTAGTCTAACAAAAAATCTGACACCGAAAATTTTGAGGCATTATCTCTGACCCCGGCCCTTACTCGATTAGGACCCCAAAAATAGGGCCCTTTTTCAATAAAAACTCATATACCTTCTATAATTTTAGCCGGAGAGCAAAAATATGTGATGACCACATTTATACCCATAAAACGACTCTATGCTGTAGTCTAACACAAAATCTGACACCAAAAAATTTTGGGCATTATCTCTGACCCCGGCCCTTACTCGTTTCGGACCCCAAAAATAGGGACTTTTTTCAATAAAAACTCATATATCTTCTATAATTTTGGCAGAAGAGTGAAAATATGCGATGACCACATTTATACCCATAAAACGACTCTATGCTGTAGTCTAACACAAAATCTGACACCGAAAAATTTGGGGCATTATCTCTGACCCCGGCCCTTACTCGATTCGGACCCCAAAAATAGGGCCCTTTTTCAATAAAAACTCATATATCTTCAATAATTTTAGCCAGAGAGCGAAAATATGCGATGACCACATTTATACCCATAAAACGACTCTATGCTGTAGTCTAACACAAAATCTGACACCGAAAAATTTGGGGCATTATCTCTGACCCCGGCCCTTATTCGATTCGAACCCCAAAAATAGGGCCCTTTTACAATAAAAACTCATATATCTTCTATAATTTTAGCCGGAGAGCAAAAACATGCGATGACCACATTTATACCCATAAAACGACTCTATGCTTTAGTCTAACACAAAACCTGACACCGAAAATTTTGGGGCATTATCTCTGACCCCGGCCCTTACTCAATTCGGACCCCAAAAATAGGGCCCTTTTTCAATAAAAACACATATATCTTCTATAATTTTAGAAGGAGAGCGAAAATATGCGATGACCACATTTATACCCATAAAACGACTCTATGCTGTAGTCTAACAAAAAATCTGACACCGAAAATTTTGGGGCATTATCTCTGACCCCGGCCCTTACTCGATTCGGACCCCAAAAATAGGGCCCTTTTTCAATAAAAACTCATATACCTTCTATAAATTTAGCCGGAGAGCAAAAATATGTGATGACCACATTTATACCCATAAAACGACTCTATGCTGTAGTCTAACACAAATTCTGACACCAAAAAATTTTGGGCATTATCTCTGACCCCGGCCCTTATTCGATTCGAACCGCAAAAATAGGGCCCTTTTACAATAAAAACTCATATATCTTCTATAATTTTAGCCGGAGAGCAAAAACATGCGATGACCACATTTATACCCATAAAACGACTCTATGCTTTAGTCTAACACAAAACCTGACACCGAAAATTTTGGGGCATTATCTCTGATCCCGGGCCTTACTCGATTCGGACCCCAAAAATAGGGCCCTTTTTCAATAAAAACTCATATATCTTCTATAATTTTAGCCTGAGACCGAAAATATGCAATGACCACATTTATACCCATAAAACGACTCTATGCTGTAGTCTAACACAAAATCTGACACCGAAAAATTTGGGGCATTATCTCTGACTCCGGCCCTTACTCGATTCGGACCCCAAAAATAGGGCCCTTTTACAATAAAAACTCATATATCTTCTATAATTTTAGCCGGAGAGCAAAAATATGCGATGACCACATTTATACCCATAAAACGACTCTATGCTGTAGTCTAACAGAAAATCTGACACCGAAAAAATTTGGGGCATTATCTCTGACCCAGGCCCTTACTCGTTTCGGACGCCAAAAATAGGGCCTTTTTTCAATAAACACTCATATATCTTCTATAATTTTAGCCTGAGACCGAAAATATGCGATGACCACATTTATACCCATAAAACGACTCTATGCTGTAGTCTAACACAAAATCTGACACCGAAAAATTTGGGGCATTATCTCTGACCACGGCCCTTACTCGTTTCGAACCCCAAAAATGGGCCTTTTTTCAATAAAAACTCATATATCTCCTATAATTTTAGCCGGGAAAATATACGATGACAACATTTATACCCATAAAACGACTCTATGCTGTAGTCTAACACAAAATCTGACACCGGAAAATTTGGGGCATAATCTTTGACCCCGGCCCTTACTTGATTCGGACCCTCAAAAATAGGGCCCTTTTTCAATAAAAACTCATATATCTTCAATAATTTTAGCCGGAGAGCGAAAATATGCGATGACCATATTTATACCCATAAAACGACTCTATGCTGTAGTCTAACACAAAACCTGACACCGAAAAATTTGGGGCATTATCTCTGACCCCGGCCCTTACTCGATTCAGACCCCAAAAATAGGGCCCTTTTAATATAAAAACTCATATATCTTCTATAATTTTAGCCGGAGAGCGAAAATATGCGATAACCATATTTATACCCATAAAACGACTCTATGCTGTAGTCTAACACAAAATCTGACACCGAAAAATTTGGGGCATTATCTCTGACCCCGGCCCTTACTCGATTCGGACCACAAAAATAGGGCCCTTTTTCAATAAAAACTCATATATCTTCTAGAATTTTAGCCAGAGAGCAAAAATATGTGATGACCACATTTATACCCATAAAACGACTCTATGCTGTAGTCTAACACAAAATCTGACACCGAAAAATTTGGGGCATTATCTCTGACCCCGGCCCTTACTCGTTTCGGACCCTAAAAATAGGGCCTTTTTTCAATAAACACTCATATATCTTCTATAATTTTAGCCAGAGAGCGAAAATATGCGATGACCACATTTATACCCATAAAACGACTCTATGCTGTAGTCTAACACAAAATCTGACACCGAAAAAATTGGGGCATTATCTCTGACCCCGGCCCTTACTCGTTTCGGACCCAAAAAATAGGGCCTTTTTTCAATAAACACTCATATATCTTCTATAATTTTAGCCGGAGAGCAAAAATATGCGATGACCACATTTATACCCATAAAACGACTCTATGCTGTAGTCTAACACAAAATCTGACACCGAAAAATTTGGGGCATTATCTCTGACCCCGGCCCTTATTCGATTCGACACCCCAAAAATTAGGGCCCTTTACAATAAAAACTCATATATCTTCTATAATTTTAGCCGGAGAGCAAAAACATGCGATGACCACATTTATACCCATAAAACGACTCTATGCTTTAGTCTAACACAAAACCTGACACCGAAAATTTTGGGGCATTATCTCTGACCCCGGCCCTTACTCAATTCGGACCCCAAAAATAGGGCCCTTTTTCAATAAAAACACATATATCTTCTATAATTTTAGAAGGAGAGCGAAAATATGCGATGACCACATTTATACCCATAAAACGACTCTATGCTGTAGTCTAACAAAAAATCTGACACTGAAAATTTTGGGGCATTATCTCTGACCCCGGCCCTTACTCGATTCGGACCCCAAAAATAGGGCCCTTTTTCAATAAAAACTCATATACCTTCTATAATTTAGCCGGAGAGCTAAAATATGTGATGACCACATTTATACCCATAAAACGACTCTATGCTGTAGTCTAACATAAATTCTGACACCCAAAAAATTTTGGGCATTATCTCTGACCCCGGCCCTTACTCGTTTCGGACCCCAAAAATAGGGACTTTTTTCAATAAAAACTCATATATCTTCTATAATTTTAGCAGGAGAGTGAAAATATGCGATGACCACATTTATACCCATAAAACGACTCTATGCTGTAGTCTAACACAAAATCTGACACCGAAAAATTTGGGGCATTATCTCTGACCCCGGCCCTTACTCGATTTGGACCCCAAAAATAGGGCCCTTTTTCAATAAAAACTCATATATCTTCAATAATTTTAGCCAGAGAGCGAAAATATGCGATGACCACATTTATACCCATAAAACGACTCTATGCTGTAGTCTAACACAAAATCTGACACCGAAAAATTTGGGGCATTATCTCTGACCCCCGGCCCTTATTCGATTCGAACCGCAAAAATAGGGCCCTTTTACAATAAAAACTCATATATCTTCTATAATTTTAGCCGGAGAGCAAAAACATGCGATGACCACATTTATACCCATAAAACGACTCTATGCTTTAGTCTAACACAAAAACTGACACCAAAAATTTTGGGGCATTATCTCTGACCCCGGCCCTTACTCCGATTCGGACCCCAAAAATAGGGCCCTTTTTCAATAAAAACTCATATATCTTCTATAATTTTAGCCGGAGAGCGAAAATATGCGATGACCACATTTATACCCATAAAACGACTCTATGCTGTAGTCTAACACAAAATCTGACACCGAAAAATTTGGGGCATTATCTCTGACCCAGGCCCTTACTCGATTCGGACCCCAAAAATAGGCCCCCTTTTCAATAAAAACTCATATATCTTCTATTATTTTAGCCGGAGAGCAAAAATATGCGATGACCACATTTATACCCATAAAACGACTCTATGCTGTAGTCTAACAGAAAATCTGACACCGAAAAAATTTGGGGCATTATCTCTGACCCAGGCCCTTACTCGTTTCGGACGCCCAAAAATAGGGCCTTTTTTCAATAACACTCATATATCTTCTATAATTTTAGCCTGAGACCGAAAATATGCGATGACCACATTTATACCCATAAAACGACTCTATGCTGTAGTCTAACACAAAATCTGACACCGAAAAATTTGGGGCATTATCTCTGACCATGGCCCTTACTCGTTTCGAACCCCAAAAATGGGCCTTTTTCAATAAAAACTCATATATCTCCTATAATTTTAGCCGGGAAAATATACGATGACAACATTTATACCCATAAAACGACTCTATGCTGTAGTCTAACACAAAATCTGACACCGGAAAATTTGGGGCATAATCTCTGACCCCGGCCCTTACTTGATTCGGACCCTCAAAAATAGGGCCCTTTTTCAATAAAAACTCATATATCTTCAATAATTTTAGCCGGAGAGCGAAAATATGCGATGACCATATTTATACCCATAAAACGACTCTATGCTGTAGTCTAACACAAACCTGACACCGAAAAATTTGGGGCATTATCTCTGACCCCGGCCCTTACTCGATTCGGACCCCAAAAATAGGGCCCCTTTTAATATAAAAACTCATATATCTTCTATAATTTTAGCCGGAGAGCGAAAATATGCGATAACCATATTTATACCCATAAAACGACTCTATGCTGTAGTCTAACACAAAATTTGACACCGAAAAATTTGGGGCATTATCTCTGACCCCGGCCCTTACTCGATTCGGACCACAAAAATAGGGCCCTTTTTCAATAAAAACTCATATATCTTCTAGAATTTTAGCCAGAGAGCAAAAATATGTGATGACCACATTTATACCCATAAAACGACTCTATGCTGTAGTCTAACACAAAATCTGACACCGAAAAATTTGGGGCATTATCTCTGACCCCGGCCCTT
>NC_090729.1:183512434-183530755 GCF_036898095.1 Palaemon carinicauda | reverse complement strand
TTTGGAGAAGCTTATAGGGCTACCTGCTAAGGCATCAACAGCCATTGACTGGGCCTCCGTGGGGTCCTAGCTTGGGTGGACAGGGGTCTTGTGCGCTGATCATATGTATATATGGTCATTCTCTAGGGTATTGTCCTGCTTGCTAGGGCATTGTCATTGTCCCTTTCCTCAGCCAATAATGAGTGGCATTTAAACCTTTTAACCCCTATGGTTTTGAAATAATAGTGAACAATACTTGTTAATCATATATAACTTCCGATCCAAACGAAAATAAAAACTAATAAACAAATTAATAAACAAATTAAGGTCTTGGCAAACTGGAATTGACTTGACGACCCACGCTGTCCTTGGAGGTCGCTATTTTTCCTTCTTATGAAGGCAATCTTCTTTTGGTAGCTTAATGGAAAGTGGGCGTTATTTTGTTGATGAGGGAACGCCTTGAGGTAATTGGAATTCATCATAGCCAAGTTGCCACTATCATAGGAAATTACTTTGCGTATACATTAGAGAAAAGGCTTCTTTTGGGGAAATTAATTTTCTCTCCTTAAGTTATGCGTTGTGTGACAGTATTATTCGGTTTATAAACAGCTTATGCTTTAAAATGGAGATGTACCATATTGAATTAAAATCTCAAGATAGAGAAGACTGGCGAAATCTAATCGAGGCCCTTTGCGTCAATAGGCGTAGGAGGGGATGATAATGATTCTATGGGATTTAACAATGAATCAGAAAAATATATTTGTATAATTATAAAGTTATGGAGAATAAACTTGATATATGTTTATGTGGCATGGTATGATTGACATTAAACTAACTGGATCTCCTTATGTTATATCAGTGTTGTGACAATATTATTTTGTTATAAACAACTTGTACTTTATATTAGAGAAGCATCATATTGGATTTAACAATGAATCAGAAAATATATTGATATAATTATAAAGTTGAGGAGAATAAACTTGATATACGTTTATGTAGCCTGGTGTAATTAACATAAAAACTAACTATATCTCTATAAGGTATATCAGTGTTGTGACAATATTATTTTGTTAATAAACAACTCATGTTGTATGTCAGAGAATTCATCACATGGGGATTTAACAATGAATCAGAAAATATATTTTTACCTTGAGTAACACAAAGATCACGCAATTGTCAATTCCTTTTGATCTAAAGTTCTTGTTAGGCTGCAGACGAATACGTGAAACATCGAACGAAATCTTTCATAGATCAATCAAATTATTTCATGATAAATATCAACATAAAAATAATACATATTAGAAGACTTTTGGTGGAAGTCTAAATGCGAATATTAACACAAAAATAATTCATATTGATAGACTTTTAGTTGAAGTTCAAATGAAAATATTAACACTAAAATATACATATTGATTGATAGACTTTTGGTGGAAGTTTAGATAAGAATGTTAACACAAAAATAATACATATTGGTAGAATTTTGATCTAAATTTAAATGAGTATATTAGCACAAAAATAATACATATTGATAGATTTTTGGTGGAAGTTCAAATAAAAATATTAACACTAAAATAGAATACATATTGATAGACTTTGGTGGAGTTTAAATGTGACTATTAACGCAAAAATAATACACATTGATAGACTTTTGGTGGGAGTTTATATGAGAATATTATCACGGAAATATACATATTGATAGACATTTGGGGGAAATTTAGATGAGAATATTAACACAAAAATAATGCATATTGATGAATTTTTGGTGGAAGTTTTAAATGCGAATATTATTCTGACGAAATAAACTGTTTCAACTGTCGATTTGGTAACGATTAGTTTACCAATTCCGTCTGATCCAAAGGATATTACAAACTTAAATGATTAAAAACATCATATTAGCTTGAAGGTGGAAATACTGGAAAACATAGTTTAAAATTTAAAGACACAAAGATGTTGAAATTTCTCAATGTATATTCAATGAAACAAGCCGAAAGGTAGTTAACCTTTTTGATAAGTTTCCATGGAATCGCTTGGCTATATGGCCCTAGACAACCACGTGGCTTCCATAAGGTATATTTTTCTTTATCCTGGATTTTCAGAAAACGTGACATACTACTGCCATCTGTTGTCAACGTTTAGAAACTTCAAAATAAACTATTCAAAACTACCGATTTGGTAACGATAGTTTACCAATTCAGTCTGATCAAAAGGAGAATACAAACTTTTATGATTAAGCATTAGGTTAGTTTGAAGGATGGAAATACTGGAAAACATAATTTCAAAATGAAAGACCCAAAGATGTTGAAATTTCTCAATGTACACTCAATGTAACAAGTCGAAAGGGCAGTTAACCTCTTTAACCCTTGACTACATGACCCCAGACAGCCACGTGTTTTCTATAAGGTATATTTTTCTTTATCCTGTATTTTCAGCAAACGTGACATACTAGTGCCATCTGTTGTCAACATATGGAAACGACGAAATAAACTATTCAAACTACCGATTTGGTAACAATTGTTTGCCAATTCAGTCTGAACCATAGAAGAATACAAACTCATATTATTAAACATCACTTTAGGGTGAAGGATGGAAATACTAGAAAACATAATTTCAAAATGAAAAGACAAAAGATGTTGAAATTATTCAATGAACACTCAATGAAACAAGTGGAAAGGTCAGTTAACCTCTTTAATAAGTTTGACTATATGCCCCCAGACAGCCACGTGGTTTCCATAAGGCATATTTTCCTATATCTTAGATTTTCAGCAAATGTACCATAGTGGTGCCATCTGTTATCAACATTTAGAAAATTAGAAAGAATTGTAATAATTTTCTTTCATAAACCATGTAAATCATTTATTCCTAAAATCGAAATGGACATTATAATTGCTCAGATTGGATTGATAAACTCGACAGCTTGATCAGATAGCAATATGACCACACAGGAAAAAACGATGAGTTATTTGGTAATGAACTAGATTATATTTCATGAACTAAGGGATGAACAGGATATTCTACATACAATCAGGTCAAATTGTAAAATGTATGACTATAATATGATAATTAATCCTATAGCTCATATCGACAGTTGCTTCATTTCAGTAGAGAACTTTATGATTGGCGATCCTGTTAGTGAAACGACAAATTCCCATTGGGAATTAATAATTTCCTAATCCTTTATTTAAGTCATAGTGGAAATAAAGCTATTCAACAACCAATGATTATTTCCTAAACCCGTTATAGAATTCAAAGCCCATTGGTGTCCTTTGGAAACTTCCCTGGCTAGCGATGGCCAGACTTGTTAGTTCCTTTGGTCGCTACAACCTCACCATCCTTGTAAGCTAAGGAGGGGGCGTTTTGGGAGAGCCTAAAGGTCTATCTGGTGGGTCATCAGCAGACATTTCCTGGCCCTCTTTGGTTCTAGCTTAAGTGGAGAGGGAGCTTGGGCCCTAATCATATGTATATATTGTCAGTCTCTGGGGCATTGTCGTCCTTGATAGGGCAATGTCACTGTACCGAGGACTTCAAACCTGTTTAAGTGAACCACATTATTAATTACTTATTTAGTATACACAAAGTTGACATTATTTTAGATTCTCAACCACCTAAGTTGTGCTTTGCAAAAAAAAAAAAAAGAAAAAAAAAGAAAAAAAAAGAAAAAAAAAACTTGTTAAGCGTTACTGAAGTCAACACAGCTAATTATATATCATGGCTTATCCGTTATCTATGCCTGTGAATTATAAAAGAAATCAATACGATAGTGTATATTTTTTTCAATTACCCTTCAATAAATGGAGCATATTATTTAATCTATATTCATTACATGCTATTTCTATATATTTTATTAATATTTTTTTCTTCGATATTATTGAAAATTTAAAGCAAGATAATCTATGTATTTTAAATAATTTACTCAAGATATCTTGTAAATTTTATAATGAGAGAGAGGAGAGAGAGAGAGAGAGAGAGAGAGAGAGAGAGAGAGAGAGAGAGAGAGAGAGAGAGAGAGAGATGGGTGACATTTGTATTTTCTTTTCAGTAATATATATATGCATATATATATATATATATATATATATAGAGAGAGAGAGAGAGAGAGAGAGAGAGAGAGAGAGAGAGAGAGAGAGAGAGAGAGAGAGAGAGAGAGGTGATATATTTTTTTTTAGTAATATATATATATATATATATATATATATATATATATATATATTGAGAGAGAGAGAGAGAGAGAGAGAGAGAGAGAGAGAGAGAGAGAGAGAGAGAGAGAGAGACGTCACCTTTATATTTTTTTTTCAGTGTCGTTTATTTTTTCCACAGATTTTTTTCATCTCAATTCACGTGTCTCATAAATCTTCGCTCGTTCAAGCGAGAGAACTATTATTATTTTTTCTTTTGAATCAGTGTTTTGAAACATCATACTTCACCTTCATGGAAGGTTGGCCACATAGCCAAGGTTATGAGGTTTATGTTCACTTTTCTTTGGACTTTCCCCAAACTCCATTTTTTTTTACAATATTTTTCCTGGGTTTGAAAAGCGTGTTATATATATATATATATATATATATATATATATATATATATATATATATATGTATATATATATATATATATATATATATATATATATATATATATATATATATATATATATATGTATTCTCTGGAATCTGACAAGCAAACTATCGTATTTGTTTGTAATCATTTAATTTTTTTTTTTTTTTTGTATGGCAGTGTTCTTAGGTATTCGAGTAATCAATAAATATCTTCATGTGAAAATAAATACACAAGTGTATATATACTGCGTATATATATATATATATATATATATATATATATACGGTGTATGTATATATATATATATATATATATATATATATATATATATATATATATATATATATATATATATATAATTACATTTTGGTAACCAATTTTCTTTTTCTATTAAGGTTGAATTCAATTCGAGAATAAAAGATTCATAAAAGGTTTGATAATATTTTTTGTTTTTTATATACTCATCATGCCAACGAGTTTTTTCCTTCCTAGTGGGTGAAAAAAAAGGAAATATTTCGTGCGTAAATCTTTTAGGGAAGTATTGGTCACTCGGTAAGCTGCACGAAATCCAGATATTTTGCGAAACTTGTTACTCCTAATTTTTATTTTATTTATTTATTTATTTTTTTTTTTTTTTTTTTTGGATGAGGCCAATATTTTTGTTTCGTCTAGAAAATATCATTCTTTTTGAGGTAACCTTCTGACTGCAACTTTGAAAGTCATGTTTTTTCAAGGGTCACTTTTGCATGTACAACTTTAGAGAAAGAGATATATGCAGCATCAGGAGTTCACAGTTCGTTGAATTTTTCTTTACTAAATATGATTCTATGAATACGCTTCATTGTTGACTTTCGATCGTGATAGACTTCATTTTGGATCTATCGGTAAATATCCTCAGCCTATATAATCAAGCTTATCATGATTGGTTGAAGTTCAAACTACTCTCCACCAACAAATTTAATATATCAGCCAATTAGAGTGGGATAAAAGCCTTTGCCATATTCACAGGGCCGAAGTTGATTGTGATTGGTGGATATTCAAGGTGATCCATAGCTTTAGTCAACTCAGCGAGAAAGGGGCGATAGATGAGGGTAACTGCTTCTAAACGGATTTCTCCACATATGCCACTCCACTTCCTAGCTCTGCCTCTGTCTTTCTTTCTCTATCTGTCTGTTTTGATGTTAATTATTGCATTTCTGAAATTGTATCCGAAATTATTTTAGATTTGGTTCCACACCACCATTTGGATAAAGTTCAAGGTGTGTTGTCTTGTGTAAAGGTTTCCCACTCCCCAGAACCTGTCATATAAGGGGAGCCATCCAATGCTCATATGCCAGACGTTGCTGCTACACATTCTGTGACACACTCACACACTTTCGCAATGGACCGTTACCCATTTTGAAGTTCGTCATATGGAGAGAGAGAGAAAGAGAGAGAGAGAGAGAGAGAGAGAGAGAGAGAGAGAGAGAGAGAGAGAGAGAGAGAGAGAGAGAGAGAGAGAGAGAGAGAGAGAGAGAGAGAGAGAGAGAATTTGGAAATACACCGATCTATATAGAAACAGAGAAAGAGATAAAGAAAGAAAGAAAGAGACAGAGAGTAGGGGTGAAGAGTTGGGGAGCAGTCCAGTGATATTTGGAGACATGGCATCAATAAGGGAATCCGTTTAAAACCAGATATCGTCCCCATATTGCCCTTTCTCACTGCGTTGAGTATAGCATAACGGCTAGTCATATCAAGATATGTTTTAAAGACATTGACTAATTGTACTTACAGCCATTTTAAAATTATATATTGTTTTAATTCAAATTAATTTTTAAAAACCATTTGTAATGCAACAATATTTTTTTAACTACCTTACTAATGCATAATGAATGAGATCAAGGATATTTTGCATTAATTGTTTTATTGACTATCTAGAATGCTTTTCAAAACTTGTAAAACAACTGAATGCATGGAAAAATATTAAATATGAATAAAATCTTGCATATTCTGTTATGAGTGCTAAAAAATCCCTAATAGTTTATACAATTGCAAAAGCCATACCAATAAATATTGTACTACAAGCCACCGGACAACCCCATCGACTGCTATCTGAAAAATGAAATAATGTTGGGGAAAACCAACGCCAGCATCGACTGTGGAGTTATCGATGAAATATATGAACAACATTTTCAAATGGTGTGTCCGGCACATGATAAATGAATGAGATTATACGGAGTTTTGAATTACGAACACAACACTTCGTTACAAAAGCTGACAGTATGGATAGATATATTGAGCGCTACCGCAACTTTTATAGACATGTTAACCATGAAAATTAATGTGCTATTTTATCAAATGAACTTTTATATAAATTGAGCATATGTATTCCAATTAGAATATGAAGAGTGGTATTTTATTATAATTAACTCAATTTCGTTTTTAACACAACTTAATGGCTGATGAGAATCTGGTTTAATTAGCGCTTATACAGCATCGAGTTTTCTTTTTATATTGTTTTGATATTTTTGGGCCAGACATTACTTTTCAAAGGGTAAATTTCATGTAGTTACAGCTTGAATGGAAACACGTCAGTTGAGATGTAGATTTCGGATTTTATAAACATTTTGTGGAAAGCTATTCTCTGATCCAGTTATAATGAAAACACACAAACACTCTCTCTCTCTCTCTCTCTCTCTCTCTCTCTCTCTCTCTCTCTCTCTCTCTCTCTCTCTCTCATAATATTTTAATAATAACAAAATAGGAAAATATGATGGTACAACCTCTCTCTCTCTCTCTCTCTCTCTCTCTCTCTCTCTCTCTCTCTCTCTCTCTCTCTCTCTCTCTCTCTCTCTCTCCTATTTTAATAATAATAACAAAATAGGAAAATATGATGGTACAACCCCTCTCTCTCTCTCTCTCTCTCTCTCTCTCTCTCTCTCTCTCTCTCTCTCTCTCTCTCTCTCTCTCTCTCTCTCATAATATTTTAATAATAACAAAATAGGAAAATATGAAGGTACAATCTCTCTCTCTCTCTCTCTCTCTCTCTCTCTCTCTCTCTCTCTCTCTCTCTCTCTCTCTCTCTCTCTCTCTCTCTCTCTCTCTCTCCTCCAATATGTGGAAACATATATTCCTTTCATCCTTTAACAATAAATTCCCTATTCCCATCACTGGAATGTCCGAGAAATTGATCTCCATTGTCCACCTGTGTCTTTTGACTAAACAATTCTTGGGCCTTTTTTGTCGATAATCAATTCGGTCCTTTCTTCTTCTTCTTCTTCTTCTTCTTCTTCTTCTTCTTCTTCTTCTTCTTCTTCTTCTTCTTCTTCTTTAGTTTGATGCATTCGCGCTAATAACGTACTGACAATACATCGTTATTTTTCGTCATTCCAGTTTTTCTGATTCTTTCTGTTGTTTATTGAAGTACAGGTCTCTTGGGTATCATTCTCTCTCTCTCTCTCTCTCTCTCTCTCTCTCTCTCTCTCTCTCTCTCTCTCTCTCTCTCTCTCTCTCTCTCTCTCTCTCTCTCTCTCTCTCACACACACACACACACACACACACACACACACATATTACAAAGGAATTACTTAGCCAATCTCACTCCCATTTCCATTGCCTCAGAAAATGCTCATACCCAAGCACCTTCTGTGCAAACTGACAGGCAGGCGAGTGGGGGTTACCCAGGGACCTCAAAAACTTTAATTTCACCTTGCAAAGGTAGTAAATTGAATTGTCACATCATAATGCATGTAAGCTCGTATCTTATAATAATAATGATAACAAGTGGTGTCAGATATGGCATACCCCACCCCGGCACGCGAGCCCTTAGGAAACTGCTACCATTTGAAGGCTTTAACGACCGTTCATGAATGGTATAGGCAAGGGTCAGTGACATTGTCTAAGAAGGATAATGACTCAGAGACTGACCATATATACATATGATCAGCGCCCAAGCCCCCTCTCCACACAAGCTAGGACCAGAGAGGGCCAGGCATTGGCTGCTGTTAAATCAGCTTTAGATGCTTTTGTAGAGTTGCAGTAGCCTTCAAAAATCAGGTGATATTAAATTTATCCAAAGTCACAGAAGGTCAAAGGTCGTGTTGTTCAAAAGCCCATATATGATTTTCTATCTATATTAATCGAATTCGTGTCTGTACTCGTTTGTGAGTTATGGTCCTCTGGAATTCGTAGACCTTAACATGACAAACGGGTCTGTGTATCGCATATCGCCATGATCAGCAAAGCTGTACTAATCAGGACGTCCCATATCGGGGGTGGGGTGGGGGGGTGGGGGGTTTGCTATGTGCGATCAGACTAAGTCTCCGAACATCACCAATCCTCACTGGACTGCGTGGAGATGGAATGGCTAAACCCCAGACGTGAATAAAGACGTGTTTTTGGCATTTGTCCCGCAGTGGATAGAAACGGCTGCATTTGTTGTTGTTGTTGTTGTTGTTGCTGTTGTATATATATATATATATATATATATATATATATATATATATATATATATATATATATAACGGATTTTGAGCGAAGCGAAAAATCTATTTTTGGGTGAGATGGCCATGTCGTCCTGATGGAAGTTCCTATAGGGTAGCTTCCTAGGGTATATTACAACTACGGCGATATTCCCAGAGAATTTACCTTAAGGTACAAGAATTCTAACTCCTGGAGCGAATATCCCTCCTGAAAGGGATATCGTGACATATCAGAGGACGTATTCTTGACACGCCACATGGCAATCTGCATCCTGGACAGAGATTTCGTCTCGCAGGGGGCAATTGGCAAGAAACGAATTCGGGAAAGAAAAAGGGGGAGCCGCTCCCAAGGCTCCCTATCTCCCGTTTCGTAAGCGTGCCTGGCGCCATCTGTATTCCTTGTAGCGTACACGAGGTGCTACAGATACTGTATGTAGGGAGGGGTCCTACAGCCCTTTCTTAGAAAGGCAAGGGCGGGTCCATCAGGACGACATGGCCATCTCACCCTAAAATAGATTTTTCGCTTCGCTCAAAATCCGTTTTTTGGGCTCAAGCCATGTCGTCCTGATGGAAGTATACCAGAGCATTACTGTATCTGTGTATTCTCAGAACGTGCCGTACTCCTCGGAGGTAATTTTTCCTGGTCGACTAGATCTAGAGACCTAAGATGTTACCGTTATACATCTTTCAACTAACTATAAACCATGTTAGAGCTTCCTGCCCCCTACAGGGAAGAGTCCTACTAGACTCTGGAAAAGTTTCGAAGAGTACATATACCTATGTATGAATACCAGGCAAGCTAATATAGTGGTCTCGCCCTATATTAAGTAAAGCATAGTTTATAAAGAACCACTGCGTCAATATGAAATATCGACCAGATCTCCGCACAATACTTGTATTGGACAAAGGTTTATATCTGCATAGGAGGAAACTAGTAAAACCGCCATCGTCCCCTTATGGGACGGGGTCCTCCCGTTAAGGGAAAGCATAAACCAATGCAACATAGCTTGCATAAAGGAACAATTCTATTAGAATTATCCCAGATAAGGTACATAGAATGAATGCTCAATTATACCAATAAATTGACACAGGTGAAGGAGACGCAAGGTTCTCAAGAACAAGTTCATTGACAGACAATAAATAGACAGGTTAACCACAATTATATATATATATATATATATATATATATATATATATATATATATATATATATATATATATATAAGAAGAGGATAACCCAAAACTTTAAGCATAAGTATGATAGTTAACAGAACTTGTTTATCTGAAAGAAAAAACATTAAATGCCACTTTTAAGATACCGAGGTATCAAAGTCATAAAAGTCTGTATTACAAATCAATGACATTAGCGTTAGAAACGCTCGGCACACATGTCTGCACTTATGCTAGGTTCACCTTTGGAAATGGAACAGTCTACATGGGCAACTCAGTGCCCTCACTTAGTTTGTAGTACGGTATGTAACTACACACTCACCCTGGAATTAATCGTCCCAATTAAAACCACTGTTCCTCGCAGAGTTAAACAGTAGGGTTAACGACGCGACCCACTGCTACCACAGATCTCTTTAGTTCCTCTACTTGCTTCGCGTAGTGGCGAAAGAACACTCTGGAAGACTTCCAGCCAGTGTATGAACGGAGATGTTCAAAATCCATACAATTAAAGAAATTTAAGGATGAGGCAACTTTCCTCGGATCGTGACCTGCGGGTGTACTGTCAGGATCCGCTCTGCGAATAAAATATGTGATTTTCGCTCTGAGTTGATTCAGAGATAAATTTGAGCCTGATGTTTCTCCCCTGAATAGTTGACCACCCTTGAAGTCTGAAGTTCTATGAAGATAGACCTTTAGGCATTCTACTGGACATAGAGATGCATCTTCTTTCAGAGGGCAGATTCTCCAGGGACCCCACCTGTTGGTGGGTAACTCATTCTTGGCGAGAAACGTAGGATCAGGAAACAGGTTCAGTTCTCCCCCATCCAGGAACTGAACACGACCTGCCTCTCTCGAGAGGGCTACAATCTCACTAACCCTGGCCCCGGACGCGAGTGCAAATAGGAAAATAACTTTTTGTGTCAAATCCTTTAACGCACACTCTTCATTGCTCAACAGAGAAGCAAAATGAAGAACTTTGTCTAAAGACCATGAAATGGCCTTTGGAGGTGCTGAAGGTCTGAGCCTAGCGCAGGCTTTCGGAACTTTATTAAAGAACTCGTTACCTAGGTCGACCTGGAAGGCATATAGAATGGGTCTTGTCAAAGCAGACTTACACGCTGAAATCGTGTTAGCTGCCAATCCTTGACCATGGAGGTGGATGAAGAAAGATAAGCAGAAGTCTGTCGAGATCTCCTGCGGATTCTTCGCCTTGACAAAGGCCACCCATTTTCTCCAAGATGACTCATATTGCCTTCTAGTAGATTTGCACTTATGCTGGCTTTCGAAATCCCGAAACGCTTTCTCACCGCTAGGGAGAGAAAATCATGAGCTGCAGGGTCCGGGTTTTCTGTAATGAAGCGCAGACAGTCGACTTCTGGACTCGCTGGGTCAGAACTGGATCTGGTAGCGGTACAAACTTCAGCTGTAGTTCCAATGCCAGAGGGAACCACACGCTGTTCGGCCACTTGTGGGCTACTATTGCCGCTACCCCCTTGAAGGATCTCAGTTTGTTGAGGACCCTCAACAGAAGGTTGTGAGGAGAGAACAGATAAATCCTGGACCCTCTGTTCCAGTTGAGGGACATCACGTCCACTGCTTCCGCTAAGGGGTCCTCGTACGGGGACACGTACAGGGGCAACTTCTTGTTGTCTTTCGTCGCAAAGAGGTCTATCTGCAGTTCTGGGACTTGATTCAGAATGAAGGAGAATGATCCTGCGTCTAAGGACCATTCCAACTCTATCGGTGTGAACCTGGATAGAGCGTCCGCTGTCACATTGTGGACTCCTTGAAGGTGAACTGCCGACAGGTACCACTTCTTCTTTTCCGCCAATCGGAAGATGGCCAACATCACCAGGTTGAGAGGTGGTGACCTCGATCCTTGTTGATTCAAGCATCTCACAACTACCTCGCTGTCCATCACCAACCTTATGTGGATCGAGTGACGCGGGGAAACTTTCTTTAAGGTAAGGAGCACTGCCATAGCTTCTAGAAAGTTTATGTGAAAGGTCTTGAATAGCTTGGACCAAGTCCCCTGGACTTTTTTCCGATGAGAGTGACCTCCCCATCCCTCCTTCGAGGCGTCTGAGTGAATCGTCACCGACGGGGGAGGTGGCTGAAGAAGAACCGACTTCTTTAGATGTCTGGCTTGGGACCAAGGCCTGAGAAGAGTACGTAGCCGAAGCGGAACTGGTCTTCTCAGATCTCTTCGCACGTTTGATGCATAACTTCTCCAAACTCCGGTTGCATCCTTTAGCTGTGCTCTTAGCACTGGGTCTGTCACCGAAGCAAACTGGAGAGAGCTCAGTACCCTCTCCTGTTCGCGTCTTGATATCCTTTCGGAATCTAGAAGTCTCTTGACAGAACCCGCTATCTCCTTCCTTTTCTTCGCCGGGATGGAGAAACGGTGTGACAAAAGGTCCCAGTGGATTCCCAGCCACTGGAACTTTTGAGATGGAGAAAGTCGAGACTTTTTTCTGTTGATCTTGAAACCTAGGTACTCTAGGAACTGGATCACTTGACTGGAAGCTTGCAAGCATTCTGTCTCGGATGCTGCCCCCACCAACCAGTCGTCCAGGTAGGCTACTACCTGAATTCCCTTTAGGCGTAATTGTTTGAGAGCTACGCTCGCAAGCTTCGTAAAAATCCTTGGGGCTATGATTAGCCCGAATGGCATGGCTCTGAAGGCATATAGTCTTCATTGTAGCCTGAACCCTAGGTAGGGGGAGAGTCGACGGTTGATTGGAATGTGCCAATAGGCGTCTGACAAGTCTATAGAGACGGAATATGCCCTCTTGGGCAGTAAGGTCCTTATGTGTTGCAGTGTTAGCATCTTGAATTTGCAATACACTATGAACTTGTTGAGTGGCGACAAGTCCAGAATGACTCTGAGCTTTTCCGAGTCTTTCTTGGGAACACAAAACAGCCTCCCTTGGAATTTGATGGACTTTACCTTTCGGATCACATTTTTCTCCAACAGTTCTTGAACGTACTCCTCCAGAACGGGGGTGGAGTGTTGGAAAACCCGAAGGCCCGGGGGTGGAGTGCTGTACCAGCTCCAGCCCAGTCCATTCTTGAGTAGGCTGTGGGCCCAGGGATCGAAGGTCCACCGATCCCGAAATTTCAGAAGTCTCCCTCCTACCGGTATCATCCCACTTGGACTGCCGTCCCGAGGTCTTGCCTCCCTGACCACGACCACCCCTGAATCCCCTTCCCCTTGAGGGGCGCCCAGACGAGCCTCTGGCTGCCCCTCTAGGCTTTGCTCGAAAGGAAGTAGACTGCCCTTCGAACGATGGGGTGAATGCCGTGGACTGTGTCGACACGGCCTGGGGTACCCACTGAAAAGTGGTCGGGGTTTGTGCCACGATCTGGGGCACTGGAGGCAATGGCAATTGCAGTTGCTGTCTAAAAGGCTTGGCTGGCCGAGACGGTAGCCTAGTCCTCATAGTCTTCCTCTTTGGTTGAGGACCTTCATCCGGGGAAGACTTTCTTTTGATAGCCAGGCCCCACTTCTGGAGAAGGTTTCTATTCTCCAAGGCGGCCTTATCAACTACTTCTTTGACCAAATCGGTAGGGAAAAGGTCTTTGCCCCAAATGTTGGAGGAGATTAGTTTCCTTGGCTCGTGCCTCACCGTAGCCGAGGTGAACACGAACTCCCTACATGCTCTCCTCGCCTTGACGAAGCCATAAAGGTCCTTCGTCACTTTGGCCAGATGAGTCTTGGCCACCACCATGAACATTTCATGGACCTTGGGGTCACTTGCTATCGTCTCAAGAGTAGTCTGAAGAGACATTGAGGCAGCCAGTCTTTCTTTTGTCTCGAACTCTCTCTGCAAGAGAAAGTCAGACAGCTTAGGGAGGTCCTCGCCGAACTGACGTCCGGCGATATCAGCCTCCAACTTCCCAACTGAGAACATAAGATGGACGTCCTTCCAGTCTTTGTGGTCCATAGGTAGGGCCAGCGACAAGGGTTTACACTCCTCCAGGGAGGGGCAAGGCTTGTCGGCCTCGACTGCTTTTAGTACAGCCGCAAACCCTTTCTGTAAAAAGGGGAAGGCTCTAGCAGGAGAGGACACAAAGGAAGGGAGCTTCTTGCTCAATGCAGCTACCTTTGAGTTAGAGAAGCCCCTCTCTTTCAACGAGGATGAAAGCAGAGCTTGAGCCTTAGTATGGTCCATCACTATGACCTCCTTCGGCTCTGTCTCCTCCTTTGAAGCTGGTTCCTTCCTCAGCCAGACACATGGTTTAGCATCTGAGCACAAGGGAAGGTCTTTCACATTGAACCTTTTCTGGGGCCCATGTGATTCTGCCAGGCTCTGCATCCGCAGTTCCATTGCAGCCGCCTTCTCCTGATTCTCCTTCTGCATCTGTTGGATCATTCCAACAATGGAGGAGAGGGCCTGTCCCAGCTCTACTGGGAGACCGGCCGATGTTGAGGGAATAGGCTCCGGGATCTGAACCGGAGTAGCCGACACCTCGTCGACCTCTTCCTCTACAACGTCTGGGGCTTGAACTTCACCCTGGGCTTCTGCCAGGGGGTCTTCCTTCAGACGCTCGTCCACGACAGACATCCTGTCATCTAACTGGATGTCTTGCATAGCGACCGAGACTTCAGTATCCACCTGGATCTGAACTTGGGGGATCTCCTCTTGAGGCTGGGGAATCACTGCATCAGCTGATGCCTTAGGGAAAAGATACGCCCTCATCTTCTCACTTGGAAGATAAGGTCCAGAGGTGTTCTTCTGGAAGCCCCTTACCCAGGTACGAAGCTTCTCCCTTGCTATATCCCTTGATTCCGCCATCCTAGGGGAATCAAAGGCCTCCGTAATTAGATTAATGCACACAGTACATACCTGAGGGTCCCAATACTGGAGATCACCCTTGGAGACAGCGCATGCTGCATGTCTCCTACCAAACTCATGTCCGCAGAGGCTCTTGCTGCGGACGTTGCAGAAGACACTTCCGCACTTCGGAGGGTCCTTCTGTAAAGAGAAGAAATTTCCATGAGTATCAAGTGAACTATGTATCACTGGGTATGCATAGAATAGCATAACAATTCAGAAAGGAAAGACACACACTTGTGTTTCCTTCACAACCAATTGCTGCAGCCTTCCAGATAATAAAATCAAATGGTCAATCTCTTCTAGAGTAACCAATGCAAAGTTTCCAGAGGAAACAGGTGGAGCTCACACCTAAGCAATGATTTTAAAATCCTGGATAATAGACAGGAAAGAACTCACTTTCCTATCTGTAGGGCAACAGCAAAGGACTTGTGCAAGAAAACACAAAAGTGTTAGAACACACAGTGCTGTACCAAAACCCATACTATAGTTTTCTTCTTACAGTATATGTTATACTGAAGAATACTGGTACAGTATAGGTTACGTGCCGGCCGGCACACACCATAACTAGCTTTAAAGTATACTACTTAACAGCTATAAGGCGGCAGAACGCTGGTTCAAATGCATGTGCCGGCCGGCAGCAACTGCCGGCCGGCAACAGCCAATGTCGGCCAGCAATGACTGCCGGCCGGCAACTACACAAGGTAGTACCCAGCTGCCGGCCACACTCTTGGTGACCGGCAGACAAGGGCTGACATTAGCCGGCCGGCAAAGGTACAGGACCGATGCCGGCCGGCAGCAAAAGAACCAGAGGACTACAACCGCCCGGCTGCCGACCTCATAGGCCGGCAGCCGGGTCGGGTACAGCACTAGAAGAAAAACAGGATGGATGCTGGGATAAGAGTGTACACTACCTCCAAGCCCGGCAATCCGAAAGAGTGCATATAAGGAAGGGGAGAATCTAATTCAGGCTTCCTTACCAATGCCGTCTGGCTCTACAGGCAGGCATGGATGAGGGACCAAGGGAGGTCCGGGCAGCACTCAAAATAGAAGACCCTTGCCGGCCGGCAGCTCTGCCGGCCGGCAAGGGGCTGAGTCAATTGCACATCCTAACCTATTCTAGGTCCAGATGTAGAATGACGTACAGTACTGTAATGGCTAGGCCATTACGGAGATAGAGGAGGAAGGGACAAAAGAGGGTCCTACCAACCTTGCTTTAGTGACGGATCACCCGCAGCCAAGAAACTCATCTTAGCCTAAGGGAGATCCAAGGGGGGAGGCCAGCAATACTTGCCAGCTCCCAGAGCACCAAAGCAAGGAAGGTGTTGCTACTCCCAGGAAAAGAAACTTATCCTCACCCGAGAACAGCAACAAGGACTAGTCTGGTAGATCACAAAAGAAGGAATCATATCCACAGAAACCTTCGGTAGTGACCTGAGGAGGCTAAGCCACCTCTGTCTGTGTCAGGCCAGCGAGGGAGACTCTACCCCAAGCCAGACAAACACAGACTCAGACTAAAAAACTCTGTTGTTCTGTCCCTCTTTGAACCAGACTTACTGGAACAGGAAGGTACAGTAACACCCCAGTATAGTTTTATCGAAAATTAATTCAGATAAACCACTTAGGGAGAAGCCCAAGGCTTAAACAGAGGGAAAGGGATTGCATACCTTCTCCGAAGAAAAGAAAGCATCCGGGGAGTATGAGAAAGTATACTAAGGCTCCATAAGCAACTTAGCCTAGGCACCAAGAGAATCGATTACCTAAATCACCGAAACTCACTCGTATACTATCTTGGAAATATTCCACATAATCTTAAATGTATAAAACATAGCCTAAAGCTTCAATAAAATTTTAATACACTCGGAAAAACCAAAATCATGCATGAAGTACTAGGACCAAACGACTAGGCTACATGGCCTAGCGTAGGCCAGAATGGCGAATACTTCGCCAAAATAATACTAAGCACGAAAGTAAATCCTATGTAATGCTAAATAGCTAAAATTTATTAAAGCAAAACAACCGGGAATGTCGCTCTGACTAACAAAACTTATACCTAGCGAGCGACAGCGTCCATGACGCCTCCGGTAGGCTACGGCTCTTGTAACAAAGATTAATCCTATTAATCACTCAAAAATTTACCAAGAGCCTACATTTATACATAAAAGACATGGTACTCAACTTATCAGAGGCCGACGAAGATGGAGAAGCCATGAAAAGCAGAATAAATCCAAGATTTGCGAGAAACACAGGAAAAAACACCGAGTTGTTAAGCTACGCAAAAAGGAATACAGATGGCGTCCTGGCGCCAGGCACGCTTACGAAACGGGAGATAGGGAGCCTTGGGAGCGGCTCCCCCTTTTTCTTTCCCGAATTCGTTTCTTGCCAATTGCCCCCTGCGAGACGAAATCTCTGTTCGGGATGCAGATTGCCATGTGGCGTGTCAAGAATACGTCCTCTGATATGTCGCGATATCCCTTTCAGGAGGGATATTTGCTCCAGGAGTTAGAATTCTTGTACCTTAAGGTAAATTCTCTGGGAATATCGCCGTAGTTGTAATATACCCTAGGAAGCTACCCTATAGGAACTTCCATCAGGACGACATGGCTTGAGCCCAAAAATATATATATATATATATATATATATATATATATATATATATATATATATATGTATATATATATATATATATATATATATATATATATATATATATATATATATATATATGTTTGTATTTATGTGCGACCATCATTTATAGTTCTGAAAATATGCACTTGAATTATTACCGGACCCAGATTCATGTAAGTACTTCTCAATAATGTTTGAAACCCTAAACCTCCGTTTCGACAAATTTAAGTCAAAATGATATATTGTCAGGTATCAATCGATTTGATTAAATTGGCTATTATACTCAACTAGTGTACCCGAGCTGTCAAAAATGGGGTCTAAATAATTAGATACGTATGCACACAAACGCATACAAAAATGCAACCCTTCCCATCCCCTCCCCTTTCCGAACTCCAACTCGTTAGTTCGGCAGATTGTGGGATCATGTAGTTTCCGAGTGTACCTCTCGGAGTACCCCATCCACGAAGGCATGATTATTCATCCCCCCCTCCCTACATGGGTGTGATTTGGAATATATATATATATATATATATATATATATATATATATATTATATATATATATATATATATATATATATATATTTATATAATATATATATATATATATATATATATATATATATATATATATATATATATATATATATATATAGTCTTTATTATACAGGTTAAATCATGTTTTGATTTATGTCA
>NC_090729.1:183497434-183499934 GCF_036898095.1 Palaemon carinicauda | reverse complement strand
TTTTCGAATATTATGAGGCCAAGGATTTGGTTTATTGAGTATTTTTTCTTTTGAGTAGTCATAGAATTCTTTCTTATAAAGATTTGTGGCTCCAATATGGAGCCTGATTTCTTGGTCGGTCCAAAGTAGACCCTTGCAAGCAACAGCAGCAAAGATTTACTTCTTTTCGGTCTTCTTGGGCAAGAGAACTGCCTGGATGTTGGGCAAGACACCACCCTGGGCAATGGTCACGCCAGAGAGCAACTTGTTGAGCTCTTCGTCGTTGCGGATGGCCAATTGCAAGTGACGGGGAATGATCCTGGTCTTCTTGTTGTCACGGGCAGCATTACCAGCCAACTCAAGACTTCGGCAGCCAAGTACTCCATGACTGCAGCCAAGTAGACTGGAGCTCCAGCACCTACACGTTCAGCATAGTTGCCCTTGCGCAAAGACGGTGGATACGTCCCACGGGGAACTGAAGTCCAGCCCTGCTGCTACGGGACTTTGACTTTCCCTTTACTTTGCCTCCCTTTCCGCGTCCAGACATGATGAGAGTTAGTTGTAGATCGTGCTGCTGTGACGAGCAAACTGGCGCAAAACTCGCAGCTTAGCCCTTTATACCCTACTACCGGATTGAAGGCGCCAGCCAACCACCAATGACAATTCGGCTCACCCGTCGCTCAGCCAATGAAAAAAGACCAGCCACATTTTACAAACCAGCCAGTTCGGTATAAATAGCTAGAGGAAGGGCTGCGCGGCATACTCTCTCGCTGACTGTATAGACGTAACATGCCACCCAAGACTTCAGGAAAGGCTGCCAAAAAGGCAGGCAAGGCTCAGAAGAGCATTGCCAAGGGTGATAAGAAGAAGAAGCGCAGGAGGAAGGAAAGCTATTCCATCTACATCTACAAGGTCCTGAAGCAGGTCCACCCCGACACTGGTATCTCTTCCAAGGCCATGTCCATCATGAACTCCTTCGTGAATGACATCTTTGAACGTATTGCTGCCGAAGCTTCCCGCCTGGCACACTACAACAAGCGCTCCACCATCACCTCCCGGGAGATCCAGACTGCTGTCCGTCTCCTGTTGCCTGGTGAACTTGCCAAGCACGCGTCTCTGAGGGCACCAAGGCTGTCACCAAGTACACATCCTCCAAGTAAATTGTTCAAATTTCTTGGATGCTTGTGTGACTGGCAACTGGTCTCCTCCACTAAAACCTCGGTTCCAATTTGGAACCACAAAAGCATTACTATAAGAAAGAATCTTGACAATGAATGAATGACTTATGCCCTCACGAATTGAATATTATTTCTACATGCCATCCCAATCATTCGGCAGAACACTTATTATTTCTTAGTTGCAAATGTCAATATGTTGCCCATTAGAAAAAAAAAAAAAGGAATAAACAAACACAGTCAGTATGTATGTATATAAACAAACAGATAGATTCAATTATATTATTCATATTTATATATTTATATATATATATATATATATATATATATATATATATATATATATATATATATATATATATATATATATATATCTCTCTCTCTCTATATATCTCTATCTATCTATATCTATATTTTTCTTTTTCTATATCTATTTCTACTTCGATTTCTATCAAAATAGATAGATAGATAGATAGATAGATAAATAATATGAATATGAATATATTGTGTATATATATTATTTATTATTTTTTTGTTTGGGTACTGGTTACGGAAATCAAAATGCCAACAGCATCTGGTGTTCCCAGGCGGTCACCCATCCAAGTACTGACCAGACCCAACGTTGCTTAACTTCGCTGATCGGACGAGAAGCGGTGTTTTCAACGTGGTATGGCCGTTGACATGGAATTACAACTTGCAACTTGTATTTATAATCAATGTTTTCTTTTTTGACACCGAAACGTATTTCATCTCTCATTCACCGCCCTCGACATTCAACGTTTATTATGATTGCTATTCTAGTATAAATTAATCATTGAGATTATAATATACAATCCCAATTCAAACGATTCCTTCCAACCAGATCCAACAGTGGCTAAAAGACTAAAAAAAAACCTTTATTGATTCACATGGAAAAAAAAAAAAAAAAAATATAATAACATCCTTTTCCAAATAGATTGATAGATAGACAGATAGATAGATAGATAAATAGATAGATAGATAGATAGATAGATAGATATAGGCATGCTTAATGTACTTGTTCATTGGCTACAGAGCGACATTATAGGCTTATTCCTTTAGAGGGGCAAATAGTGTGTATTTCAGTCAAAAGATTCTTTCTTATAGAAGTGATTTGTGGACCTAAAAAGGTCCGGGTTTAGGTGAGACAAACAGTCCTCCCTTTGCAAGGATTGCAAGCAGGATTCTTGCTTGTCTGTAGGTCTTAGATAACCTTGCAAAGAAGGCATCTAACCGCCGAAACCGTACAGGGTACGGCCTTGGCGTTTGAGGGCGTAGACGACATCCATGGCAGTGACAGTCCTTCCTCTTGGCATGCTCGGTGTAGG
>NC_090729.1:183487172-183496934 GCF_036898095.1 Palaemon carinicauda | reverse complement strand
TTTACCATAATATGTTATCATCTTTTACGGGTTGTTTACCTGTAAAAGATACTATATCAACATATCCGTTTTTAAAACGGTAAATACCTAGCAATATTTATGCCAGGAATTGTAAAGTTTTTTACGGCAAATTTCTAACAGTGTATTTATGTAATTTCATGACGTAGGAGAAGCACAAAAATAAGTAATATCTAGCGTCCAATTATATTAATATTCTCTGAAAGTAAGCTGATGGTGATTGGAATATATATATATATATATATATATATATATAAAGTTTTGAGTTTTTTGTTTTTATTTCACTTTTATCGAATACAATTTACTTTTAACCTTTTATGAATAAATATTATCAAATACATAGGCTAGAATAGATGATGTCAATGTGATTACTGATTAGAAACAGGATATATTATTTTAAGAATAACTATCATCCCTTCTAAAAAAAATAAACATAACCGTTGCTTGAATTTGTATACGTATTTTATGTACTCTTGAGAGATTTATTTGCAATACTTGTACAATTGCTTTAGAAAGAAATTGAAGCTTCATGCTTATATTAATAATTTACTTATTGAAAATCTGGAAAAAGTTGAGAGATTAATTGTTTAGTAGATTAACACCATGAGTATTAAAAATCAACAGTTTTTTTTTTTAAATATACAACGTATATAACAGATAATTATAATCCCTTCTCCTTTTTCTTAGAATACTACTGCTTCTTATAATACCAGTCTCTCTCTCTCTCTCTCTCTCTCTCTCTCTCTCTCTCTCAGACACCTTCTACTCGAGACACATCGTATATATTTCATCCATTCTTTGCTATTCACAGCACAACATATTTATTGAAATGTTGTTTGTGTAAGCAATGTAAAAATAACCAATGAAAATATCCTCTCTGAATTATTATACAGAAGGATCTTCAAAACAAGAAGAAGAAGAAAAAGAAGAAAAACACGTCTATATTAGACCCTTCTCTGAAGTGTTGTAAGAAATCATCAACACATTTCCAGAGAAACCCTTTGTGCTGTGTAAATTGAATTGTCAGAGAGAGAGAGAGAGAGAGAGAGAGAGAGAGAGAGAGAGTGGAAAATAACTGGCTATCTGAACAACAGAAGCTAGCCTGGGAGGTAAGAGAGACCGCCTACGTATAGCAATAAATGGAACTTCTAAAAGCAGAAGAATAAAAGATATTTCAGTATATATGTAATAAATTTGTTTTTCATGTTCTATTCTAAACTTATTTGCTCATCCGAGACACTTATTCACCTCAATTTGGAAATAAATAAGAGTTTTAAAGTTACTTTGCAATATCAAAATTGTAACAGTCAATATCAGATAGCAGCCCCTACCTCACCATCCTTGTGAGCTAAGGATGGGGAGCTAGGGGGAGCCTATATATATATAGCCTATAGGTCTATCTGCTGAGTCATCAACAGACATTGTCTGGCCTCCCTGGTCCTAGCTTGGGTGGAGAGGGGGCTATGGTCAGTCTCTATGGCACCGTCCTGCTTGCTAGGGCATTGTCATTGTCCCTTGCCCCTGCCATTCATGAGCGGACTTTAAACCCTCCTTAGTTATGGCTTGGGTGAAGAGGTGCCTTGGGCGCTGATCATACGTATATATGATCAGTCTCTAGGACATTGCCCTACTCGATAGGGCAATGTCACTGTCCCTTGCCGCGGCCATTCAAAGACGGATTTTAAACCTTTTGTGACATACATGAATATTACCTTTTCCGGTTTTTCACACAATTCGATTTGTGAAGAAGTTGATAAGAAATTTTTAATGCCAGATAAGATTTTATTTGTATAAAATACTTTGCTCCATCGATTTTGATTAAATCTTTAAAATTCATACTTGATTGCACATTTGTTCAAACGTTAAATAAGCTTTAGGAACGATCATTTAGTTATCCCATAAGGCAGGAAATGTATATTTCATAAGAATAGATTTTTCTCATAGATGTAGATCATATACAGAAACACACACCCAATCACACGTATTTTGTAGATTGTTACTCAAGCTGAATTTTAGAAGTTCCTAAAAGTGTATGTTTATTTAAGTAAGGTTTAGAGAGAAAAACTAATATAAAAAAACCATATACCCCATGAAATAAGAAAAGGTCTTTATAGCATATCTTTTTCGACTATAAGCGAGGTATAATAAACGTAGCCGGGAATATACGACGCAAAGGTTTCCACTACAATTTCTGAAGTTTTTTTTTTTTTCTTTTTTTTAGATCCTTGTCCAGGTGGAAATTGTCTGTCGTCTGCTGATGGTTGTAGGGGGGGGGGAGAGGGATATGAGTATTATGAATTCATGGTATGACAGTATTGATTATTTAAAAAGTACCAACAACGCGTAAGTAGATGCAAGGAAGACTCCAATAAAAGTGAAGAAGAAAATAGGATTTTTTTAATGGTTTTCAGATACGTATTTCGGAAATTACTCCCAGTCCACTTGGACAGGATTTCTGCTACATACCAGAGTAGTAATTTTCATAAATGGTATGCAGCGAAAAAGGGATGATACAAACACTAGAGATTGCCCTACACACACACACACACACACACACACACATATATATATATATATATAAACTTCGAGTACTTCATCTGTCAAAAGTCAATTTCAAATTCAAAACATTTATTGATATAAATCAAATGGAGTGTAGCAGCATGAGGCAACACCCATGTGTCAAAAGTACTTTTATTGCATTGACGCTTATGATTAATGTGTATGAACTACTAGTTACACAATTCTGATATGTTGTCAATGTTTATAAACTTTACTACGTTTAGATTACAATATTGGACATATCAATCCATAAATTATCCATTTTTCCACACTATCAACTTCTCAAATATGATATATTTTTACCACTATGATTAATTACTGAACGCATCGGGAATAGTTATTAGGAAGGAATAAATTGCAGGTATACCCACAGAAAATAGGCAAAAGGATTGAAGAGCTCGTAATCTATCCACTTTAGCTAGTTACAAGAATTGGGTATATACAGTCGACAAAGACTACAAAGTATTCTAGAAGTTTTATTCTAGCTGTGACCAAGTTGTGGAATGACCTTCCTAATAGGGTAGTTGAATCAGTGGAACTTCAAAAGTTCAAACTTCCAGCAAATATTGTTATGTTGAACAAGCTGACATAAGTCTTTTTATAGTTTATATATGAAATATGTGTTTTAATGTTGCTATTGTTTTATAATATTTTATTCTAATGGTTTATTACTTCTTATATCGATCATTTATTTCCTTATTTCCTTACCTCACTGGGCTATTTTCCTTGTTGGCGTCTTTGGGCTTATAGCATTTGGTTTTTCCAACTAGGGTTGTGGCTTAGCTAATGATAATAATAATAATAATAATAATAATAATAATAATAATAATAATAGCTTTCAATCAACGCATTACAACTGAGTATGTTATTGACGTATAAACTCATGGTCTTAAGAAGCTTGTGAATCAGAGTATCTGTGCTCTATTTTGAGAACGTCTTTCTATCCAAATAATCATTAATATATATATACATATATATATATATATATATATATTAGCATAACAAGTAATTCACAATGTGTGATTGTTGTTAGTGTTATACTGTAACAGATTGAGAGTCATGTGATTCGAGTAGCAGTATTAATTTTAAGTGTAAGATCTCTCTCTCTCTCTCTCTCTCTCTCTCTCTCTCTCTCTCTCTCATATAAATGTGTGTGCATATATATATATATATATTATACACGTATATATACACACTTGTATACATAAATATATACACATACTCCCAGAAGAACTAAAAAACCTAAATTTTCATATACTCAAAATTACGCTAAAACGATATACTTTTTTTTCTTTATCTTGCATACATATATCAGCTTCAGTTTCAGAACAGAAACCACATCTACGAGAAGCGGAGAAACCCTATCTAAGATTACGTGCCAACCACAGCTGATACTCCGCTATTCCATGTAACGTGCATGGCAAATAAGCTTAAATGTCATTCATGGTTTTCTCCTTACCTCTCTCTCTCTCTCTCTCTCTCTCTCTCTCTCTCTCTCTCTCTCTCTCTCTAAAAATGATAAAATAGAACTTTATCTCGAACGAATATTATTTCAACTTGATCACCTTGTCAAGACAATAAATATATTTATGGATAAGTCCTGTGAGAAATTTTTTTTTAGAGAGAGAGAGAGAGAGAGAGAGAGAGAGAGAGAGATCCTGATGAATATTCTGATCTACAGTAGAGAGAGAGAGAGAGAGAGAGAGAGAGAGATCCTGATGAATATTCTGATCTACAGTAGAGAGAGAGAGAGAGAGAGAGAGAGAGAGAGTGCCAAAAATTCCGATATACAGTAAGGAGAGAGAGAGAGAGAGAGAGAGAGAGAGAGAGAGAGCTCTGACGAAAAATCCGACTCAAGTCGAGGAAAAATGTTTCAACTTACGAAATGAAAATGTCTCATCACAGAAGGTAGATATTAGAACTCTTTCCTTGAGAGTATCTATCTTTTGTCTATTGTTACGATCCCGCATTGAGAGATATTTTTAGTTTTACCAACATCTCTCCATATCCTCCCTCCCTCCCCTCCCCTCCCCTTCTATTTCTGACGCTCCATTCACATAATGTGCCATTCTCATTCTGAAAATCGCTCTCAGGCTTATCCCTAAAAGTGCCAAAATAATTGCAAATGCTTTTGCTGTGATATGGAAGCCTGACGCTTTTCAAGCGGGATTTACAATTAAAACAAACGATCTGTTGTAGCAGGGAATTCTACGTTTTAGGATTCGCAGTTGGAAAAAAAAGGTTTAATCTCCAAGGCCGGTTTTGCTGCAGAATCAAGAACAGATGGATTTTAACACTGTTTTACTCTTTATATGTCCCTATTCAGTTTTACATTGGCATACTTTTAAAGAGATACTAAAGATGAACCAGCTAACCTCAGTGGAAAAAAATTGTGGCCTATTGGTAATGTCTCTGCCTGGTAATAGCCAGAGTTCCGCTCAAACTCGTTAGTTCCTTTGGTCACTGCAACCTCAGCAGGATGGTGAGATTGTATACACTACAAGAAACTGTGGAGGTAAAGTGAGAATCGACAAGAACAGCTTGATTTAACTCATAAAATTGTGGAATTTTCATCGAGGGGACAAAAAGTATTCCAAACAATATTATCCTATTTTTCAATCTTAAACTAATTCCCATTAATTCTCACCTTACACAAAAACATGTTCTCTTGAGGAAGCTAAATTCAAAATGAAATGTACAATTAACTGAATCTTGTAGTTTGAAGTATGTTGATGCATTAATTTGGAGTGCTAGACTACACACTCGTAAAGGTATTTTTTTTTTTTTTTTTGATAGAGTAGCTTAATCTGTGCAGGATTTTTACAAATATAAAATATAATAACCGTTGTTGAAGTAGTATTTTGAGCACATACTTTCAGAAAACCACGTGTATCTTTTGTAATATGACAGTCGAGAGACGGAGTGATGACACTCATAAGTCATCAAGATTAAAAAAATAAATTAATGCGGTTTAAAATATTATCCCTGAGGAAGTAATAATACTCTCTTACATATGAGATAACGAAGGATGAACTACACTTGATTGGAAGGATACAGAGTCTTCCTAGGAAAAAAGAAAAGAACTTTGATTTTTATACTGTTAAAACAGGGTTAAGAATTATGATTTTTGTATGGAGTGTTCGTTCGTTGGTAAGAATGCCTTGCTTGAAGAGCGAGACACGTGCTCTTCCGTTGGCAGCCCGTAAGGGGGATGAAAATGAGAAAGCAAAAAGCAAAATGGGAAAATGATAATAATACAAGAAAAGCTGCGATCGAATAGACCACGCTCTAAACGGGTTGTGATGCCCGATGTGGTAAGGTCCCTGACTGGTGAAAGCCAGACTGGGGGGGGGGGTTTCGAGTCCCGCTCAAACTCGTTAGTTTCTTTGGTCGCTGAAACCTCACCATCCTTGTGAGCTAAGGATGGGGGCGGTTTCCGGGAGCTTATAGGTCTATCTGCTGAGTCATCAGCAGCCATTGCCTGACCCTCCTTAGTCCTAACTTGGGTGAAGAGAGGGTTTGGGTGCTGATGATATGTATATACATGGTCAGTCTCTAGGTTATTGTCCTCCTCGAAAAGGCAATGCCACTCTTCCTAGCCTCTGCCATTCATGAGCGACCTTTAAACCTTTAAGGGGTATGGAGTGTTAGACGAGGTTGAAATAATTAATTCAAAGTTTTTGGAATAATTAATTCGAAGATACTGGAAATATGAAAAAAATATATATGTTTGAATTCTTAGTAATGTTCCTTCTTTCGGGTTGTTAACCTGATTAGAGACAGAATTAAAACCCAAAACATAAGCTGACATACAGTAGGTCTTTTCATAACTTATATATGAAATATTAGTTTTGATGTTACTGTTTATTTTCTTATTTCCTTTCTTCACTGGGCTATTTTTCCTTGTTAGGGCCCTTGGGCATATAGCATCCTGCTTTTCCAGTTAGGGTTGTAGCTTGGCAAATAACAATAACAATAATAATAATAATAATAATAATAATAATAATAACATATTCTGAATTACCCATTTCAATGCATTACTCAAGTTGTATATTCCCAAGAGTACTTCATTAGTTCGCCATAGTAAGGTGATATATCAGCTTCAAATATTTAGTGCCCTTGCAATCTGCAATGAGTAACTTTTATTTGCAATATGGAAGAGGGATTTAGCATTTTATGACTGGATTTGAAGAGATCCAGGAGCTTCCTGGAATTCCATGGAGTGCCGTAAAACGTTGACTATCCGAAAATGACAGATACTTCCCTAGTTTTACTCCCCTAAAATGATGTTATACACACTTATATATTAAATTGTAGATTTATTGCTTACATACATATCCACACACATATACACATACTCACATACATACACACATACTATATATACATATATTAATATATATATATATATATATATATACATACATACATATATTTATATTTCTACCTCATACTTGGGATCAAACCCTAGCCCCTATCCCAAGTATGAGATAGAAATTTATTTCTATTTGAACATGATATTGTATTGATTTTCATCCACACACACACATATATATACAGGTATATATATATATATACATATATATATATATATATATATGTATGTATGTATGTATATATATATATATATATATATGTATGTATGTATGTATATATATATATATATATGTGTGTGTGGGCAACTAACTATACATCCATTTTTTAATTAAGAACCTCCCCAAGATGTTTATGTACATCTCATAGAAAACAAACTATTAACTCTTCTAAGTAAACAAATACTAGTGCTATCGGAGAGCTGACTAAGATCACTAAGTTTCTCTGATAATTCGTCAACACCAAATCCTTCCTGGTGCATGCAATTAAATCATGGTATGTGTACTTCCGATTTTGAAGAATACCTGTTTTAATCTTTGTAAATATTATGACTAAGACGTCACAAAAATGTACACAAAGTTTTCTTCAACTTTATAAGTTAATTAGAAGCTTAATCATACCCATTTCTAGTTTTGGAGATTAATATGCTCATAGGCCTATTATTATTATTATTATTATTATTATTATTATTATTATTAAATGCTAAGCTACAACCCTAGTTGGAAAAGCAGGATGCTATAAGCCCAGGGGCCCCAACAGGGAAAATAGCTCAGTGAGGAAAGGAAACAAGGAAAAATAAAATATTTTAAGAATAGTAACAACATTTAAATAAATATTTCCTATATAAACAATAAAAACTTCAACAAAACAAGAGAAAGAGAAACTAGATACAATAGTGTGCCTGAGTGTACCCTCAAGCAAGAGAACTCGAACCCAAGACAGTGGAAGGCATGGTACAGAGGCTATAGCACTACCCAAGACTAGAGAACAATGGTTTGATTTTGGAGTGTCCTTCTCCTAGAAGAGCTGCTTACCATAGCTAAAGAGTCTCTTCTACCCTTACCAAGAGGAAAGTAGCCACTGAACAATTACATTGCCGTAGTTAACCCCTTGGGTGAAGAAGAATTGTTTAGTAATCTCAGTGTTGTCAGGTGTATGAGGACAGAGGAGAATCTGTAAAGAATAGGCCAGACTATTCGGTGTCTGTGTAGGCAAAGGGAAAGAACTGTAACCAGAGAGAAGGATCCAATATGGTACTGTCTGGCCAGTCAAAGGACCCCCTAACTCTCTAGCGGTAGTATCTCAACGTGTGGCTGGTGCCCTGGCCAACCTACTACCTGAGCATCGATGTTTATGGCTAAACATGAACTTTTACAGCTGGATAACTGACAGGAATCGATTCAGTGATACAAAATCCTCTATAAACAACAAACAAACAAAGTGCTTTTCCTCAAATATGCCTACCATGGCATTTTCTAAGCGGTGTTTTCAATTTCTAGTCCTGACTATTTTCCCGAATGACTTGCAACTTGATAGGAAACGAAGGACTATTTTTCCCAAACGCCTTGCAACTTGACAGGAAACGAAGGACTATTTTCCCGAATGCATTGCAACTTGATAGGAAACGAAAGACTACTTTCCCGAACGCCTTGCAACTTGATAGGAAACGAAGGACTATTTTCCCGAATGCATTGCAACTTGATAGGAAACGAAGGACTATTTTCCCGAATGCATTGCAACTTGATAGGAAACAAAGGACTATTTTCCCGAATACCTTGAAACTTGATAGGAAACGAGGGACTATTTTCCTGAATGGATTGCAACTTGATAGGAAACGAAGGACTATTTTCCCGAACGTCTTGCAACTTGATAGGAAACGAAGGGAAAGCTCATCCATGCTGGTCCTAGAACGTCTTTGCTATAATGGAACTTGAATTCTATATCTGGCATTTTTATGCTACCGCGAAGAATGTGCTCAAATCCGTTATGTGAGCATATCTCGTCTAAGAAATTTTGAATGCTCTCTTGAATTTAATATTCATAACGTGAAGACTATGGAATTTGAATATTTCCATCTCCAACTGAATTTCATTCATCCTCAATTTTCTTTTATATATAATATTCCTATTCAGAATGAAGGAGAAGAATTTAATAAAACAAAGTATTTTCCACCTACAGCACTTCAAATTTCATATAATAATTTTTTCATACCGAATTCCTTCAAATGAAAATACCATAGAAAAGTAATCACGAATTCTATTATTTCCTGTTTTCATATAATTTTTATTTTTAGTACCGAATTCCTATAAATGAAAACACCATAGAAAAGTACTCAATTTTAATTTTTCCTGTTTTCCTTCCCAGTGAAATAAGTTCCATGATATACATTTGAAATAACTTAATAATTCCTTCTAAGTTCGCAAATTCTTGTCTAACATTCAGGCAAATATATCATATCAATCTACTTCGTTAATTTCTCTTAAATTCCTCTCCCCTTTATGTGTTAATTATCTCAATGATTTTGCCCCGGGGTTTTTACCCATTTTGCACAATAAACTGCTATTTGTTTTCCTTTGGCTTCCCCTTTTTATTGCGACAATAATAAATCAAACCAATTCTATTATTTATTATCATTTACATCATCAAATGCCCATTACGTGATGGGTAAAAATCCCATGATTAATTCAGGAAATAGTTTTCAAATAAATTGTTTTTAAACTTTAAGAAAACCTTTGCCTATTCTAGAGATTACAAGCTTCCTACAAAAGAAAAAACAAGGATAAAATTTATAAAAAAAATTGACCAAAAATA
>NC_090729.1:183479672-183482172 GCF_036898095.1 Palaemon carinicauda | reverse complement strand
AGAGATCAATGCTTTGATTTTTGAGTGTCCTTCTTCTAGAAGAGCTGCTTAAAGTGTCTCTTCTTCCCTTGCAAAGAGGAAAGTAGCCACTGAGCAATTACAGTGCTGTAATTACCCTCTTGAGTGAAGAAGAATTGTTTGGTAATCTCGGGGCTGTCAGTTGTATGAGGACAGAGAAGAAAGTGAAAAGAATAGGCCAGACTATTGTGTGTGTATATAGGCAAGGGATTAATGAGCCGTAACCGAAGAGGGATCCAATGTAGCGCTGTCTGGCCAGCGAAAATCCCAAGAGAGAGAGAGAGAGAGAGAGAGAGAGAGAGAGAGAGAGAGATTGATACCCAAGAGGCCTGTACTTCAATAAACAACAAAAAGAATCAGAAAAACTGGAATGACGAAAAATCACGTTGTATTGTTATCAGCCCAAATACATTAAACAGAAGAAGAAGAAGAAGAAGAAGAAGAAGAAGAAGGACCGAATTGATTATCGAATAAAAGGCCCAGGAATTGTTTAGTCAAAAGACACGGGTGGACAATGGAGATCGATTTCTCGGACATTCCAGTGATGGGAATAGGGAATTTATTGTTAAAGGATGAAAGGAATATATGTTTCCACATATTGGAGGAGAGAGAGAGAGAGAGAGAGAGAGAGAGAGAGAGATTGTACCTTCATATTTTCCTATTTTGTTATTATTAAAATATTATGAGAGAGAGAGAGAGAGAGAGAGAGAGAGAGAGAGAGAGAGATTGTACCTTCATATTTTCCTATTTTGTTATTATTAAAATATTATGAGAGAGAGAGAGAGAGAGAGAGAGAGAGAGAGAGAGAGGTTGTACCATCATATTTTCCTATTTTGTTATTATTATTAAAATATTATGAGAGAGAGAGAGAGAGAGAGAGAGAGAGAGAGAGAGAGAGAGAGAAAGAGAGAGAGACAGAGTGTGTGTGTTTTCATTATAACTGGATTAGATAATAGCTTTCCACAAAATGTTTATAAAATCCGAAATCTGCATCTCAACTGAAGTTTTTCTATTCAAGCTGTAACTACATGAAATCTACCTCTTGAAAAGTAATAATCCCCCAAAATATCAAAACAATATATAAATAAAACTCGATACTGTATAAGTGCAAATTAAACCAGATTTTCATCAGCCATTAAGTTGTGTTAAAAACGAAATTGAGTTAATTATAATAAAATACCACTTTTTATATTCTAATTGGAATACATATGCTCAATTTATATAAAAGTTCATTTGATAAAATAGCACATTAATTTTCACGGTTAACATGTCTATAAAAGTTGCGGTCGGGCGCAATATATCTATCCATACTGTCAGCTTTTGTAACGAAGTGTTGTGTTCGTAATTTAAAACTCGGTATAATCTCATTCATTTATCATGTGCCGGACACACCATTTGAAAATGCTGTTCATATATTTCATCGATAACTCCACAGTCGATGCTGGCGTTGGTTTTCCCGAACATTATTTCATTTTTCAGATAGCAGTCGATAGGGATGTCCGGTGGCCTGTAGTACAATATTTATTGGTATGGCTTTTGCAATTGTATAAACTATTAGGGCATTTTCAACACCCATAACAGAATATGCAAGATTTTATTCATCGTTAATATTTTTCCATGTATTCAGTTGTTTTACAAGTTTTGAAAAGAATTTTAGATAGTCAATAAAACATTTAATGCAAAATATCCTTGATCCCATTTATTATGCATTAGTAAGATGGTTAGAAAAAAATATCGTTGCATTGCGAATGGTTTTTGAAAATTAATATGAAGTAAAACTATATATAATACTAAACTGACTGCAAATGCCATTAGATGATGTCTTTGAAACATATCTTGATATAACTAGTCATTATACTATACTCAACGCAGTGAGAAAGGGCAACATGGAGATGACATCTGGTTTTGAACGGATTCCCTTATTGAAGCCACTTCTCCAAATATCACTGGCCTGCTCCCCAACTCTTTACCCCTTCTTTCTGTCTCTTCCTTTCTTTCTTTCTCTCTTTCTCTGTTTCTATATAGATTGGTGTATTTCCAAAATTATCTCTCTCTCTCTCTCTCTCTCTCTCTCTCTCTCTCTCTCTCTCTCTCACTTCTAAGAGGTACCTGTTCACATTGTAGATAGCTAACTGCCTTAGCTTGGCTATGAAGCTGGCCATAAGGCGAGCTTCAAGCTGGGGAACGGTCCATTGCGAGAGTGTGTGTAAACTTGTCACAGAATCTCTAGTGGCAACGTCTGGCACATGAGCATGGGATGGCTCCCCTCATATGACACGTTTAGGATGGTGAAAAAAAACCTTTGTACAGACAGCACACCATGAATTTTATCTAAATGGTGGTGTGGAACAAAATTTAAAATAATTACGGATACAATTTCAGAAATACAACAATTAGCATCAAAACAGACAGATAGAGAAATACAGAGGCAGGGCTAGGAGGTGGAGTGGCATAGGTGGGGAAATCCGTTTAAAAGCAGTTG
>NC_090729.1:183472172-183477172 GCF_036898095.1 Palaemon carinicauda | reverse complement strand
TTATCAATTCCCAATGGGAATTTGTCGTTTCACAAACAAGATCGCCAATCGTAAAGTTCACTACAGAAATGGAGCAAATGTCAATATGAGCTATAGGATTGATTATCATATTATGGTCATACATTCTGCAATTTTACCTGATTTTATGTAGAATATCCTGTTCATCCCTTAGTTCATGAAATATAATCTACTTCATTACAAAATAGCTCATCGTTTTTCCACTGTGGTCATATTGTTCTCTAATCAAGGTGTCGACTTTTTCAATCCAATCTGAACAACCATAATGTCCATTTCAATTTTAGGTGTAAATGATTTACTTGGTTAATGAAAGAAAATTACAAATTTTGCTAATGTTCCATATGTTGATAACAGATGGCACTACTATGCTACATTTGCTGAAAATCTAAGATATAGGAAAATATGCCTTATGAAAACCACGTGGCTGTCTGGGGGCATATAGTCAAACTTACTAAAGATGTTAACTGCCCTTTCGACTTGTTTCATTGAGTGTACATTGAATAATTTCAACATCTTTTGTCTTTTCATTTTGAAATTATGTTTTCTAGTATTTCCATCCTTCACCCTAAAGTGATGTTTAATAATATTAGTTTGTATTCTTCTTTGGATCAGACTGAATTGGCAAACAATTGTTACCAAATCGGTAATTTGAATAGTTTATTTCGTCGTTTCCAAAAGCCGACAACAGATGGTACTAGTATGTCACGTTTGCTGAAAATCCAGGATAAAGAAAAATATACCTTATGGAAACACGTGGCAGTCTGGGCCATATCGTCAAGGGATTCCATGGAAACTTATTAAAGAGGTTAACTGCCCTTTCGACTTGTTACATTGAGTCTACATTGAGAAATTTCAACATGTTTTTGTCTTTTCATTTTGAAATTATGTTTGTCAGTATTTCCATCCTTCAAGCTAACATGATGTTTAATAATATAAGTTTCTATTCTACTTTGGATCAGACTAAATTGGTTAACGATCATTACCAAATCGATAGTTGAAATAGTTTATTTCAAAGTTTCCAAATGTTGGTAACATTTGGTACTAGTATGCTGCATTTGCTGAAAATCTAAGATATGGGAAAATATACCTTATGGAAACCACGTGGCTGTCTAGGGCCATATAGTCAAGCGATTCTATGGAAACTTATCACACAGGTTAACTACTTTACGACTTGTTTCATTGCGTGTACATTGAGAAACTTCAAAATCTTTGTGTCTTTTTAATCTTAAATTATGTTTTCCAGTATTTCCTCATTTAAGCTAACATGATGTTTTTAATCATTTAAGTTTGTATTATCCTTTCGATCAGACTGAATTGGTAAACTATCGTTACCAAATCGATAGTTGAAATAGTTTATTTCGTCAGAATAATATTCGCATTTAAACTTCCACCAAAAATTTATCAATATGCATTATTTTTGTGTTAATATTCTCATTTAAATTTCCCCAAAATGTCTATCAGTGTGTATATTTAGTGATAATATTCTTATTTATACTTCCACCAAAACTTTTTCAATTTGTATTACTTTTGTGTTAATAGTCACATTTAAACTCCCACCAAAGTCTATCAATATTCATTTTATTTTAGTGTTAATATTTTCCTTTAAACTTCCACCAAAAATCTATCAATATGTATTATTTTTGAGCTAATATTCTCATTTAAATTTACATCGAAATTCTACCAATAGGTATTATTTTTGTGTTAATATTCTTAGCTAAACTTCCACCAAAAGTCTATCAATATGTATTATTTTTGTGTTAATATTTTCATTTAAACTTCCACCAAAAGTCTTCTAATATGTATTATTTTTATGTTGATATATATCATGAAGTAATTTGATTTATCTAGGATAGATTTCGTTTAATGTTTCACGTATTCCATCTGCAGCTTAACAAGAACTTTAGATCAAAAGGAATTGACAATTGCGTGATCTTTGTGTTACTAAAGGTAAGAACAGATTTTCTGATTCATTGTTAAATCCCCATGAGTTGTTTATTAATATAATATTACCACAATAATGATTTAACATAAGGAGTTCATTTACTTTTGATGTTAATTACTTTATGCCATATAAGCATATATCAAGTTTATTCTCCCGCATTTTATAATTATATCAATATTTTTCTGATACATTGTTTTATCCCATAAAATAAACCTCTAATATAAAGCATAAGTTGTTTATTAACAAAATAATATTGGCACAGCAGTGATATAACTTAAGGAGGTCCAGTTAGTTTTAATGGTAATTACAGCGTGCCATATAAACATATATTAAGCTTATTTTCCTTGACTTTATAATTATATCAATATTTTTTCTGATTAATTATTAAATCCCATTATTATTATTATTATTATTATTATTAATTGCTAAGCTACAACCCTAGTTGGGAAAGCAGGATGCTATAAGCCAAGGGGGTCCAACAGGGAAAATAGCCCAGTGAGGAAAGGAAAATAGGAAAAATAAAATATTTTACGAAGAGTTACAACATTAAATAAACATATCCTATATAAACTATATAAACTTTAACAAAACATGAAGAAGAGAAATAAGATAGAACAGTTACGCTTATTGACACAAAGGGTCTAGATTGGATTTCGCCAGTCTTCTCTATCTTGAAGTTTTAATTCATTATAATACATCTGTAGTATAACGCATAAGCTGTTTATAAACCCAATAATACTCTCACAAGGCATAACTTATGGAGAGAAAATTAATTTCCCAAAAGAAGCCTTTTCTCTAATATATACACAAAGTAATTTCCTATGAATAGTGGCAACTTGGTTATGATGAATTCCAATTACCTCAAGGCGTTCCCTCATCAACAAATGATGCCCACTTTCCATTAAGCTATCAAAGAAGATTGCCTTCATAAGAAGGAAAAATAGCGACCTCCAAGGACAGCGCGGGTCGTCAAGTCAATTCCAGTTTGCCAAAGAGGTTAATTTATTTATTAATTTGTTTATTAGTTTTTATTTTCGTTTGGAATCGGAAGTTATATAAGGCTAAAATGTATTGTTTACTATTATTTTAAAATCACAGGGGTTAAAAGGTTTAAATGCCACTCATTACTGGCTGAGGCAAGAGGCAAGAGACAATGCCAATGCCCTAGCAAGCAGGACAATGCCCTAGAGAATGACCATATATACATATAGTCAGCGTCCAAGACCCCTGTCCACCCAAGCTAGGACCAGGGAGGCCCAGGCAATGGCTGTTGATGACTCAGCAGGTAAACGTAGGTTTAAAGGCCACTCATGAATGGTTGAGGCAAGGGACAATGACAATGGCCTAGCAAGCAGGACAATGCCCTAGAGAATTACCATATATCCATATGATCAGCGCACAAGACCCCTGTCCACCCAAGCTAGGATCAGGGAGGCCCAGAGAATGGCTAGCCTACTGATGACTCAGCAGGCAGACCTATAGGTTCCCCCAAAACCCCACATCCTTAGCTCACAAAGATAGTATTGTTGCAGAAACTACAAGAAACTATTGAGCTTGAGAGGGATTCGAATCCAAGTCCGGCGATCGCCATGCAAGGACGTTTCCAATAGGGCGCCACATAAAATCCTAGACTACCTTGGTCTCACTCGATTTTGGGGAACAAAGAAGCATTAGAATTTCTTTCCCAAATACTTTGAAGTAATAGCATGGAATTAAACCTGCTTTGGTAGCTTCTGCTGAGAATATTTCTCAAATATTTCCTGAATCATATATAGCCTAAGATAACATGTCAAGAGAATACGCTATATTATTTAGCAATTATGCATTCTTCTTAATCAACCAAATATGCTAGCGATAACATTAAATAAATCCTTGTTAATGCTTATCCAGCTCTGTAAAAATGGCCATAACGTACAGTTGGACACAGGAGTCCCTGTTACGCCTTGCTCAGAAGAAGTGCACCATGTCACACCTTTACTTCATGCTGAGTAACCAAAAAGATACTGTACGGAGAGAAGCCGGAGGACATGGGTTGGCTAAACACAGGAACTCGCCATGCAGGAGGAGTGTGGCTGGGCGCACCTCCTCAGAGCGAGGTGTACCATAATTCCTGTATCCAACTGTACATTACTTAAAGTAATATTTCTAGAGTTTCCTCTCTCCTTGCTTGCGCACTATAACAAATAAAAACTTGTTTAAATAAAATAGATAAAATGGAATACTCTTTACTTGAAAGGATTATTAATTTCTTGGTTAGTCTAAAAGTAAATAAAAAAAACTTTAGCACCAGGTTACATCCGGGCTCTTAAGTAGCCATATTAGAGCTTGAACGATATCTATGCATTATTGTATTCGATAAAATATTGTTACATAAATATAACTCATGAGAAATAAAATCTAAAATGATGTTGACAAAAAAATACATTCATCACGAAATTGTAATACAATACTATACAACAATTTCATAAAAAAAATGAAAATGTTACATCAAAATTTGTTGCTAATTAGTTTGGCGGTTCCCTTTCCTCTTATTTGCTTCACTTCCATTTATTCAGTTTTCCTTTTATTATTTTAGCTTTTCACTAATTAATATATTAATTTCCAAGTGGGTTTATTTCTAGCTTTCCTTCCCACTGCTAGATTGATAACACTGTCCCTTTAGTCTTACGTATTTCCATTCCCTTATTACATTTGAATTGAAACTACGCTCTATCTCCCCTTTATAACAAAGAACTAGTGTCTATGCATACTATACATACTATATGTATATATATATATATATATATATATATATATATATATATATATATATATATATATTTATATACTAAAATCACTGAGGAACGTGAGACTCAGATGGAAAATAACTAGAGGGAAAATGAAATTGAAAGTTAAAGATTAAGTCATGAGTCCTGACTAGTTTCGTGATACTTCTTTAGATGATATACTGTAGGCTATGTGTATATATATATATATATATATATACAAATACTGCATATAAATATACATATATACACGCACACACATACACACACACACA
>NC_090729.1:183462172-183469672 GCF_036898095.1 Palaemon carinicauda | reverse complement strand
GCTGCATTTTCGATGCTGGTGCGTAGTGGATTAATGTCCTGTGCGCCTTTCTTAGTTTACCTGGTATATTTTTTGGCACTATTAATCAACCTCGGCTTGCTCTTTCTGATATTTTTAGCTCCATGATGTTTTCAGTAATTCCTTCTATTTGCTTCCATGCTTGTATTATCATGTAGCGTTCTCTTCTCCTTTCTAGACTGTATAGTTTTAAAAATTGCAGTCTTTTCCAGTAGTCAAGGTCCTTAACTTCTTCTATTCTAGCAGTATAGGACCTTTGTACACTCTCTATTTGCGCGATATCCTTTTGGTAGTGTGGGTACCATATCACATTGCAGTACTCGAGTGTACTACGTACATAAGTTTTGTAAAGCGTAATCATGTGTTCAGCTTCTCTTGTTTTAAAGTGTCTGAATAGCATTCCCATTTTTGCTTTACATTTAGCCAACAGTCTTGCTATTTGGTCGTTGCATAACATATTCCTATTTAACATTAAACCAAGGTCTTTAATTGCTCCCTTGTTTGTGATTGTTTCATTATTAGGTCCCTTGTATGCATATACCATTCCTTCTCTGTTTCCATAATTTATTGATTCGAATTTATCGGAGTTAAATATCATTCTATTTATCTCCGCCCATTCATATATTTTGTTTTGATCTCTTTATAGTGAGTTCCTATCTTCATCACAAGTAATTTCTCTACTTATTCTTGTGTCATCGGCGAAACTTCTCACTACGGAGTTTTCAACATCACAGTCTATGTCTGAGATCATAATAACCAACAGCAGTGCAGCTAATACCGTACCTTGTGGCACGCCAGATATTACCTGGGCTTCATCTGATTTCTCATCATTTGCAACCACTCTCTGTTTTCTGTTTTGCAGGAATTCTTTTACCCATTTTCCTATCTTTCTCACAATATTATACTCTCTCATTTTTTCTCTAATATATTAGGGTCTACGTTGTCAAAGGCTTTTGCAAAATCTAGATAGATCACATCTGTGTCTTTTTCATTTATCATATTTTTGTATATGTTTTCATAGTGTGCTATCAGTTGGGTTTGTGTACTTTTTCCAGGCACAAAACCGTGTTCACCTATATTAAACTAATTATTTTTAACCAAATGTTTCATTATCTTCTTTTTTATTACCCTCTCATACACTTTCATAATATGTGATGTTAGACTAACAGGTCTATAATTACTAGCCTCTAGTCTTTATCCACTTTTGAAAATAGGGGTTATATAAGCTAATAGAGAGAGAGAGAGAGAGAGAGAGAGAGAGAGAGAGAGAGAGAGAGAGAGAGAGAGAGAGAGAGAGAGAGAGAGAGAGAGATAATTTTTTGGTTCTATCATTCCTCTGAGAGCGTGGTGTTCAGCATAATACATAACTAAAGGAAATATCATCACAATTCTTCTCTATTACAAAGAACGCAGTAGAGCGCAGACCTCAGCCGCGGCAGCTTACTTCTCGACCTTTTGCTCGACCTTGATCTTGACCTTTGATCTTAACTCTTATTAATTGGCCTGGGTTTTCATACTCAAATATGAACCAAGATTGAAGTCTCCGTGACAACGATGTCGAAACTTATGGCTGATTGTGGGAATTTGACATTTTGCTTGACCGTGACCTTGACCTTTGACCTTGACTCTCCAAAATTTAATCATTTCCAGCTTTTTATATAATAGTAAATCGCTACAAATTTTGTTACTCTACGATTAATATTGAGGCCAGGAAGGTATTAAAAAACAAACACACACAAACAGGGGCAAAAACATAACCTCCTTCCAACTTCGTTGCACGGAGGTAATTAATAATTTATAGGGGAACTGTTTAGCTAGATGCACAAATGAAAGAACCCCAACTTCAGAATAGAAATTAGTTGTAGTCTTATTTGCATAAATTATATCCTCTGTTTAATAGTTGGACGATTTTTTTTTAATATCCCCTCTTCCGAAAATTATATATTTCAATTTCTTTTGGCGTTTTCATAATCTCGTATAATTATTTCGTTAAATGTTTTGCTTTGATAATCCCATTCGTATTAGAAAAGCTAATTATTGCATCCAATTATTCATCAGATATACGTCTCTCTATCTTTATCCTTCTCTTCTGATTTGCATATCGTTTTACAAGCATCTTTTATCATGTTCTATGCATACACTCTTTCTTATTACCTGCAATGGAAAGATAAATAGATATCTTTCATATCCTGACGTTTCTTTAAAAGTCAGAATATGAAAAAAAAAGATTTCTTTTATTTCAATACCTTTAACTTCTGACACCTGTCACAGTGGTGTGTCGGGACGTCTTGACATAGTACGTGATAAATTATTTCCTCTCTCTCTCTCTCTCTCTCTCTCTCTCTCTCTCTCTCTCTCTCTCTCTCTCTCTCTCTCTCTCTCTCTCTCTCTATATATATATATATATGTGTGCATATGTATCTATATACATTATATATTATTGTGTGTATACACACACACACACACATATATATATATATATATATATATATATATATATATATATATATATATATATATATACATATACAGTATATATATATATATATATATGTGATTATATATTGATACGTATATACTATATACACACACACACACACACACACATATATATATATATATATATATATATATATATATATATATATACAAATCAAGGCCTCCAGAAAAGAGAGAATTGAACAATACCTACTACAGCCGCTTTTCATTTTTAGAACACGATCCACACAAGATCAATTCTTTATCTGCTAAGATATTGATTCTCAACAAATAAAACAATTTACTCCACATTACCTAATATTTTCACATTACAAATCACATGAACTTAACCCCCCCCCCACAAGACAACTGACGTTCAGGTGAGAGACACGGCCTTATATAAGGACGAATAGAAAAAATGTGACACACTTGATAAAGAGAGAAGCCCACTTAAGAATAATGATCAAGGCTGATGTCACGTTCTCTCAATATTCCCCCCAAAAGGAACAGCGTCGTCTTGGCCACACGAAGTCAATGAAAATCGATGAGGATCACGCCGCTGGAGGGACCTTTCCAAATACTTCACACAATGACACAAAAAATATACGATTTTTTTTTTTTCCCAAACTTTGGGGTTCTTAGTGTCATTCCTTTCTCGGGAAATGGGAGGAGGAGGAGGAGGAGGAGGAAGAGGAGGAGGAGGAGGAGGAGGAGGAGGAGATAAAGGGAGAGAGGATTGAACTATAAAGGAGAAGGATTTTTAAAGAGATATTCTTCTTAGTGAGAGGAGTGAGAAGGAGAGCAAATTACATTAGTGATAAAGGAAGAGGGATGGGAGGAGGAGGAGGAGGAGGAAGAGATAAAGGGAGAGAGGATTGAGCTGTAAATGAGAAAATTTTAAGAGACATTCCTCTTATTATGAGGAGTTAGAAGGAGAGCAAATGATAAAGGAAGAGAGAGAGAGAGAGAGAGAGAGAGAGAGAGAGAGAGAGAGAGAGAGAGAGAGAGAGAGAGAGGATGGAGCTGTACATGGGGATTTCCAAAGACAGATTTTTTTAAATAAAAGGAGTAAAAAGGAGAGAAAATTATAAAGGAAGAGAGAGATTGAAGGAGGAGGAGATTAAAGGAGAGAGCATTGAGCTGTAAATGATAAGTTTTTCTAAAAAGACATTCTTTTCAGTAAAAGGAGTACGAATAAGGGCAAATGATTAAGGAAGAGAGAGATGTGCTATGAATAAAACCACTTTCCAAAGAGAAATACCTTCTCTATCAATTAAAGGCGTAATTAGCATTCTCTTCCATAATGATCGTTATGCCACAGGTACACTTCATATGAGTACATTTAAGTGCAAAAGGACAAGAGACATATACTAAATTACACTTCATTTATGTTCATGTAAGTGTACAACGACAAGATTCATTTTGATACCTTGAAAGCGAGGAATTTGTTGACTGAATTCCCCACTTATCGCACGGAAAGAAATAGATATCTGTTTGAGATCAAGGTGAGGATGGCAGGTTCATCCTTGCCAAGATTCTTGGACATGATGTGTCGTACTGTGCTAGCGGCATTTTTAGATTCATATCAGAAGCAAGTTTTCTGAAAACTATTTAATTTTTGTAATGACATATTTGCTTTTATGGTTTTGATGGAAAATTCTTTTATTCTCTATCAATAACTAACGATATCGGCGTCAATGACCTTCGATGTTAGGGTGCCCAAAACATAAAATCAATCAATCAATCAATCTACACCAATTAAGTCAGATTTTGTGGCTAATTGGCCATTTCGTGAAATCCATTATCATCATGAATGATAAATTACCAAATCTTCTCTATCGAACATATAAGTTTTAATGTCAACAAGTAATCAAAGAACACAAATGGATAGAATTTTTTTTCAGGATTAAATACAGTATGGAAAACAGTAACGTGTTAATTTTTTTAAATATTAAATATTCAGAATAATAATAATAATAATAATAATAATAATAATAATAATAATAATATAACGCAGGATTTATATCTAAAAACATCCTTTTTATCATTATTATATAACTACACTTTTCATCGGTTCGGAAAAAAAACACGTTCAATACTCGAAACTGTACAAGAAAAGATAAAAAAAATATGTTAGAAGTCCAGATATGGCAGAACATTAAGTAAGGTTGTCTCGTTGCTAATGGAACATTTCTATATTTTAGTTGTTATAAAAAAAATCAAGAGTTTCTTAAGTCTCAAGTACCATAAAAGTGTCAGGCATTGTCTTAGTTTGTCATTAAATATGACATAGCAACGTCCAATTGCTGGCTGACATAAAACCATAGTCTGAAAAATAAGGACACGAGAGAGAGAGAGAGAGAGAGAGAGAGAGAGAGAGAGAGAGAGAGAGAGAGAGAGAGAGAGAGAGACAGGTTTCCTAATGGGGAATGATCTTGAGTTCAATACGATATGAGATTTCAATTTCTATGTAGTTTTAATTTGTATTATAATTTTGCAAATCATTATAGACGTTAATAACACGATTATATAATTTAAGTCTTGTTATATAGACCATTGTAGCACAATATATTGTAGGTATGATCCCTATAAAGAAGTAATTTAATATCCGCAAGAACATTTTCATTAACGAAACATATTCATTCACACATCATTAAAAAAAATTATATAATCTACTCATCCAAAATAATAAAGGCCGCCTATTTAACTAAACGACAAAACAAAGATTGTGTTAAAACTACGTTTTCGGAGTTTTAAACCAAGTTTTAACAGCCTTCCTGTTAAACCAGGGTTTAATTAACTGCTTATCTGTTAAACCTGAGTTTAATCAACATCCTATCTGTTAAACCAGGGCTTATTCAAAAGTCTTTATGTTAAAAATAGGGTTAATCAACATCATATCTGTTAAAACAGGGTTTAATCAAAAGCCTTTACGTTAAACCTGGTTTTAACCAACAGGCTTCCTGTTAAATCTGCATTTCATCAACAGATTTTGTGTTAAACCAGGATTTCATCAACAGCCTTTATGTTAAACCTGGGTTTAACAGCCTTACTTTTATAGCAGGGTATAATCTACAGCCTTCCTGTTAAACCAGGGTTTAATCAACAGCCATCGTGTTAAACCTGGTTTTAAACAATAGGCTTTCTGTTAAACGAGAGTTTAATCAACAGCCTCCCTGTAACATATTAACTCCCTTTCAATGTCAGGGAAAAACTTAACCGGATTTTTTTTTTTTTTTTTTTTTGGTGAGGTCAGGATTTTCCAAATATTTATAATATTTTTTCTTTTCTAGTTGCTTATGATTGCTAGAACATTTATACACGGCAAATAGATTTAAGTACGGTCATCCAACATGAAATTTCTGAATAAATTTAAATATAACCAGGCATTTACCATAGGAAATAATTTACAGCAATTCTTCATAAAAAAATTCTTGGAAATAATAATAATAATAATAATAATAATAATAATAATAATAATGATAATGATAATAATAATAATAACAATACAGTAAAAATAAACTTTAGTGAAAACCAGAGTTACCCAGACAATGGAATTTTTCCCTTCAATCTAGAAACTTATAAAAAAGAAAAGACGAAGGGGCTCACATTAAGCTATGATGTATCCATTAAGATTTTAATATTAGAGTGAAAAATGAATAATGATTTTCATGCAAGGAGGCCTACCACAATATTCATTTAGAAATCTCTGAAGGTGAGTACAGTAGTAAGCTATTCATTAGAAATGAATAATTCAAGATTCATGTCATTAGGAAATGACGATTTTCATGAATGGAGTCATTGTATCACTTAGTGTTCTTAAAGGAAGATTTATTAAAGGTTTAAAGGCCTTTCATGAATGGCAGAAGCAAGGGACAGTGACATAACCCTAACTAGCAGGACAATTCCCTAGAGACTGACCTGATAAACATATGATCAGCGCTCAAGCCTGTCTCAAACCAAGCTAGGACCAGGGGAAAGTAAGGCAATAGCTGCTGATGATTTAGGAGGTAGGCCTATAGGCAGCAACCAATCCCACCATCCTTAGCTCACAGTGATGGTGAGGTTGCAGACACAACAAGAAAGTATCAAGCTTGAGCGGGGCTCGAATCCCAGCCCGGTGATAGCCAAGCAGGAACGTTTCCAATTGGCCACCACAATTCTAACAGGGAAAAGAGGTTCAGGAACTAATTTTTTTACAGGGATTTCAAATGATTGTTTCGAAGCCTTAAAGACTCAGCCAGACAAGGTTAATGAGACAATTACTATTTCGTGGGGTCCTTTGTCAAAGTATTGGGAGGATTACTGCTATTTCACTTTGTCCCTAAAAAAATTCAAACGTATGCACAAATAGGTACCATGCATAATATTCTCTCTCTCTCTCTCTCTCTCTCTCTCTCTCTCTCTCTCTCTCTCTCTCTCTCTCTCTCTCTCTCTCTTTTTCTCTCTTACACACACACACACACACACACACACACATATATATATATATATATATATATATATATATATATACATATATATATATATATATATATATATATATATATATATATATATATATAAATATATCTATATGTACATATACATACATACATTCTATTTTATATATCTACAACTGTTCCTTTCAGATATGTTGAAGTTGCTACTACATAGTTCACTTTATAAATTATGCTACATAAAATGGACCCTATTTTACTTTCTGATTATTCATTAATATGATCATTTTTTTTCGTATTGAAAACATCCAATGATGTTATCAATAACCCTCATGGCATTAAGTTCAATGCATAGCTCTTAATTTGAGTCGATATCTGATATATTATATAATTTTTATCGTTTGGTTTAATTATTTTCGTATTCATGTTTTATCAACAATAATTTTTATAATTAAATATAAGTTCATTCATTTCACATCCAGTTTTAAATTACCTTCTTAGCAACATTAAATGTCCTGCATATTCACTAAATAATCTTACAGGATATGATAAACTAGAAATATGA
>NC_090729.1:183452172-183454672 GCF_036898095.1 Palaemon carinicauda | reverse complement strand
AATCCTTTCTCGCCCAGAATCATTTATCTTGAATGAATTTCCATGGGATATACACTCCCAAAGGTAGAATTCGGTATTAAATGCCATTGTGGTAGATATTTACATTGATTAAAATCACGAGTGTTAGTGGTAGATATTCGTAACAGCTTATTTCAATAAGATTACTGTATTAATATGTGGGGAGAGAGAGAGAGAGAGAGAGAGAGAGAGAGAGAGAGAGAGAGAGAGAGAGTCATTGTGTGTCTTCATAAACAATCAGTTAATTATTACCGTCCTTACAAAAAAGCTACGAGAGGTTTTAATGAAATCTAAAATAAGAATATATAGAGTACAATAATATATAAACAAAAATAACCCAAAAATAAATAGTTGATGAAATTAAAAAGTCAAGACGAACTGACTTAATGGTAGGTATAATAAACTTTGCTATATTAATGACAATTATAACCCAATCTACAAATAGTGGCCTGCTGGTAGCGTCCTTGCCATGTGATCGCTAGACTGGGGTTCGAGTCCCACTTGAACTCATAGTCCCTTTGGTCGCTGCAACCTCACCATCCTTGTGAGCTAAGGAAGGAGAGTTTGGGGGAGCCTATAGGTCTATCTGCTGAGTTATCAGCAGCCATTGCCTGTCCCTCTTTAGTCCTAGCTGGGGTGGAAAGTGGGCTTGGGAACTGATCATTTGTATATATGGTGAGTCTCTAAGGCATTGTCCTGCTTGATAGGGCAATGTCACTGTCCCCGGCCTCTGCCATTCATGAGCGGCCTTTAAACCTCAAGAACTGCTTATGAAGACTGCAGTACCCTTGGAGAGTGTCTGACCAATCTGTACATAATGCAATTCCCCAAAGGCTAATATTTGAACATCTGAAACCTATTCTACTGACCTAAACCTCATGACAAAATCTGTGGAAATTTGTTGATTTTTCTGGGAGACATTGAAGTCAGGCACTCGGACCTAGGAGGCCATTCGATAGCTCTGTAAAACTGGAGGAAACTCCTGTGGTTGCTGTATGAAATGAAGTCAAATGGTTGGACAGCAAGATGGACGAAAGGAAAAGGAAACTGAAGTATAGTCTGAGGTTAAAATCTAGGTCCAGATAGGAATTACCCTGACAATGCAAAGACATTCAAGTAATGCCTACAGTGCTCCTGCTTTAGGTGCATTGATGGCATTATTCCTGCCTATGGGAAAGAGGGCATTAGAATGGATTTATTTAGAATACTTTTAAAATGCTGATTCAGCTTCCCCCCTTCCAAACTCACACAAATAAGCAAGCGAATATAATTTTGACGAGGAAGTAAAATCCCAAGAGTCCCTTCATGATAACAGCCAAGACATTGAAGTTCCTAGCCTTCTGCAGAATCTTCAAAATGTGAACTGGGAAGACCTTAAGATCCTAGTATGAAAGATATAGAAAAGGCAACTATAACTTTCAGTATCTTATCCAGTTCAGGAGTTTTGGGAATTTATCGGAGAGAAATAAACTGAATACCTGTTCGACTGTATTATTATTATTGTTATCATTACCAGTTAAGCAACATCCCTAGTTGGAAAAACTGGATGCTAGAACCCCAAGGGCTCCAACAGGGAAAATAACACAGCGAGGAGAGGAAATAAGAAAACAGATAGAATAATGTGCCTAAGTGTATCTTCAAACAAAAGAAGGTCTGAAAGTCCAGATTCAAACTATGAAAATAGAGCTAGTTTACATACACTCTCTCATACTTTCGTATGAGTATACCTTATAAAACAATCTGCTAGCTAGCACAGTTAGGTGAATTTGCCAATGAACTGTATCATGAAGTTGGCATAGCAACTTTCCTAAAGTGTCTTCAGACCTACTGTATCTGATGAATTCAGTCAGAAGTCAATTTCAACAATCTATAATGAATCACTATAACAAGGGTTGTGGTGGCCGATGTGGTGACATTCCTGACTGGGGATCGCCAAACTGGAGTTCGAGTCCCGCTCAAACTCGTTAGTTCCCTTGGTCGCTGCATCCTCACCATCCTTGTGAGCTAAGAAGGGGGGGGGGGATTTGGGGGAGCCTATAGGTCTATCTGCTGAGTCATCAGCAGCCATTGCCTGGCCCTCCCTGGTTCCAGCTTTGAAGGAGAGGGGGCTCAGGTGCTGATCATATGTATATATGGTCAGACTCTAGGAGTCTAGGGCATTGCCCTGCTTGATAGAGCAATGTCACTGTCCATTGCCTCTGCTATTCATGAGCGGCCTTTAAAGCCTTTAGACAAAATGTTCTCTCTTGCTGTTGTCCAATCTTGAGCAATGTTTTATCCTCATGTTAAGTGACTTTTGCCTGTTAGGTAGCAAAAGTACATTTTTACAATTTTGTTTTCTTTCTTTTTTTTCTTACGATTTGAAGCCTTTCTTTATGTACAAACGTGTGTATCATTTCTTTGCTTAATAAACGCTCCAAGAAGAGGTCCATTGGCGGACGAAACTCTAGAGCATTTCTACATATAGACATCTTTCAATTTT
>NC_090729.1:183419672-183444672 GCF_036898095.1 Palaemon carinicauda | reverse complement strand
GGAAAAATAAAAGTCGGATACTTTTTAGACAGGCCTCGTATATTATATATATATATATATATATATATATATATATATATATATATATATATATATATATATATATATATATATATATATAAAATATATATTATCTAAGCTACAACCCTAGTTGGAAAAGAAAGATTTTATAAGCTTAAGGGCTCTAACAGGAGAAAATAACCCAGTGAGGGAAGGAAATAAATACACGTTATGAGAAGTAATGAGAAATAAAAAAAAAATATTCTAAAAACAATTACATCAAAACAGATGTTTCATAAATTTATATAAATTATAAAGACTTATGTCAGCCTGTTCAACATAAAAATATTTTCTTAAGGTTTGAACTTTTAAAATTTTACCGATTCAACCACACGATTAGGAAGATCATTTTACAACTTGGTCACAACTGGAATAAAACTCCTAGAATACTGTGTAATATTGAGAATCATTAAGGAGAAGGCCTGACTATTACAATTATCAATGCTAAGGTCCATATGTTGAGGAGCCAGTGTCCTTGACCTACTTATAATTCATACTTTGAGTTTTGTTAGGATTCATCTTCATCCCCGATAATTTGCACCATGCACTAATTTTAGCTATATCTCTATTAAGGGATTCACCAACCCCAGATCTACATTCAGGAGATGGAATAGATGCATAAAGAGTAGCATCATCTGCATATGCAATGAGCTTGTTTTCTAGGACAAACCACCTGTCAAGCGTATATAGTATGATAAGGAATGGGACAAGAACACTACCCTAAGGATCATGAGATGGAATAGATGCATACAGAGTAGCAGTATATAGTATGATAAGCAGTGGGACAAGAACACTACCTTAAGGATCATGAGATGGAATAGATGCATACAGAGTAGCATCATCTGCATATGCAACGAGCTTGTTTTCTAGGACAAACCATATGTCATGTGTATAATAGTATGATAAGCAGTGGGACAAGAACACTACCCTGAGGATCACCAGATATAACATTCCTCTATTCACTGTTCTCACAATTCTTTACGACCTATTACTTAAAAATCCAAATATGATGCTAAAAAGGCAAGGGTCTCATGATCAACACGGTCGAAGACAGCACTAAAATCAAGGCCAATCCTCCGGACGTTCTAACCACAAACAAGGGATTTCTGTACAGTTTTGAAGATTGTAAGAAGCGCATCAAATGCTCCAAGGCCTATACGGAAACCTAATTGCAAATGAGGGAATAGATGATTACCTTCAGCAAACCTATTAACACGTTTTGCCAAAAGACGTTCATAAACTTTAGATTATATGGGAGTTATGGAAATTAATCAGTTTAACTTTAATTTACACAAACACATTTACTTCGTGAAGTAACATTACCAATTCTCCAACAAACACTAAAAGCCCCTCTTCTTGCTAACTTGTGCAAAATTATATATATATATATATATATATATATATATATATATATATATATATATATATATATATATATATATATATATATATATCTGATGTCTCACCAGGTAAATCCTGAACAGCTGATTAGCCGTTAGGTTCCGACTTCTTTTATGGCCTCTCGTGACATGGTTGGTTTTGACCTGGCCTTTCATTACAAGGGGCCAGCGTTCGATCCCATGTATGAGGTAGAAATTTATTTATATATTATATATATATATATCTATATATATATATATATATTATATACATATATTATATATATAAATATTTTATTTATATTTATACAGTATATATGTATACACACAGAATATATGAATAGATTAAATACATTTCGCAAATTCAAGCCAAAGGACTTTAGAGAACTTTGGACTTACTGGTGTTTAGGTAGGTCTTAATGTGTCAGGTATTTTGGGGGGTAGAAAACTTGATTGTATAGAAGTATATCTTAAAGTAAGATTGATGCATAGTGGTCAGGCTCATAGGCGATTTCTGTAAGCTGATTCTGAAACCATAGTTACTGTTATTTCTAATTATTTTAAGATTATTTAATTAGTTTGTATAATTAATTTTACTATGAAATATTTCTTGTTGAATTCAAATGAAACCTTAATTTTAGGAAAAAGATATCAAACTTTTAGTGACTTTTTTTTATCAAATTTAATACTTTTTGAATAGCATGGCTATGGCTCAACAATTTATTTTTCTGATTTCAGAGAGAAACCTGGTTACCTAAAAGGCGCTAGCAGCTCTTCGAATCCAAGGTATGTCAACAAAACTACTACAGTATAATAAGTTAATATCAATTTACTGCTTGCTGTGATTACCATAAGGATAGAAAGTCAATCACATTATATAATTACTGATTTGTGTCTGGTAGATTTAACCCTAAAACACTGTTGTGGTTGATTTTTACCTTAAACACATTTGTTTCATGCGCGTAGAGATGCATAGTTTTTTCAACTTTACAAGGTATCTTGATTTCAGTCTTTAATTAATGAAAAGAAAACCAGCGACTGTACTGGCCAGAGTAGCCCTTCATGGAAGAAAAGTTAGATATATTGACAGAGTAGCCTAGTCCTCTGAGGAAGAAATTAGGCATAAGAACACAAAGTAGACGGCGATATATGTAAAGAAAGTATTGATAGTGATAGTCCAAAAGTAGTCCTCTATATAGAAAGAAAGCAAGAGCCCAAGGAACGAATTAATTTAGATATACTGAGTTAGGTATCATTGCTAATTTATGAAGGTATGCTAATGGTCAATTGCAGGAGACTTTAGCCAAATCCTTTACTAACATTCTCTAAGAGTCTATATCACTTATTACTGTACTTCCCACTTTTTATCTCCAAGGTCCGGGTCAGTTAGGGAGAAAGATAGGCGGAAAACTACGCCGATTCCTAGCTGGCCTCTGTGACCTAATTAACAAAAAATTACTAACAATGGAAAGTACTCTACGAGTCTAAGTCGCCCCTTACTTTATTTCCAGCTTTTTATCTCCAAGGTCCGGGTCAGTTAAGGATAAAGATAGGCGGAAAACTAAGCCGATTCCTAGCTGGCCTCTGTGACCTAATTAACAAAAAATTACTAACAATGGAAAGTACTCTACGAGTCTAAGTCGCCTCTTACTTTATTTCCAGCTTTTTAAATCTCTTGTGTCCGGGTCAGTTAGGCTTAAAGGAAAGACTTGCAAAAGTATGCCGATTCCTAGCTGACCTCTGTGACGTAATGTGCTGATTCCTGGCTGAGCCTGTCTGGGCTCAGTGAGGTGTAAAGGCACATCATAGCGCTCATGTGCGATTCACGCTGATTCCTGGCTTACTTCTGTGACTCTGTCACGGGTTGGTTACAGTGTTAAAGGCGTGTTTTGGAATATCCGGTTTCTGGCAAAAGTCGGAAACCGGCTAGTAAACGGTCCCGTTACCTTATGGCGAGGGACTTAGAACCCCCCTCAAAATAAGGTTTCAGGATGTCGGGGTAGTCTCAATGTTGAGGTGATCACAAGCCTCTTGATTGTTACTACTTTGATCCGCTCTGGTTTGGGGTTCCAGAGACGCTCAAGTGTTGGTGACATGTGCTCCCAACATGTGCTCTAATATGAAATACTTCTTGTTGTACTGTAAGGAAACCTTAATTTTAGGATATACGTTATTCAAGTTTTAGTGATAAATTTCGTATCCATTTAAGCACTTTTTGGAAAGGGTTTTTATGGCACAACAATTTATTTTTGTTCTGATTTCAGAGAGAAACCTGGTTACCGAAAAGGCACTAGCAGCTCTTCGAATCAAAGGTATGTCAACAAAACTACTACAGTATAATAAGTTAATATCAATTTAATGCTTGCTGTGATTAACATAAGGATAGAAAGTCAATCACACTATATAATTACTAATTTGTGTCTGGTAGATTTAATCCTAAAACCCTGTTGTGGGTGATTTTTACCTTAAACACATTTGTTTCATGCGCGTACAGATGCATAGGTGGAGGCATCCCAGTCGGTTTTTCTATAGCTTGAGTCGGATAATATTGACCACAAAAACGTATCAAAATAATAACAAACAAACTGTTCTTTGTTGCCAAGTGAAATTGAAAATGAAGATGATAATGTTGAAAGAGATTTTGAATAGCTCTGAATCTGAAAAATATTATGAGCAACCCTCTAAATGTGATGTGTACAGTGATGAGTTTGATGAAATGAAATTACAAAGTAGTGCGTGCAACAGACACACGCAAACCAACACCTCACAAGACATGGGGTGTCCAGCGTGTAGGCCAACACCACCACTCTTCCACCAGTAAACCCCAAGATCCATGCCTGCCTTCTCCCTCTGCTATCTCGGCTGTAAAGGCTGTTACTAGGTACCGTAAAAGGCTCCAGAGTGCGGCTGTTCAAGGTTTAACAAAACCAGTCACTCCTGCTGCGTGTGCTGTCGCTTCTGCTGCTTGCGATGTCTTTGCTGCTGCCCGTGCTGTCTCTGCTGTTGCCCATGACGTCTCTTCTGCTACCTAAGACGTCCCTTCTGCTGCCCGTGACGTCTCTTCTGCTACCTATGACGTCCCTTCTGCTGCCCGTGATATCTCTCCTGCTGCAAGTTTTTAATCTTTCACTTTTTATTGTTATATTTAACATTGTTTTTTGTTAATTTCTCAAATGTTATCGCTGGATTATCAGAACATAAGACTAGTAGTTTATGGACATTCTATGTTCTTAGACAGTTTGTGATGTAGGCAGGCAAACTTTCATTGATTCCTAATAGAACTTTATTCAGCACTCCTTAATATTGCCAAAGTTTTTTCAACTTTACAAGGTATCTTGATTTCAGTCTTTAATTAATGAAAAGAAAACCAGCGACTGTACTGGCCAGAGTAGCCCTTCATGGAAGAAAAGTTAGATATATTGACAGAGTAGCCAAGTCCTCTGAGGAAGAAAATAGGCATAAGAACATAAAGTAGACGGCGATATATGTAAAGAAAGTATTGATAGTGATAGTCCAAAAGTAGTCCTCTATATAGAAAGAAAGCAAGAGCCCAAGGAACGATTTAATTTAGATATACTGAGTTAGGTATCATTGCTAATTTATGAAGGTATGCTAATGGTCAATTGCAGGAGACTTTAGCCAAATCCTTTACTAACATTCTCTAAGAGTCTATATCACTTATTACTGTACTTCCCACTTTTTATCTCCAAGGTCCGGGTCAGTTAGGGAGAAAGATAGGCGGAAAACTACGCCGATTCCTAGCTGGCCTCTGACCTAATTAACAAAAAATTACTAACAATGGAAAGTACTCTAAGAGTCTAAGTCGCCTCTTACTTTATTTCCAGCTTTTTATCTCCAAGGTCCGGGTCAGTTAGGGATAAAGATAGGCGGAAAACTACGCCGATTCCTAGCTGGCCTCTGTGACCTAATTAACAAAAAATTACTAACAATGGAAAGTACTCTACGAGTCTAAGTCGCCTCTTACTTTATTTCTTGCTTTTTAAATCTCTTGTGTCCGGGTCAGTTAGGCTTAAAGGAAAGACTTGCAAAAGTATGCCGATTCCTAGCTGACCTCTGTGACGTAATGTGCTGATTCCTGGCTGAGCCTGTCTGGGCTCAGTGAGGTGTAAAGGCACATCATAGCGCTCATGCGCGATTCACGCTGATTCCTGGCTTACTTCTGTGACTCTGTCACGGGTTGGTTACAGTGTTAAAGGCGTGTTTTGGAATATCCGGTTTCTGGCAAAAGTCGGAAACCGGCTAGTAAACGGTTCCGTTACCTTATGGCGAGGGACTTAGAACCCCCCTCAAAATAAGGTTTCAGGATGTCGGGGTAGTCTCAATGTTGGGGTGATCACAAGCCTCTTGATTGTTACTACTTTGATCCGCTCTGGTTTGGGGTTCCAGAGACGCTCAAGTGTTGGTGACATGTGCTCCCAACATGTGCTCGCAACACATGGAGGCGGGTGCATGGTACTGATCTTGTACAGTGGACGTCCCCCCTGTCTCGAAGGTCATGACCTCATCGTGGTGAGACAGTGGCAACATGCTTCATACATGGTGTGCTTCAATACACTACAAAATTTTATAAGCATGGCTAACTATGACCATAACACCATTGGTTTAAAGTCTCCTGCTTGTACTGAAAAGGAAAAGCACCTTCAGAACTTAATGATAATATTTCCTAGGGTTGAAATAGTTTCAACATATTACATTAGTATCAATAGCTCTAAAAAAAATGCAAAGGGGGATAATACAGGAATGGTGATACAGTAGATTAAGTGGTACTTTTTTGTTGGTTTAACTTGAAATGAAATAAATTTTGCAATTTTAAGTCAAATGACTTTACAGAACTTTGGACTTGATGGTCTTTAGGTAGGTCTTAATGTGTCAGGTATTTTGGGGGTAAAAAACTTGATTGCATAGAAGTATATCTTAAGGTACAAATTGCTGTATAGTGGTCATGTTCATAGAAAATTTCTGTAGGCTAATTCTGAAATCCTGGTTAAGGTGAGTTGTGAAATATCAAAGTTTTTATATAATTATCGAATGTGTAGTAGTTTTTAGGTACTTATAAAAAAAGGATTGTTTTAAAGAGTTTGGGAATGTCTTCTACCCTGTATATATTTATAAAATAGTTTATTATTTTTCCTGTTTTTGTAAGTTTGGACCTTTATGATAACTTAAATATGATCATTATTTTTTTTTAATTGTTAAATAACCTATTAACTTCATACTAGCTGCCATAATATTTCTATGCAAATCCTCTTACAATTATATAAGTAAATATCTCGCTGATATTGACATATCTTTCTCCCTTTCAGGTAACAGATTTGACCTTACAAGGTGGTGTGGTTGGCAGCCATTTTGAGATTCTTTTACACTTTTGCTGTAAGATGATGATAATATCCTGTAAAAATTTCAGCCATTAACTGTTATTTACCTACTGCAAATAAATGTTGAAAAGAGTATTGATTTTTTTTGGGGCCAAAAAAACATTTACTTTTTTTTCTCATTTTAGGAAAAGTTACTTTGTTGTTCCTTCAACCCCCCCCCCCCCGTCCTGGATCTGACCAAAGGGTACTCAATTATCGTAGAATAAGTACTTAGAATAGTTTGTTTATTTTTATATTTAGATTTTAATTGAATATTTTTGTGGTAATTTTTTTATACTTTTTTTTAATCTAATTGTAATAAATATTTATTTTGGACTTGGCCTTTATCTATTCTTTTTTAATATTAAACAGTCTTTGAATTGTTGTTTTATTTTAGAAGGTATTGAATTGGCTTCAAAATGAATTTTTAATGAATTTTTTTGGAGCAGGTCAAAATCGACCCATCGAAACCTATCCAAGGTTGTGAAATAACAATACTTATCCAGGGTTATTGAATTGTTATTTCTAATAATTATAAGGTTGTTTAATTGATTTGTATAATTAATTCTAATATGAAATACTTCTTGTTGTACTGTAAGGAAACCTTAATTTTAGGATATACGTTATTCAAGTTTTAGTGATAAATTTCGTATCCATTTAAGCACTTTTTGGAAAGGGTTTTTATGGCAAAACAATTTATTTTTGTTCTGATTTCAGAGAGAAACCTGGTTACCGAAAAGGCACTAGCAGCTCTTCGAATCAAAGGTATGTCAACAAAACTACTACAGTATAATAAGTTAATATCAATTTAATGCTTGCTGTGATTAACATAAGGATAGAAAGTCAATCACACTATATAATTACTAATTTGTGTCTGGTAGATTTAATCCTAAAACACTGTTGTGGGTGATTTTTACCTTAAACACATTTGTTTCATGCGCGTAGAGATGCATAGGTGGAGGCATCCCAGTCGGTTTTTCTATAGCTTGAGTTGGATAATATTGACCACAAAAACGTATCAAAATAATAACATACAAACTGTTCTTTGTTGCCAAGTGAAATTGAAAATGAAGATGATAATGTTGAAAGAGATTTTGAATAGCTCTGAATCTGAAAAATATTATGAGCAACCCTCTAAATGTGATGTGTACAGTGATGAGTTTGATGAAATGAAATTACAAAGTAGTGCGTGCAACAGACACACGCAAACCAACACCTCACAAGACATGGGGTGTCCAGCGTGTAGGCCAACACCACCACTCTTCCACCAGTAAACCCCAAGATCCATGCCTGCCTTCTCCCTCTGCTATCTCGGCTGTAAAGGCTGTTGATAGGTACCGTAAAAGGCTCCAGAGTGCGGCTGTTCAAGGTTTAACAAAACCAGTCACTCCTGCTGCGTGTGCTGTCGCTTCTGCTGCTTGCGATGTCTTTGCTACTGCCCGTGCTGTCTCTGCTGTTGCCCATGACGTCTCTTCTGCTACCTATGACGTCCCTTCTGCTGCCCGTGACGTCTCTTCTGCTACCTATGACGTCCCTTCTGCTGCCCGTGATGTCTCTCCTGCTGCAAGTTTTTAATCTTTCACTTTTTATTGTTAAATTTAACATTATTTTTTTTTTATTTCTCAAATGTTATCGCTGGATTATCAGAACATAAGACTAGTAGTTTATGGACATTCTATGTTCTTAGACAGTTTGTGATGTAGGCAGGCAAACTTTCATTGATTCCTAATAGAACTTTATTCAGCACTCCTTAATATTGCCAAAGTTTTTTCAACTTTACAAGGTATCTTGATTTCAGTCTTAAATTAATGAAAAGAAAACCAGTGACTGTACTGGCCAGAGTAGCCCTTCATGGAAGAAAAGTTAGATATATTGACAGAGTAGCCTAGTCCTCTGAGGAAGAAAATAGGCATAAGAACATAAAGTAGACGGCGATATATGTAAAGAAAGTATTGATAGTGATAGTCCAAAAGTAGTCCTCTATATAGAAAGAAAGCAAGAGCCCAAGGAACGAATTAATTTAGATATACTGAGTTAGGTATCATTGCTAATTTATGAAGGTATGCTAATGGTCAATTGCAGGAGACTTTAGCCAAATCCTTTACTAACATTCTCTAAGAGTCTATATCACTTATTACTTTACTTCCCACTTTTTATCTCCAAGGTCCGGGTCAGTTAGGGATAAAGATAGGCGGAAAACTACGCCGATTCCTAGCAGGCCTCTGTGACTTAATTAACAAAAAATTACTAACAATGGAAAGTACTCTACGAGTCTAAGTCGCCTCTTACTTTATTTCCAGCTTTTTATCTCCAAGGTCCGGGTCAGTTAGGGATAAAGATAGGCGGAAAACTACGCCGATTCCTAGCTGGCCTCTGTGACCTAATTAACAAAAAATTACTAACAATGGAAAGTACTCTACGAGTCTAAGTCGCCTCTTACTTTATTTCTTGCTTTTTAAATCTCTTGTGTCCGGGTCAATTAGGCTTAAAGGAAAGACTTGCAAAAGTATGCCGATTCCTAGCTGACCTCTGTGACGTAATGTGCTGATTCCTGGCTGAGCCTGTCTGGGCTCAGTGAGGTGTAAAGGCACATCATAGCGCTCATGCGCGATTCACGCTGATTCCTGGCTTACTTCTGTGACTCTGTCACGGGTTGGTTACAGTGTTAAAGGCGTGTTTTGGAATATCCGGTTTCTGGCAAAAGTCGGAAACCGGCTAGTAAACGGTTCCGTTACCTTATGGCGAGGGACTTAGAACCCCCCTCAAAATAAGGTTTCAGGATGTCGGGGTAGTCTCAATGTTGGGGTGATCACAAGCCTCTTGATTGTTACTACTTTGATCCGCTCTGGTTTGGGGTTCCAGAGACGCTCAAGTGTTGGTGACATGTGCTCCCAACATGTGCTCGCAACACATGGAGGCGGGTGCATGGTACTGATCTTGTACAGTGGACGTCCCCCCTGTCTCGAAGGTCATGACCTCATCGTGGTGAGACAGTGGCAACATGCTTCATACATGGTGTGCTTCAATACACTACAAAATTTTATAAGCATGGCTAACTATGACCATAACACCATTGGTTTAAAGTCTCCTGCTTGTACTGAAAAGGAAAAGCACCTTCAGAACTTAATGATAATATTTCCTAGGGTTGAAATAGTTTCAACATATTACATTAGTATCAATAGCTCTAAAAAAAATGCAAAGGGGGATAATACAGGAATGGTGATACAGTAGATTAAGTGGTACTTTTTTGTTGGTTTAACTTGAAATGAAATAAATTTTGCAATTTTAAGTCAAATGACTTTACAGAACTTTGGACTTGATGGTCTTTAGGTAGGTCTTAATGTGTCAGGTATTTTGGGGGTAAAAAACTTGATTGCATAGAAGTATATCTTAAGGTACAAATTGCTGTATAGTGGTCATGTTCATAGAAAATTTCTGTAGGCTAATTCTGAAATCCTGGTTAAGGTGAGTTGTGAAATATCAAAGTTTTTATATAATTATCGAATGTGTAGTAGTTTTTAGGTACTTATAAAAAAAGGATTGTTTTAAAGAGTTTGGGAATGTCTTCTACCCCGTATATATTTATAAAATAGTTTATTATTTTTCCTGTTTTTGTAAGTTTGGACCTTTATGATAACTTAAATATGATCATTATTTTTTTTTAATTGTTAAATAACCTATTAACTTCATACTAGCTGCCATAATATTTCTATGCAAATCCTCTTACAATTATATAAGTAAATATCTCGCTGATATTGACATATCTTTCTCCCTTTCAGGTAACAGATTTGACCTTACAAGGTGGTGTGGTTGGCAGCCATTTTGAGATTCTTTTACACTTTTGCTGTAAGATGATGATAATATCCTGTAAAAATTTCAGCCATTAACTGTTATTTACCTACTGCAAATAAATGTTGAAAAGAGTATTGATTTTTTTTGGGGCCAAAAAAACATTTACTTTATTTTCTCATTTTAGGAAAAGTTACTTTGTTGTTCCTTCAACCCCCCCCCCCCCCGTCCTGGATCTGACCAAAGGGTACTCAATTATCGTAGAATAAGTACTTAGAATAGTTTGTTTATTTTTATATTTAGATTTTAATTGAATATTTTTGTGGTAATTTTTTTATACTTTTTTTTAATCTAATTGTAATAAATATTTATTTTGGACTTGGCCTTTATCTATTCTTTTTTAATATTAAACAGTCTTTGAATTGTTGTTTTATTTTAGAAGGTATTGAATTGGCTTCAAAATGAATTTTTAATGAATTTTTTTGGAGCAGGTCAAAATCGACCCATCGAAACCTATCCAAGGTTGTGAAATAACAATACTTATCCAGGGTTATTGAATTGTTATTTCTAATAATTATAAGGTTGTTTAATTGATTTGTATAATTAATTCTAATATGAAATACTTCTTGTTGTACTGTAAGGAAACCTTAATTTTAGGATATACGTTATTCAAGTTTTAGTGATAAATTTCGTATCCATTTAAGCACTTTTTGGAAAGGGTTTTTATGGCAAAACAATTTATTTTTGTTCTGATTTCAGAGAGAAACCTGGTTACCGAAAAGGCACTAGCAGCTCTTCGAATCAAAGGTATGTCAACAAAACTACTACAGTATAATAAGTTAATATCAATTTAATGCTTGCTGTGATTAACATAAGGATAGAAAGTCAATCACACTATATAATTACTAATTTGTGTCTGGTAGATTTAATCCTAAAACACTGTTGTGGGTGATTTTTACCTTAAACACATTTGTTTCATGCGCGTAGAGATGCATAGGTGGAGGCATCCCAGTCGGTTTTTCTATAGCTTGAGTTGGATAATATTGACCACAAAAACGTATCAAAATAATAACATACAAACTGTTCTTTGTTGCCAAGTGAAATTGAAAATGAAGATGATAATGTTGAAAGAGATTTTGAATAGCTCTGAATCTGAAAAATATTATGAGCAACCCTCTAAATGTGATGTGTACAGTGATGAGTTTGATGAAATGAAATTACAAAGTAGTGCGTGCAACAGACACACGCAAACCAACACCTCACAAGACATGGGGTGTCCAGCGTGTAGGCCAACACCACCACTCTTCCACCAGTAAACCCCAAGATCCATGCCTGCCTTCTCCCTCTGCTATCTCGGCTGTAAAGGCTGTTGATAGGTACCGTAAAAGGCTCCAGAGTGCGGCTGTTCAAGGTTTAACAAAACCAGTCACTCCTGCTGCGTGTGCTGTCGCTTCTGCTGCTTGCGATGTCTTTGCTACTGCCCGTGCTGTCTCTGCTGTTGCCCATGACGTCTCTTCTGCTACCTATGACGTCCCTTCTGCTGCCCGTGACGTCTCTTCTGCTACCTATGACGTCCCTTCTGCTGCCCGTGATGTCTCTCCTGCTGCAAGTTTTTAATCTTTCACTTTTTATTGTTAAATTTAACATTATTTTTTTTTTATTTCTCAAATGTTATCGCTGGATTATCAGAACATAAGACTAGTAGTTTATGGACATTCTATGTTCTTAGACAGTTTGTGATGTAGGCAGGCAAACTTTCATTGATTCCTAATAGAACTTTATTCAGCACTCCTTAATATTGCCAAAGTTTTTTCAACTTTACAAGGTATCTTGATTTCAGTCTTAAATTAATGAAAAGAAAACCAGTGACTGTACTGGCCAGAGTAGCCCTTCATGGAAGAAAAGTTAGATATATTGACAGAGTAGCCTAGTCCTCTGAGGAAGAAAATAGGCATAAGAACATAAAGTAGACGGCGATATATGTAAAGAAAGTATTGATAGTGATAGTCCAAAAGTAGTCCTCTATATAGAAAGAAAGCAAGAGCCCAAGGAACGAATTAATTTAGATATACTGAGTTAGGTATCATTGCTAATTTATGAAGGTATGCTAATGGTCAATTGCAGGAGACTTTAGCCAAATCCTTTACTAACATTCTCTAAGAGTCTATATCACTTATTACTTTACTTCCCACTTTTTATCTCCAAGGTCCGGGTCAGTTAGGGATAAAGATAGGCGGAAAACTACGCCGATTCCTAGCAGGCCTCTGTGACTTAATTAACAAAAAATTACTAACAATGGAAAGTACTCTACGAGTCTAAGTCGCCTCTTACTTTATTTCCAGCTTTTTATCTCCAAGGTCCGGGTCAGTTAGGGATAAAGATAGGCGGAAAACTACGCCGATTCCTAGCTGGCCTCTGTGACCTAATTAACAAAAAATTACTAACAATGGAAAGTACTCTACGAGTCTAAGTCGCCTCTTACTTTATTTCTTGCTTTTTAAATCTCTTGTGTCCGGGTCAATTAGGCTTAAAGGAAAGACTTGCAAAAGTATGCCGATTCCTAGCTGACCTCTGTGACGTAATGTGCTGATTCCTGGCTGAGCCTGTCTGGGCTCAGTGAGGTGTAAAGGCACATCATAGCGCTCATGCGCGATTTACGCTGATTCCTGGCTTACTTCTGTGACTCTGTCACGGGTTGGTTACAGTGTTAAAGGCGTGTTTTGGAATATCCGGTTTCTGGCAAAAGTCGGAAACCGGCTAGTAAACGGTTCCGTTACCTTATGGCGAGGGACTTAGAACCCCCCTCAAAGTAAGGTTTCAGGATGTCGGGGTAGTCTCAATGTTGGGGTGATCACAAGCCTCTTGATTGTTACTACTTTGATCCGCTCTGGTTTGGGGTTCCAGAGACGCTCAAGTGTTGGTGACATGTGCTCCCAACATGTGCTCGCAACACATGGAGGCGGGTGCATGGTACTGATCTTGTACAGTGGACGTCCCCCCTGTCTCGAAGGTCATGACCTCATCGTGGTGAGACAGTGGCAACATGCTTCATACATGGTGTGCTTCAATACACTACAAAATTTTATAAGCATGGCTGACTATGACCATAACACCATTGGTTTAAAGTCTCCTGCTTGTACTGAAAGGGAAAAGCACCTTTAGAACTTAATGATAATATTTCCTAGGGTTGAAAGAGTTTCAACATATTACATTAGTATAATAGCTCTAAAAAATGCAAAGGGGGATAATACAGGAATGGTGATACAGTAGATTAAGTGGTACTTTTTTGTTGGTTTAACTTGAAATGAAATAAATTTTGCAATTTTAAGTCAAATGACTTTACAGAACTTTGGACTTGATGGTCTTTAGGTAGGTCTTAATGTGTCAGGTATTTTGGGGGTAAAAAACTTGATTGCATAGAAGTATATCTTAAGGTACAAATTGCTGTATAGTGGTCATGTTCATAGAAAATTTCTGTAGGCTAATTCTGAAATCCTGGTTAAGGTGAGTTGTGAAATATCAAAGTTTTTATATAATTATCGAATGTGTAGTAGTTTTTAGGTACTTATAAAAAAGGGATTCTTTTAAAAAGTTTGGGAATGTCTTCTACCCGGTATATATTTATAAAATAGTTTATTATTTTTCCTGTTTTTGTAAGTTTGGACCTTTATGATAACTTAAATATGATCATTATTTTTTTTAATTGTTAAATAATCTATAAACTTCATACTAGCTGCTATAATATTTCTATGCAAATCCTCTAACAATTATATAAGTAAATAACTCGCTGATATTCACATATCTTTCTCCCTTTCAGGTAACAGATTTGGCCTTACAAGGTGGTGTGGTTGGCAGCCATTTTGAGATTCTTTCACACTTTTGCTGTAAGATGATGATAATATCCTGTAAAAATTTCAGCCATTAACTGTTATTTATCTACTGCAAATAAATGTTGAAAAGAGAATTGATTTTTTTGTGGCCAAAAAAACTTACTTTTTTTCTCATTTTAGGAAAAGTTACTTTGTTGTTCCTCAAACCCCCCCCCCCCTCCGTCCTGGATCTGATCAAAGGGTGCTCAATTATCGTAAAATAAGTGCTTAGAATAGTTTGTTTATTTTTATATTTAGAATTTAGGTGAATATTTTTGTGGTCATTTTTTTTATACTTTTTTAAAATCTATTTGTAATAAATATTTATTTTGGACTTAGCTTTTATCTATTCTTTTTGAATATTAAACAGTCTTTGAATTGTTGTTTTATTTTAGAAGGTATTGAATTGGCTTCAAAATGAATTTTTAATGAATTTTTTTGGAGCAGGTCAAAATCGACCCATCGAAACCTATCCAAGGTTGTGAAATAACAATACTTATCCAGGGTTATTGAATTGTTATTTCTAATAATTATAAGGTTGTTTAATTGATTTGTATAATTAATTCTAATATGAAATACTTCTTGTTGTACTGTAAGGAAACCTTAATTTTAGGATATACGTTATTCAAGTTTTAGTGATAAATTTCGTATCCATTTAAGCACTTTTTGGAAAGGGTTTTTATGGCACAACAATTTATTTTTGTTCTGATTTCAGAGAGAAACCTGGTTACCGAAAAGGCACTAGCAGCTCTTCGAATCAAAGGTATGTCAACAAAACTACTACAGTATAATAAGTTAATATCAATTTAATGCTTGCTGTGATTAACATAAGGATAGAAAGTCAATCACACTATATAATTACTAATTTGTGTCTGGTAGATTTAATCCTAAAACCCTGTTGTGGGTGATTTTTACCTTAAACACATTTGTTTCATGCGCGTAGAGATGCATAGGTGGAGGCATCCCAGTCGGTTTTTCTATAGCTTGAGTCGGATAATATTGACCACAAAAACGTATCAAAATAATAACAAACAAACTGTTCTTTGTTGCCAAGTGAAATTGAAAATGAAGATGATAATGTTGAAAGAGATTTTGAATAGCTCTGAATCTGAAAAATATTATGAGCAACCCTCTAAATGTGATGTGTACAGTGATGAGTTTGATGAAATGAAATTACAAAGTAGTGCGTGCAACAGACACACGCAAACAAACACCTCACAAGACATGGGGTGTCCAGCGTGTAGGCCAACACCACCACTCTTCCACCAGTAAACCCCAAGATCCATGCCTGCCTTCTCCCTCTGCTATCTCGGCTGTAAAGGCTGTTGATAGGTACCGTAAAAGGCTCCAGAGTGCGGCTGTTCAAGGTTTAACAAAACCAGTCACTCCTGCTGCGTGTGCTGTCGCTTCTGCTGCTTGCGATGTCTTTGCTACTGCCCGTGCTGTCTCTGCTGTTGCCCATGACGTCTCTTCTGCTACCTATGACGTCCCTTCTGCTGCCCGTGACGTCTCTTCTGCTACCTATGACGTCCCTTCTGCTGCCCGTGATGTCTCTCCTGCTGCAAGTTTTTAATCTTTCACTTTTTATTGTTAAATTTAACATTATTTTTTTTTTATTTCTCAAATGTTATCGCTGGATTATCAGAACATAAGACTAGTAGTTTATGGACATTCTATGTTCTTAGACAGTTTGTGATGTAGGCAGGCAAACTTTCATTGATTCCTAATAGAACTTTATTCAGCACTCCTTAATATTGCCAAAGTTTTTTCAACTTTACAAGGTATCTTGATTTCAGTCTTAAATTAATGAAAAGAAAACCAGCGACTGTACTGGCCAGAGTAGCCCTTCATGGAAGAAAAGTTAGATATATTGACAGAGTAGCCTAGTCCTCTGAGGAAGAAAATAGGCATAAGAACATAAAGTAGACGGCGATATATGTAAAGAAAGTATTGATAGTGATAGTCCAAAAGTAGTCCTCTATATAGAAAGAAAGCAAGAGCCCAAGGAACGAATTAATTTAGATATACTGAGTTAGGTATCATTGCTAATTTATGAAGGTATGCTAATGGTCAATTGCAGGAGACTTTAGCCAAATCCTTTACTAACATTCTCTAAGAGTCTATATCACTTATTACTTTACTTCCCACTTTTTATCTCCAAGGTCCGGGTCAGTTAGGGATAAAGATAGGCGGAAAACTACGCCGATTCCTAGCAGGCCTCTGTGACTTAATTAACAAAAAATTACTAACAATGGAAAGTACTCTAAGAGTCTAAGTCGCCTCTTACTTTATTTCCAGCTTTTTATCTCCAAGGTCCGGGTCAGTTAGGGATAAAGATAGGCGGAAAACTACGCCGATTCCTAGCTGGCCTCTGTGACCTAATTAACAAAAAATTACTAACAATGGAAAGTACTCTACGAGTCTAAGTCGCCTCTTACTTTATTTCTTGCTTTTTAAATCTCTTGTGTCCGGGTCAGTTAGGCTTAAAGGAAAGACTTGCAAAAGTATGCCGATTCCTAGCTGACCTCTGTGACGTAATGTGCTGATTCCTGGCTGAGCCTGTCTGGGCTCAGTGAGGTGTAAAGGCACATCATAGCGCTCATGCGCGATTCACGCTGATTCCTGGCTTACTTCTGTGACTCTCACGGGTTGGTTACAGTGTTAAAGGCGTGTTTTGGAATATCCGGTTTCTGGCAAAAGTCGGAAACCGGCTAGTAAACGGTTCCGTTACCTTATGGCGAGGGACTTAGAACCCCCCTCAAAGTAAGGTTTCAGGATGTCGGGGTAGTCTCAATGTTGGGGTGATCACAAGCCTCTTGATTGTTACTACTTTGATCCGCTCTGGTTTGGGGTTCCAGAGACGCTCAAGTGTTGGTGACATGTGCTCCCAACATGTGCTCGCAACACATGGAGGCGGGTGCATGGTACTGATCTTGTACAGTGGACGTCCCCCCTGTCTCGAAGGTCATGACCTCATCGTGGTGAGACAGTGGCAACATGCTTCATACATGGTGTGCTTCAATACACTACAAAATTTTATAAGCATGGCTGACTATGACCATAACACCATTGGTTTAAAGTCTCCTGCTTGTACTGAAAGGGAAAAGCACCTTTAGAACTTAATGATAATATTTCCTAGGGTTGAAAGAGTTTCAACATATTACATTAGTATAATAGCTCTAAAAAAATGCAAAGGGGGATAATACAGGAATGGTGATACAGTAGATTAAGTGGTACTTTTTTGTTGGTTTAACTTGAAATGAAATAAATTTTGCAATTTTAAGTCAAATGACTTTACAGAACTTTGGACTTGATGGTCTTTAGGTAGGTCTTAATGTGTCAGGTATTTTGGGGGTAAAAAACTTGATTGCATAGAAGTATATCTTAAGGTACAAATTGCTGTATAGTGGTCATGTTCATAGAAAATTTCTGTAGGCTAATTCTGAAATCCTGGTTAAGGTGAGTTGTGAAATATCAAAGTTTTTATATAATTATCGAATGTGTAGTAGTTTTTAGGTACTTATAAAAAAGGGATTCTTTTAAAAAGTTTGGGAATGTCTTCTACCCGGTATATATTTATAAAATAGTTTATTATTTTTCCTGTTTTTGTAAGTTTGGACCTTTATGATAACTTAAATATGATCATTATTTTTTTTAATTGTTAAATAATCTATAAACTTCATACTAGCTGCTATAATATTTCTATGCAAATCCTCTAACAATTATATAAGTAAATAACTCGCTGATATTCACATATCTTTCTCCCTTTCAGGTAACAGATTTGGCCTTACAAGGTGGTGTGGTTGGCAGCCATTTTGAGATTCTTTCACACTTTTGCTGTAAGATGATGATAATATCCTGTAAAAATTTCAGCCATTAACTGTTATTTATCTACTGCAAATAAATGTTGAAAAGAGAATTGATTTTTTTGTGGCCAAAAAAACTTACTTTTTTTCTCATTTTAGGAAAAGTTACTTTGTTGTTCCTCAAACCCCCCCCCCCCCCCCTCCGTCCTGGATCTGATCAAAGGGTGCTCAATTATCGTAAAATAAGTGCTTAGAATAGTTTGTTTATTTTTATATTTAGAATTTAGGTGAATATTTTTGTGGTCATTTTTTTTATACTTTTTTAAAATCTATTTGTAATAAATATTTATTTTGGACTTAGCTTTTATCTATTCTTTTTGAATATTAAACAGTCTTTGAATTGTTGTTTTATTTTAGAAGGTATTGAATTGGCTTCAAAATGAATTTTTAATGAATTTTTTTGGAGCAGGTCAAAATCGACCCATCGAAACCTATCCAAGGTTGTGAAATAACAATACTTATCCAGGGTTATTGAATTGTTATTTCTAATAATTATAAGGTTGTTTAATTGATTTGTATAATTAATTCTAATATGAAATACTTCTTGTTGTACTGTAAGGAAACCTTAATTTTAGGATATACGTTATTCAAGTTTTAGTGATAAATTTCGTATCCATTTAAGCACTTTTTGGAAAGGGTTTTTATGGCACAACAATTTATTTTTGTTCTGATTTCAGAGAGAAACCCGATCACTGAAAAGACATCGCAGCTCTTCGAATAAAAGGTATGTAAAAAAATACTACAGAATATCATCTTAAGATTGATTTACTAATTTTTTTCTTTTATAAGGAACCTAAAATATATTTGCACTTACAATATCAATTGTAAAGATAATCAATAGAAATTGTATTTATTACTGATATTTTTTTCGTCTTCCTGATGCAAGTTTAAGTTTAGGCTAGGTATTTATGATAATAACCTAGTTATTGTTTATCGTAACTTTGTTTTATTGCTAAGAGGTGGTTTGACCAGTGAGGACACATCGAACTACTGCCGTCGCCCAGGAAAGCCTGTGACCTTGCATTGTGAATGCCTGGAATTCTGAAGAAGAAAGGACCTCAAATCAACTTAAGTAACTGAAGCTGAAACAATGGGAAGTGCTTCGAAGGAGGCCACAAATTGTATACAACCATGTAATGGATAATAATGGGCATTGGACTAAATACTGACTTGTATGGCTGTTTTCATTTTGATTCATATTAGTTTAAATTTGTTCTTTGCCATAGTAATGGCATTTACAAAAATCTCTCTTTTTTTGAAATTTGTCCTTTGCCATAGTAATGGCATTTACAAGAATATTTTTTTTTCTCTCTCTCTTATTTATATATTTCTTTTGTATTTCTTAGCACTTTCATTTATATAGTCTTGTTTATGTATATGTCATATTTTTTATTTGCTTATGCAATTTTATTCTCATAAAATAGATTATTCATCTTTTATTCTTTGTATTTATCTGAAATGACTGCATTGAAAAAAAAAAATAAACAGCCGTTAACAGTATATCGTCATAAATGTATGTGAGCGAGTTATATTTTTTTTCCTTGAGGTCAGGCGTGAGAAAGTGCACAATTGCCAGTCCTTGTCCTATGAGATTGTGGGGATGAGATTGTGGGGATGAGTTTGTGGGGATGAGATTGTGGGGAAAAGATATTGGGGATGAGCTTGTGGGGATGAGATTTTGGGGATAAGATTGTGGGGATGAGTTTGTGGGGATGAGATTGTGGGGATGAGATTGTGGGAATGAGATTTTGGTGATAAGTTTGTGGGGATGAGTTTGTGGGGATGAGATTTTGGGGATCAGTTTGTGGGGATGAGTTTGTGGGGATAAGATTTGGGGGGATGAGATTTTGGGGATGAGATTTTGGGGATGAGTTTGTGGGGATGAGATTGTAGGGATGAGTTTGTGGGGATGAGATTTTGGGGATGAGATTGTGGGGATGAGATTGTTGGGATGAGATTGTAGGGACCCAATCTGCTGGGGAAAATGGCTTAATACATACGTACATGCATACCTAAATACAGACACACACATATATATATATATATATATATATATATATATATATATATATATATATATATATATATATATATATATATAAATAAGTGGCACCTGATAACCATAATATATGTTCCAAACCACGAAAGGAAAAGTGAGAATGTCCCTGGAGTTTAGCACTGTCGCTTACTGACATCGTGAACCTCATATTTTGGAATTTCATTTCATGTGAGAGAGTGTTTGTGAATATATATATATGTATGTATGTATGTATGTATATATATATATATATATATATATATATATATATATATATATATATATTTTTACATACATATGTATATATACTGTATCTATCTATCTATATATATATATATATATATATATATATATATATATATATATATATATATATATATATATAGATGTACATACTGTATACAGTATATATAAACATATATATGCATATACATACATATATATATATATATACATACATATGTATAAATACAGTAAATATAATGTATATGTATATATATAGATATATATATACAATTATATATATATATATATATATATATATATATATATATATATATATATATATATATATATATGTACAACACGTTTCTCATATATATGTACAACACGTTTCTCATATATATGTACAACACGTTTCTCCTCTTTAGAAGGTACACGATTCTCAAAGCGTAAAGAATCACTCCTTCTCTATGGAAGGAGGAAGGAAACAGGACATGGGCCATGGAACTCCCTGGGGATTTCTGAGGTAAAAAAAAAAAAAAGTTAACGGAAAGTTAACTCGTCCCGTGTCCGGACTCCAAGAGGGACCTTTTTTTTTTAGTACAATAGATGAAATATAGCGTTCAAGAACTTTCATGTATATATATATATATATATATATATATATATATATATATATATATATATATATATATATATATACATATGTATGTATAAATATACATATATATACATATACATATATATATATATATATATATATATATATATATATATATATATATATATATATATATATATATATATATATAGTGTATATATACATTAATATAAATATATATAATACAACCGTGTCTATTCCACTGCAGGACAAAGGCCTCAGACATGTCAATTCATGACTGGGATTTGGCCAGTTGCGGATCGGTGATGATGGGAGAGTTTCGTCTGATTGCTCACAGCAACCCAACTTAGTATGGGTGGTCTTGACTAGTTTAATGATTATGGCGATACAAAAACTTTTTCACCACCTTCAGGGTATTTTTATGCGTTTCAGCATAAATGGATATATCATGTTTAAGCAAACTTGCCTTCGCTATTTGCTTGAAGGCAGGATTTGATTCTGCACACACTTCATGAAAAACAGAATGTTTATCTTTTTTCAAACAAAATTAATATTACACCAATAAAATAATTAGGGTATTGTACCAAAAATATTGCGCTTATACAGCACTAACATAATGGTTTTACTCTTTTCAAAAACCTATTTATAAAAACTAAAACAGGCTTCGAATAAAATATTGGAATAATTATATTATAACCAGTGGATTCAATAATTTTGTAAAAAAAGAAGTGGGAACACTTACCGAAAAGTCAAAAAAGCATTAAGCAAATTCTTCCATACATTGCCTTCTCTGGATGTGGATTCTGGAAATATTAAATAATAAGATATTTTAATGGAGAAAAGTGCAAAAAAAAAAAAGAAATATTACAATTTTTTACAAGTGACAACCTTCTAAAAGCAGGCGTTTTTTAAAAAAAAAAAAACCCTTCTTATCTAATTCTTTGTCGTTCATTCCCCTCCTCCTCCTCCTTCTCCTCTTGTAGAAGTCTCAAAAAAAAAAGAAAAAAAAATCACATGTTTGTCCTATTGTCAGAAGTTTTTGGAAAGGTCGACCCGATCCCATTGACTCTCTTCGACTTCGTGTGCCTTATTCTGTTCTGTTCTTTCTTTGGAATATTGAGAAGAAGAACAGGGTCTCATTCTTAAGTGGCCTGGCCATTCGGTCGGAGTATCTCTTTTCAGAAATGCTTTATAAATTGAAAAACTGTACTAATGTTATTTACTTAATTCTGAGGATTCTGGCTAAAATTTGGTAATCTTTTTTTTCAATTTATTACTTTTATTAATTTTGAATTGCAAATATTTCAAAATCAAAGAGAGAGAACTCTTTTATCTTTTTTTTTAATTGAGCAAGTGTACAGTATATGTCAACTGTTTGCTTACCATATATGTGAGTGTGAATGAGTTGTGCATATCTCCCATATATAATAAAGAGCATGTGTATATATATATATATATATATATATATATATATATATATATATATATATATATATACACACATATATATATATATACATATATATATATATATATATATATATATATACATATACAAGCACACACATATACTGTGTATATATATATATATATATATATATATATATATATATATATATATATATATATATATATATATATATATATATATATATTCCGGTCACGCTCAGCGACAAGACGAATAACTACTGGTCTTCTCCTGTCCCTCGGATATGGGGAGAGGGAGTAGTCATACCTTGGTGAGAGGGGTTGTCATTAGGAAAAGGGGGTTGAGAAGGGTTAAATCTGTGTGCGTGTGCAAGTGTGAGAATATGTATCTAAATCTTTAGCCGTTATTTTTTGACGGGTCACGTACACTAGCATATACATATTAGATCATGTTTTCTAACTCTAGTATATATGGACAATTGAAAGCATAGGTGATGATAAATGTTCAAGCTTGAAATCTTTTAAGGCCACTAAATTAATACTTATCAGATAGCTTAATCAACAATTACCCACTGAAATAAATGAAGTAGTACACAGGTTATACATCAGAATATGCAGATTTAGAAATGATGAACATACAAAGATCATCATTGAATTATCATAAAATATGGGAAAATATAATGATTCTAACCCTCCCCCCCCCAAAAAAAAAGAAAATCACACCAAAATAATCAGGAAGTAATTCTACCTTCATTACGAATCAATACAATATCAGTCAACGAACACACATTGTTATTTTCGATTAAGGGAACGTGGAATTAAAAGCAAACAGACACAAGACATATGTAACATAGCCTTTTAAAATAGCGGATATCATACTGGGATGTGATATGGCATCAAATTAACTGCCCATCCCCTGTGGTTTCTTAATACATATCACCCTTTCCACGCTTTGAACCACTTTTTGAAAGTAGATTAAGTTCTATCTTCGCTCCTCCCAGCCTGACGAGGGATTCAGCCAAGTTTGATTGGTACTGTCACTCGTGAATGGCAGAGGAAAGGGACAGCGACACTGGCCTACCAAGCAGGACAATGCCCTAGTGACTGACCATATCTGTATATGATCAGCGCCAAGCACCCTCTCCACCCAATATAAGACCAAGGAGGGCAAGGCAATGACTGCTGATGGCTCAGCAGATAAACCTATAAGCTTCCGCAAACCCCCCATTCTTAGCTCACAAGGCTCGTGAGGTTGCAGCGGCCATAGGAACTAACGAGTTTGAGTAGGACTCGAACCCCAGTCTGGCATTCACTAATCAGGGACGTTACCACATCGGCCTTTCGTTTTTTTTTTTTTTTTTTTTTTTTTAGTGCCTTGGTGAATAGATAGGTCATTATGTTCTAAGGAAAGTACTAGTCTTGTTACCTGTTTAATTAGGTTTTCCTTCACTCTTCTGAGAATACTAATTACAATATAATGGAGTATAGTAATTTATTTGTAAATTTAGGGTCCATTACCAACTTTACTAGTATTTGAAAGTAAATCCTAATGTGGTACCAAAAATAAAATGGCAAATTATACTATTCTTTAAAAGTGTGTGCATATATATATATATATATATATATATATATATATATATATATATATATATATATATATATATAAATCATATTATTATTATTATTATTATTACTTACTAAGCTACAACCCTAGTTGGAAAAGCAGTATGCTATAAGCCCAGGGGCTCCAACAGGGAAAATAGCTCAGTGCGGAAAGGAAAAAAGGAAAATAAAATATTCTAAGAAGAGTAACAACAATAAATATCTCCTATATAAACTATAAAAACTTTAACAAAACAAGAGGAAGAGAAATAAGATAGGAGAGTGTGCTCGAGTGTACCCTCATGCAAGAGACCTCTAACCCAAGACAGTGAAAGGCCATGGTACAGAGGCTATGGCACTACCCAAGACTAGAGAACAGTGGTTTCATTTTGGAGTGTCCTTCTCCTAGAAGAGCTGCTTACCATAGCTAAAGAGTCTCTTCTACCCTTACCAAGAGGAAAGTGGCACTGGACAATTACAGTGCAGTAACCCCTTGGGTGATGAAGAATTGTTTGGTAATCTGTGTTGTCAGGTGTATGAGGATAGAGGAGAATATGTAAAGAATATGCCAGACTATTCAGTTTGTATGTAGGCAAAGGGAAAATGAACCGTAACCAGAGAGGAGGATCCAATGTAGTACTGTCTGGCCAGTCAAAAGACCCCATAACTCTCTAGCGGTAGTATCTCAACGGGTGGCTGGTGCCCTGGCCAACCTACTACCTACTGCCTAGCTTTTACAAAAATATCTTT
>NC_090729.1:183390638-183419172 GCF_036898095.1 Palaemon carinicauda | reverse complement strand
ACCGAAAAATTTCGGGCATTATCTCTGACCCCGGCCCTTACTCGTTTCGGACCCCAAAAATAGGGTCCTTTTTCAATAAAAACTCATATATCTTCTATAATTTTAGCCGGAGAGCGAAAATATGCGATGACCACATTTATACCCATAAAACGACTCTATGCTGTAGTCTAACACAAAATCTGACACCGAAAAATTTCGGGCATTATCTCTGACCCCGGCCCTTACTCGTTTTCGGACCCCAAAAATAGGGTCCTTTTTCAATAAAAACTCATATATCTTCTATAATTTTAGCCGGAGAGCGAAAATATGCGATGACCACATTTATACCCATAAAACGACTCTATGCTGTAGTCTAACACAAAATCTGACACCGAAAAATTTCGGGCATTATCTCTGACCCCGGCCCTTACTCGTTTCGGACCCCAAAAATAGGGTCCTTTTTCAATAAAAACTCATATATCTTCTATAATTTTAGCCGGAGAGCGAAAATATGCGATGACCACATTTATACCCATAAAACGACTCTATGCTGTAGTCTAACACAAAATCTGACACCGAAAAATTTCGGGCATTATCTCTGACCCCGGCCCTTACTCGTTTCGGACCCCAAAAATAGGGTCCTTTTTCAATAAAAACTCATATATCTTCTATAATTTTAGCCGGAGAGCGAAAATATGCGATGACCACATTTATACCCATAAAACGACTCTATGCTGTAGTCTAACACAAAATCTGACACCGAAAAATTTCGGGCATTATCTCTGACCCCGGCCCTTACTCGTTTCGGACCCCAAAAATAGGGTCCTTTTTCAATAAAAACTCATATATCTTCTATAATTTTAGCCGGAGAGCGAAAATATGCGATGACCACATTTATACCCATAAAACGACTCTATGCTGCAGTCTAACACAAAATCTGACACCAAAAATTTTGGGACATTTTCTCTGACCCCGGCCCTTACTCGATTCGGACCCCAAAAATAGGGCCCTTTCTCGAGAAAATCTCATATATCTTCTATAATTTTAGTCGGACCGCGAAAATATGCGATGACCACATATATACCCATAAAACGAATCAATGCTGCAGTCTAACACAAAATCTGACACTGAAAATTTTGGGATATTTCCTCTGACCCCGGCCCTTACTCGATTCGGACCCCAAAAATAGGGCTTTTTTTCGAGAAAATCTCATATATCTTCTATAATCTTCGTCGGACGGCGAAAATATGCGTTGACCACATATATACCCATTAAACAAATCTATGCTGCAGTCTAACACAAAATCTGACACCGAAAATTTTGGGACATTTTCGCTGACCTCGGGCCTTACTCGATTCGAACCCAAAAAATAGGGCCCTTTTTCGAGAAAATCTCATATATATCTTCTTTAATTTTAGTCGGACAGCGAAAATATGCGATGACCACATATATACCCATAAAACGAATCTATGCTGCAGTCTAACACAAAATCTGACACCGAAAACTTTGGGACATTTTCTCTGACCCCGGCCCTTACTTGATTCGGACCCCAAAAATAGGGCCCTTTCTCGAGAAAATCTCATATATCTTCTATAATTTTAGTCGGACCGCAAAAATATGCGATGACCTCATATATGCCCATAAAACGAATCAATGCTGCAGTCTAACACAAAATCTGACACTGAAAATTTTGGGATATTTCTCTGACCCCGCCACTTACTCGATTAGGACCCCAAAAATAGGGCCTTTTTTCAATAAAAACTCATATATCTTCTATAATTTTAGCCGGAGAGCGAAAATATATGATGACCACATTTATACCCATAAAACGACTCTATGCTGTAGTCTAACACAAAATCTGACACCGAAAAATTTCGGGCATTATCTCTGACCCCGGCCCTTACTCGTTTCGGACCCCAAAAATAGGGTCCTTTTTCAATAAAAACTCATATATCTTCTATAATTTTAGCCGGAGAGCGAAAATATGCGATGACCACATTTATACCCATAAAACGACTCTATGCTGTAGTCTAACACAAAATCTGACACCGAAAAATTTCGGGCATTATCTCTGACCCCGGCCCTTACTCGTTTTCGGACCCCAAAAGTAGGGTCCTTTTTCAATAAAAACTCATATATCTTCTATAATTTTAGCCGGAGAGCGAAAATATGCGATGACCACATTTATACCCATAAAACGACTCTATGCTGTAGTCTAACACAAAATCTGACACCGAAAAATTTCGGGCATTATCTCTGACCCCGGCCCTTACTCGTTTCGGACCCCAAAAATAGGGTCCTTTTTCAATAAAAACTCATATATCTTCTATAATTTTAGCCGGAGAGCGAAAATATGCGATGACCACATTTATACCCATAAAACGACTCTATGCTGTAGTCTAACACAAAATCTGACACCGAAAAATTTCGGGCATTATCTCTGACCCCGGCCCTTACTCGTTTCGGACCCCAAAAATAGGGTCCTTTTTCAATAAAAACTCATATATCTTCTATAATTTTAGCCGGAGAGCGAAAATATGCGATGACCACATTTATACCCATAAAACGACTCTATGCTGTAGTCTAACACAAAATCTGACACCGAAAAATTTCGGGCATTATCTCTGACCCCGGCCCTTACTCGTTTCGGACCCCAAAAATAGGGTCCTTTTTCAATAAAAACTCATATATCTTCTATAATTTTAGCCGGAGAGCGAAAATATGCGATGACCACATTTATACCCATAAAACGACTCTATGCTGTAGTCTAACACAAAATCTGACACCGAAAAATTTCGGGCATTATCTCTGACCCCGGCCCTTACTCGTTTCGGACCCCAAAAATAGGGTCCTTTTTCAATAAAAACTCATATATCTTCTATAATTTTAGCCGGAGAGCGAAAATATGCGATGACCACATTTATACCCATAAAACGACTCTATGCTGTAGTCTAACACAAAATCTGACACCGAAAAATTTCGGGCATTATCTCTGACCCCGGCCCTTACTCGTTTCGGACCCCAAAAATAGGGTCCTTTTTCAATAAAAACTCATATATCTTCTATAATTTTAGCCGGAGAGCGAAAATATGCGATGACCACATTTATACCCATAAAACGATCTATGCTGTAGTCTAACACAAAATCTGACACCGAAAAATTTCGGGCATTATCTCTGACCCCGGCCCTTACTCGTTTCGGACCCCAAAAATAGGGTCCTTTTTCAATAAAAACTCATATATCTTCTATAATTTTAGCCGGAGAGCGAAAATATGCGATGACCACATTTATACCCATAAAACAACTCTATGCTGTAGTCTAACACAAAATCTGACACCGAAAAATTTCGGGCATTATCTCTGACCCCGGCCCTTACTCGTTTCGGACCCCAAAAATAGGGTCCTTTTTCAATAAAAACTCATATATCTTCTATAATTTTAGCCGGAGAGCGAAAATATGCGATGACCACATTTATACCCATAAAACGACTCTATGCTGTAGTCTAACACAAAATCTGACACCGAAAAATTTCGGGCATTATCTCTGACCCCGGCCCTTACTCGTTTCGGACCCCAAAAATAGGGCCCTTTTTCAATAAAAACTCATATATCTTCTATAATTTTAGCCGGAGAGCGAAAATATGCGATGACCACATTTATACCCATAAAACGACTCTATGCTGTAGTCTAACACAAAATCTGACACCGAAAAATTTCGGGCATTATCTCTGACCCCGGCCCTTACTCGATTCGGACCCCAAAAATAGGGCCCTTTTCAATAAAAACTCATATATCTTCTATAATTTTAGCCGGAGAGCGAAAAATATGCGATGACCACATTTATACCCATAAAACGACTCTATGCTGTAGTCTAACACAAAATCTGACACCGAAAATTTTGGGACATTATCTCTGACCCCGGCCCTTACTCGATTCGGACCCCAAAAATAGGGTCCTTTTTCAATAAAAACTCATATATCTTCTATAATTTTAGCCGGAGAGCGAAAATATGCGATGACCACATTTATACCCATAAAACGACTCTATGCTGTAGTCTAACACAAAATCTGACACCGAAAAATTTGGGACATTATCTCTGACCCCGGCCCTTACTCGATTCGGACCCCAAAAATAGGGCCCTTTTTCAATAAAAACTCATATATCTTCTATAATTTTAGCCGGAGAGCGAAAATATGCGATGACCACATTTATACCCATAAAACGACTCTATGCTGTAGTCTAACACAAAATCTGACACCGAAAAATTTCGGGCATTATCTCTGACCCCGGCCCTTACTCGTTTCGGACCCCAAAAATAGGGTCCTTTTTCAATAAAAACTCATATATCTTCTATAATTTTAGCCGGAGAGCGAAAATATGCGATGACCACATTTATACCCATAAAACGACTCTATGCTGTAGTCTAACACAAAATCTGACACCGAAAAATTTCGGGCATTATCTCTGACCCCGGCCCTTACTCGTTTCGGACCCCAAAAATAGGGCCCTTTTTCAATAAAAACTCATATATCTTCTATAATTTTAGCCGGAGAGCGAAAATATGCGATGACCACATTTATACCCATAAAACGACTCTATGCTGTAGTCTAACACAAAATCTGACACCGAAAATTTTGGGACATTATCTCTGACCCCGGCCCTTACTCGATTCGGACCCCAAAAATAGGGTCCTTTTTCAATAAAAACTCATATATCTTCTATAATTTTAGCCGGAGAGCGAAAATATGCGATGACCACATTTATACCCATAAAACGATCTATGCTGTAGTCTAACACAAAATCTGACACCGAAAATTTTGGGACATTATCTCTGACCCCGGCCCTTACTCGATTCGGACCCCAAAAATAGGGCCCTTTTTCAATAAAAACTCATATATCTTCTATAATTTTAGCCGGAGAGCGAAAATATGCGATGACCACATTATACCCATAAAACGAATCTATGCTGTAGTCTAACACAAAATCTGACACCGAAAAATTTTGGGCATTATCTCTGACCCCGGCCCTTACTCGATTCGGACCCCAAAAATAGGGCCCTTTTTCAATAAAAACTCATATATCTTCTATAATTTTAGCCGGAGAGCGAAAATATGCGATGACCACATTATACCCATAAAACGACTCTATGCTGTAGTCTAACACAAAATCTGACACCGAAAAATTTGGGCATTATCTCTGACCCCGGCCCTTACTCGTTTCGGACCCCAAAAATAGGGCCCTTTTTCAATAAAAACTCATATATCTTCTATAATTTTAGCCGGAGAGCGAAAATATGCGATGACCACATTTATACCCATAAAACGACTCTATGCTGTAGTCTAACACAAAATCTGACACCGAAAATTTGGGACATTATCTCTGACCCCGGCCCTTACTCGATTCGGACCCCAAAAATAGGGCCCTTTTTCGAGAAAATCTCATATATCTTCTATAATTTTAGTCGGAGAGCGAAAATATGCGATGACCACATTTATACCCATAAAACGAATCTATGCTGTAGTCTAACACAAAATCTGACACCGAAAATTTGGGACATTTCTCTGACCCCGGCCCTTACTCGATTCGGACCCCAAAAATAGGGCCTTTTTCGAGAAAATCTCATATATCTTCTATAATTTTAGCCGGAGAGCGAAAATATGCGATGACCACATTTATACCCATAAAACGACTCTATGCTGTAGTCTAACACAAAATCTGACACCGAAAAATTTTGGGACATTATCTCTGACCCCGGCCCTTACTCGATTCGGACCCCAAAAATAGGGCCTTTTTCAATAAAAACTCATATATCTTCTATAATTTTAGCCGGAGAGCGAAAATATGCGATGACCACATTTATACCCATAAAACGACTCTATGCTGTAGTCTAACACAAAATCTGACACCGAAAATTTTGGGCATTATCTCTGACCCCGGCCCTTACTCGATTCGGACCCCAAAAATAGGGCCCTTTTTCAATAAAAACTCATATATCTTCTATAATTTTAGCCGGAGAGCGAAAATATGCGATGACCACATTATACCCATAAAACGACTCTATGCTGTAGTCTAACACAAAATCTGACACCGAAAAATTTTGGGACATTATCTCTGACCCCGGCCCTTACTCGATTCGGACCCCAAAAATAGGGCCCTTTTTCAATAAAAACTCATATATCTTCTATAATTTTAGCCGGAGAGCGAAAATATGCGATGACCACATATATACCCATAAAACGACTCTATGCTGTAGTCTAACACAAAATCTGACACCGAAAAATTTGGGCATTATCTCTGACCCCGGCCCTTACTCGATTCGGACCCCAAAAATAGGGCCCTTTTTCAATAAAAACTCATATATCTTCTATAATTTTAGTCGGAGAGCGAAAAATATGCGATGACCACATTTATACCCATAAAACGACTCTATGCTGTAGTCTAACACAAAATCTGACACCGAAAATTTTGGGACATTATCTCTGACCCCGGCCCTTACTCGATTCGGACCCCAAAAATAGGGCCCTTTTTCGAAAAATCATATATCTTCTATAATTTTAGCCGGACAGCGAAAATATGCGATGACCACATTTATACCCATAAAACGACTCTATGCTGTAGTCTAACACAAAATCTGACACCGAAAATTTTGGGACATTATCTCTGACCCCGGCCCTTACTCGATTCGGACCCCAAAAATAGGGCCTTTTTCAACGAAAAACTCATATATCTTCTATAATTTTAGCCGAGAGCGAAAATATGCGATGACCACATTATACCCATAAAACGACTCTATGCTGTAGTCTAACACAAAATCTGACACCAAAAATTTTGGGACATTATCTCTGACCCCGGCCCTTACTCGATTCGGACCCCAAAAATAGGGCCCTTTTTCAATAAAAACTCATATATCTTCTATAATTTTAGCCGGAGAGCGAAAATATGCGATGACCACATATATACCCATAAAACGACTCTATGCTGTAGTCTAACACAAAATCTGACACCGAAAAATTTGGGCATTATCTCTGACCCCGGCCCTTACTCGATTCGGACCCCAAAAATAGGGCCCTTTTTCAATAAAAACTCATATATCTTCTATAATTTTAGTCGGAGAGCGAAAATATGCGATGACCACATTTATACCCATAAAACGACTCTATGCTGTAGTCTAACACAAAATCTGACACCGAAAATTTTGGGACATTATCTCTGACCCCGGCCCTTACTCGATTCGGACCCCAAAAATAGGGTTTTTTCGAGAAAATCTCATATATCTTCTATAATTTTAGTCGGACAGCGAAAATATGCGATGACCACATTTATACCCATAAAACGAATCTATGCTGCAGTCTAACACAAAATCTGACACCGAAAATTTTGGGACATTTTTTCTGACCCCGGCCCTTACTCGATTCGGACCCCAAAAATAGGGCCCTTTTTCGAGAAAATCTCATATATCTTCTTTAATTTTAGTCGGACAGCGAAAATATGCGATGACCACATATATACCCATAAAACGAATCTATGCTGCAGTCTAACACAAAATCTGACACCAAAAATTTTGGGACATTTTCTCTGACCCCGGCCCTTACTCGATTCGGACCCCAAAAATAGGGCCTTTCTCGAGAAAATCTCATATATCTTCTATAATTTTAGTCGGACCGCGAAAATATGCGATGACCACATATATACCCATAAAACGAATCAATGCTGCAGTCTAACACAAAATCTGACACTGAAAATTTTGGGATATTTCCTCTGACCCCGGCCCTTACTCGATTCGGACCCCAAAAATAGGGCTTTTTTTCGAGAAAATCTCATATATCTTCTATAATCTTCGTCGGACGGCGAAAATATGCGTTGACCACATATATACCCATTAAACAAATCTATGCTGCAGTCTAACACAAAATCTGACACCGAAAATTTTGGGACATTTTCGCTGACCTCGGGCCTTACTCGATTCGAACCCAAAAAATAGGGCCCTTTTTCGAGAAAATCTCATATATATCTTCTTTAATTTTAGTCGGACAGCGAAAATATGCGATGACCACATATATACCCATAAAACGAATCTATGCTGCAGTCTAACACAAAATCTGACACCGAAAACTTTGGGACATTTTCTCTGACCCCGGCCCTTACTTGATTCGGACCCCAAAAATAGGGCCCTTTCTCGAGAAAATCTCATATATCTTCTATAATTTTAGTCGGACCGCAAAAATATGCGATGACCTCATATATGCCCATAAAACGAATCAATGCTGCAGTCTAACACAAAATCTGACACTGAAAATTTTGGGATATTTCCTCTGACCCCGCCACTTACTCGATTAGGACCCCAAAAATAGGGCCTTTTTTCGAGAAAATGTCATATATCTTCTATAATTTTAGCCGGACAGCGAAAATATATGATGACCACATTTATACCCATAAAACGACTCTATGCTGTAGTCTAACACAAAATCTGACACCGAAAAATTTCGGGCATTATCTCTGACCCCGGCCCTTACTCGTTTCGGACCCCAAAAATAGGGTCCTTTTTCAATAAAAACTCATATATCTTCTATAATTTTAGCCGGAGAGCGAAAATATGCGATGACCACATTTATACCCATAAAACGACTCTATGCTGTAGTCTAACACAAAATCTGACACCGAAAAATTTCGGGCATTATCTCTGACCCCGGCCCTTACTCGTTTTCGGACCCCAAAAGTAGGGTCCTTTTTCAATAAAAACTCATATAGCTTCTATAATTTTAGCCGGAGAGCGAAAATATGCGATGACCACATTTATACCCATAAAACGACTCTATGCTGTAGTCTAACACAAAATCTGACACCGAAAAATTTCGGGCATTATCTCTGACCCCGGCCCTTACTCGTTTCGGACCCCAAAAATAGGGTCCTTTTTCAATAAAAACTCATATATCTTCTATAATTTTAGCCGGAGAGCGAAAATATGCGATGACCACATTTATACCCATAAAACGACTCTATGCTGTAGTCTAACACAAAATCTGACACCGAAAAATTTCGGGCATTATCTCTGACCCCGGCCCTTACTCGTTTCGGACCCCAAAAATAGGGTCCTTTTTCAATAAAAACTCATATATCTTCTATAATTTTAGCCGGAGAGCGAAAATATGCGATGACCACATTTATACCCATAAAACGACTCTATGCTGTAGTCTAACACAAAATCTGACACCGAAAAATTTCGGGCATTATCTCTGACCCCGGCCCTTACTCGTTTCGGACCCCAAAAATAGGGTCCTTTTTCAATAAAAACTCATATATCTTCTATAATTTTAGCCGGAGAGTGAAAATATGCGATGACCACATTTATACCCATAAAACGACTCTATGCTGTAGTATAACACAAAATCTGACACCGAAAAATTTCGGGCATTATCTCTGACCCCGGCCCTTACTCGTTTCGGACCCCAAAAATAGGGTCCTTTTTCAATAAAAACTCATATATCTTCTATAATTTTAGCCGGAGAGCGAAAATATGCGATGACCACATTTATACCCATAAAACGACTCTATGCTGTAGTCTAACACAAAATCTGACACCGAAAAATTTCGGGCATTATCTCTGACCCCGGCCCTTACTCGTTTCGGACCCCAAAAATAGGGTCCTTTTTCAATAAAAACTCATATATCTTCTATAATTTTAGCCGGAGAGCGAAAATATGCGATGACCACATTTATACCCATAAACAAATCTATGCTGTAGTCTAACACAAAATCTGACACCGAAAAATTTGGGCATTATCTCTGACCCCGGCCCTTACTCGTTTCGGACCCCAAAAATAGGGTCCTTTTTCAATAAAAACTCATATATCTTCTATAATTTTAGCCGGAGAGCGAAAATATGCGATGACCACATTTATACCCATAAAACGAATCTATGCTGTAGTCTAACACAAAATCTGACACCGAAAAATTTCGGGCATTATCTCTGACCCCGGCCCTTACTCGTTTCGGACCCCAAAAATAGGGTCCTTTCTCGAAAAACTCATATATCTTCTATAATTTTAGCCGAGAGCGAAAATATGCGATGACCACATATACCCATAAAACGAACTCTATGCTGTAGTCTAACACAAAATCTGACACCGAAAAATTTCGGGCATTATCTCTGACCCCGGCCCTTACTCGTTTCGGACCCCAAAAATAGGGCCTTTTTTCAATAAAAACTCATATATCTTCTATAATTTTAGCCGGAGAGCGAAAATATGCGATGACCACATTTATACCCATAAAACGACTCTATGCTGTAGTCTAACACAAAATCTGACACCGAAAAATTTCGGGCATTATCTCTGACCCCGGCCCTTACTCGTTTCGGACCCCAAAAATAGGGTCCTTTTTCAATAAAAACTCATATATCTTCTATAATTTTAGCCGGAGAGCGAAAATATGCGATGACCACATTTATACCCATAAAACGACTCTATGCTGTAGTCTAACACAAAATCTGACACCGAAAAATTTCGGGCATTATCTCTGACCCCGGCCCTTACTCGTTTTCGGACCCCAAAAATAGGGCCCTTTTCAATAAAAACTCATATATCTTCTATAATTTTAGCCGGAGAGCGAAAATATGCGATGACCACATTTATACCCATAAAACGACTCTATGCTGTAGTCTAACACAAAATCTGACACCGAAAATTTGGGACATTATCTCTGACCCCGGCCCTTACTCGATTCGGACCCCAAAAATAGGGCCCTTTTTCAATAAAAACTCATATATCTTCTATAATTTTAGCCGGAGAGCGAAAATATGCGATGACCACATTTATACCCATAAAACGACTCTATGCTGTAGTCTAACACAAAATCTGACACCGAAAAATTTCGGGCATTATCTCTGACCCCGGCCCTTACTCGTTTCGGACCCCAAAAATAGGGTCCTTTTTCAATAAAAACTCATATATCTTCTATAATTTTAGCCGGAGAGCGAAAATATGCGATGACCACATTTATACCCATAAAACGACTCTATGCTGTAGTCTAACACAAAATCTGACACCGAAAAATTTCGGGCATTATCTCTGACCCCGGCCCTTACTCGTTTCGGACCCCAAAAATAGGGTCCTTTTTCAATAAAAACTCATATATCTTCTATAATTTTAGCCGGAGAGTGAAAATATGCGATGACCACATTTATACCCATAAAACGACTCTATGCTGTAGTCTAACACAAAATCTGACACCGAAAAATTTCGGGCATTATCTCTGACCCCGGCCCTTACTCGTTTCGGACCCCAAAAATAGGGTCCTTTTTCAATAAAAACTCATATATCTTCTATAATTTTAGCCGGAGAGCGAAAATATGCGATGACCACATTTATACCCATAAAACGACTCTATGCTGTAGTCTAACACAAAATCTGACACCGAAAAATTTCGGGCATTATCTCTGACCCCGGCCCTTACTCGATTCGGACCCCAAAAATAGGGTCCTTTTTCAATAAAAACTCATATATCTTCTATAATTTTAGCCGGAGAGCGAAAATATGCGATGACCACATTTATACCCATATAATGACTATGCTGTAGTCTAACACAAAATCTGACACCGAAAAATTTCGGGCATTATCTCTGACCCCGGCCCTTACTCGTTTCGGACCCCAAAAATAGGGTCCTTTTTCAATAAAAACTCATATATCTTCTATAATTTTAGCCGGAGAGCGAAAATATGCGATGACCACATTTATACCCATAAAACAACTCTATGCTGTAGTCTAACACAAAATCTGACACCGAAAAATTTCGGGCATTATCTCTGACCCCGGCCCTTACTCGTTTCGGACCCCAAAAATAGGGTCCTTTTTCAATAAAAACTCATATATCTTCTATAATTTTAGCCGGAGAGCGAAAATATGCGATGACCACATTTATACCCATAAAACGACTCTATGCTGTAGTCTAACACAAAATCTGACACCGAAAAATTTCGGGCATTATCTCTGACCCCGGCCCTTACTCGTTTCGGACCCCAAAATTAGGGTCCTTTTTCAATAAAAACTCATATATCTTCTATAATTTTAGCCGGAGAGCGAAAATATGCGATGACCACATTTATACCCATAAAACGACTCTATGCTGTAGTCTAACACAAAATCTGACACCGAAAAATTTCGGGCATTATCTCTGACCCCGGCCCTTATTTGATTCGGACCCCAAAAATAGGGCCCTATTTCAATAAAAACTTATATATCTTCTATAATTTTAGCCGGAGAGCGAAAAAATGCGATGACCACATTTATACCCATAAAACGACTCAATGCTGTAGTTTAACACAAAATCTGACACCGAAAATTTTGGGACATTATCTCTGACCCCGGCCCTTACTCGATTCGGACCCCAAAAATAGGGCCCTTTTACAATAAAAACTCTAATATCTTCTATAATTTTAGCCGAAGAGCGAAAATATGCAATGACCACATTTATACCCATAAAACGACTCTATGCTGTAGTCTAACACAAAATCTGACACCGAAAATTTTGGGACATTATCTCTGACCCCGGCCCTTACTCGATTCGGACCCCAAAACTAGGGCCCTTTTTCAACAAAAACTCATATCTTCTATAATTTTAGCCGCAGAGCAAAAATATGCAATGACCACATTCATACCCATAAAACGACTCTATGCTGTAGCCTAACACAAAATCTGACACCAAAAAAATTGGGACATTATCTCTGACCCCGGCCCTTACTCGATTCGGACCCCAAAAATAGGGCCCTTTTTCAATAAAAACTCATATATTTTCTCTAATTTTAGCCAGAGAGCGGAAATATGCGATGACCACATGTATACCCATAAAACGACTCTATGCTGTAGTCTAACACCTAATCTGACACCGAAAAATTTGGGGCATTATCTCTGACCCCGGCCCTTACTCGATTTCGGACCCCAAAAATAGGGCCCTTTTCAATAAAAACTCATATATCTTCTATAATTTAGCGGAGAGCGAAAATATGCGATGACCACATTTATACCCATAAAACGACTCTATGCTGTAGTCTAACACAAAATCTGACACCGAAAATTTTGGGACATTATCTCTGACCCCGGCCCTTACTCGATTCGGACCCCAAAAATAGGGTTTTTTCAATAAAAACTCATATATCTTCTATAATTTTAGCCGGAGAGCGAAAATATGCGATGACACATTTATACCCATAAAACGACTCTATGCTGTAGTCTAACACAAAATCTGACACCGAAAATTTTGGGCATTATTCTGACCCCGGCCCTTACTCGATTCGGACCCCAAAAATAGGGCCCTTTTTCAATAAAAACTCATATATCTTCTTAATTTTAGCCGGAGAGCGAAAATATGCGATGACCACATTTATACCCATAAAACGACTCTATGCTGTAGTCTAACACAAAATCTGACACCGAAAAATTTGGGCATTATCTCTGACCCCGGCCCTTACTCGATTCGGACCCCAAAAATAGGGTCCTTTTTCAATAAAAACTCATATATCTTCTATAATTTTAGCCGGAGAGCGAAAATATGCGATGACCACATTTATACCCATAAAACGACTCTATGCTGTAGTCTAACACAAAATCTGACACCGAAAAATTTGGGCATTATCTCTGACCCCGGCCCTTACTCGATTCGGACCCCAAAAATAGGGCCCTTTTTCAATAAAAACTCATATATCTTCTATAATTTTAGCCGGAGAGCGAAAATATGCGATGACCACATTTATACCCATAAAACGACTCTATGCTGTAGTCTAACACAAAATCTGACACCGAAAATTTTGGGCATTATCTCTGACCCCGGCCCTTACTCGATTCGGACCCCAAAAATAGGGCCCTTTTTCAATAAAAACTCATATATCTTCTTAATTTTAGCCGGAGAGCGAAAATATGCGATGACCACATTTATACCCATAAAACGACTCTATGCTGTAGTCTAACACAAAATCTGACACCGAAAATTTGGGGCATTATCTCTGACCCCGGCCCTTACTCGATTCGGACCCCAAAAATAGGGCCTTTTTCAATAAAAACTCATATATCTTCTATAATTTTAGCCGGAGAGCGAAAATATGCGATGACCACATTTATACCCATAAAACGACTCTATGCTGTAGTCTAACACAAAATCTGACACCGAAAATTTTGGGCATTATCTCTGACCCCGGCCCTTACTCGTTTCGGACCCCAAAAATAGGGTCCTTTTTCAATAAAAACTCATATATCTTCTATAATTTTAGCCGGAGAGCGAAAATATGCGATGACCACATTTATACCCATAAAACGACTCTATGCTGTAGTCTAACACAAAATCTGACACCGAAAAATTTCGGGCATTATCTCTGACCCCGGCCCTTACTCGATTCGGACCCCAAAAATAGGGCCCTTTTTCAATAAAAACTCATATATCTTCTATAATTTTAGCCGGAGAGCGAAAATATGCGATGACCACATTTATACCCATAAAACGACTCTATGCTGTAGTCTAACACAAAATCTGACACCGAAAAATTTGGGCATTATCTCTGACCCCGGCCCTTACTCGATTCGGACCCCAAAAATAGGGTCCTTTTTCAATAAAAACTCATATATCTTCTATAATTTTAGCCGGAGAGCGAAAATATGCGATGACCACATTTATACCCATAAAACGACTCTATGCTGTAGTCTAACACAAAATCTGACACCGAAAAATTTGGGCATTATCTCTGACCCCGGCCCTTACTCGTTTCGGACCCCAAAAATAGGGTCCTTTTTCAATAAAAACTCATATATCTTCTATAATTTTAGCCGGAGAGCGAAAATATGCGATGACCACATTTATACCCATAAAACGACTCTATGCTGTAGTCTAACACAAAATCTGACACCGAAAAATTTCGGGCATTATCTCTGACCCCGGCCCTTACTCGTTTCGGACCCCAAAAATAGGGTCCTTTTTCAATAAAAACTCATATATCTTCTATAATTTTAGCCGGAGAGCGAAAATATGCGATGACCACATTTATACCCATAAAACGACTCTATGCTGTAGTCTAACACAAAATCTGACACCGAAAAATTTTGGGCATTATCTCTGACCCCGGCCCTTACTCGTTTCGGACCCCAAAAATAGGGTCCTTTTTCAATAAAAACTCATATATCTTCTATAATTTTAGCCGGAGAGCGAAAATATGCGATGACCACATTATACCCATAAAACGACTCTATGCTGTAGTCTAACACAAAATCTGACACCGAAAAATTTCGGGCATTATCTCTGACCCCGGCCCTTACTCGATTCGGACCCCAAAAATAGGGTTTTTTCAATAAAAACTCATATATCTTCTATAATTTTAGCCGGAGAGCGAAAATATGCGATGACCACATTTATACCCATAAAACGACTCTATGCTGTAGTCTAACACAAAATCTGACACCGAAAAATTTCGGGCATTATCTCTGACCCCGGCCCTTACTCGTTTCGGACCCCAAAAATAGGGCCCTTTTTCAATAAAAACTCATATATCTTCTATAATTTTAGCCGGAGAGCGAAAATATGCGATGACCACATTTATACCCATAAAACGACTCTATGCTGTAGTCTAACACAAAATCTGACACCGAAAAATTTGGGCATTATCTCTGACCCCGGCCCTTACTCGATTCGGACCCCAAAAATAGGGTCCTTTTTCAATAAAAACTCATATATCTTCTATAATTTTAGCCGGAGAGCGAAAATATGCGATGACCACATTTATACCCATAAAACGACTCTATGCTGTAGTCTAACACAAAATCTGACACCGAAAAATTTGGGCATTATCTCTGACCCCGGCCCTTACTCGTTTCGGACCCCAAAAATAGGGTCCTTTTTCAATAAAAACTCATATATCTTCTATAATTTTAGCCGGAGAGCGAAAATATGCGATGACCACATTTATACCCATAAAACGACTCTATGCTGTAGTCTAACACAAAATCTGACACCGAAAAATTTGGGCATTATCTCTGACCCCGGCCCTTACTCGTTTCGGACCCCAAAAATAGGGTCCTTTTTCAATAAAAACTCATATATCTTCTATAATTTTAGCCGGAGAGCGAAAATATGCGATGACCACATTTATACCCATAAAACGACTCTATGCTGTAGTCTAACACAAAATCTGACACCGAAAATTTCGGGCATTATCTCTGACCCCGGCCCTTACTCGATTCGGACCCCAAAAATAGGGTTTTTTCAATAAAAACTCATATATCTTCTATAATTTTAGCCGGAGAGCGAAAATATGCGATGACCACATTTATACCCATAAAACGACTCTATGCTGTAGTCTAACACAAAATCTGACACCGAAAAATTTCGGGCATTATCTCTGACCCCGGCCCTTACTCGTTTCGGACCCCAAAAATAGGGTCCTTTTTCAATAAAAACTCATATATCTTCTATAATTTTAGCCGGAGAGCGAAAATATGCGATGACCACATTTATACCCATAAAACGACTCTATGCTGTAGTCTAACACAAAATCTGACACCGAAAAATTTCGGGCATTATCTCTGACCCCGGCCCTTACTCGTTTCGGACCCCAAAAATAGGGTCCTTTTTCAATAAAAACTCATATATCTTCTATAATTTTAGCCGGAGAGCGAAAATATGCGATGACCACATTTATACCCATAAAACGACTCTATGCTGTAGTCTAACACAAAATCTGACACCGAAAAATTTGGGCATTATCTCTGACCCCGGCCCTTACTCGATTCGGACCCCAAAAATAGGGTCCTTTTTCAATAAAAACTCATATATCTTCTATAATTTTAGCCGGAGAGCGAAAATATGCGATGACCACATTTATACCCATAAAACGACTCTATGCTGTAGTCTAACACAAAATCTGACACCGAAAAATTTCGGGCATTATCTCTGACCCCGGCCCTTACTCGTTTCGGACCCCAAAAATAGGGTCCTTTTTCAATAAAAACTCATATATCTTCTATAATTTTAGCCGGAGAGCGAAAATATGCGATGACCACATTTATACCCATAAAACGACTCTATGCTGTAGTCTAACACAAAATCTGACACCGAAAAATTTCGGGCATTATCTCTGACCCCGGCCCTTACTCGTTTCGGACCCCAAAATAGGGTCCTTTTTCAATAAAAACTCATATATCTTCTATAATTTTAGCCGGAGAGCGAAAATATGCGATGACCACATTTATACCCATAAAACGACTCTATGCTGTAGTCTAACACAAAATCTGACACCGAAAAATTTCGGGCATTATCTCTGACCCCGGCCCTTACTCGTTTCGGACCCCAAAAATAGGGTCCTTTTTCAATAAAAACTCATATATCTTCTATAATTTTAGCCGGAGAGCGAAAATATGCGATGACCACATTTATACCCATAAAACGACTCTATGCTGTAGTCTAACACAAAATCTGACACCGAAAAATTTCGGGCATTATCTCTGACCCCGGCCCTTACTCGTTTCGGACCCCAAAAATAGGGTCCTTTTTCAATAAAAACTCATATATCTTCTATAATTTTAGCCGGAGAGCGAAAATATGCGATGACCACATTTATACCCATAAAACGACTCTATGCTGTAGTCTAACACAAAATCTGACACCGAAAAATTTCGGGCATTATCTCTGACCCCGGCCCTTACTCGTTTCGGACCCCAAAAATAGGGTCCTTTTTCAATAAAAACTCATATATCTTCTATAATTTTAGCCGGAGAGCGAAAATATGCGATGACCACATTTATACCCATAAAACGACTCTATGCTGTAGTCTAACACAAAATCTGACACCGAAAAATTTCGGGCATTATCTCTGACCCCGGCCCTTACTCGTTTCGGACCCCAAAAATAGGGTCCTTTTTCAATAAAAACTCATATATCTTCTATAATTTTAGCCGGAGAGCGAAAATATGCGATGACCACATTTATACCCATAAAACGACTCTATGCTGTAGTCTAACACAAAATCTGACACCGAAAAATTTCGGGCATTATCTCTGACCCCGGCCCTTACTCGTTTCGGACCCCAAAAATAGGGTCCTTTTTCAATAAAAACTCATATATCTTCTATAATTTTAGCCGGAGAGCGAAAATATGCGATGACCACATTTATACCCATAAAACGACTCTATGCTGTAGTCTAACACAAAATCTGACACCGAAAAATTTCGGGCATTATCTCTGACCCCGGCCCTTACTCGTTTCGGACCCCAAAAATAGGGTCCTTTTTCAATAAAAACTCATATATCTTCTATAATTTTAGCCGGAGAGCGAAAATATGCGATGACCACATTTATACCCATAAAACGACTCTATGCTGTAGTCTAACACAAAATCTGACACCGAAAAATTTCGGGCATTATCTCTGACCCCGGCCCTTACTCGTTTCGGACCCCAAAAATAGGGTCCTTTTTCAATAAAAACTCATATATCTTCTATAATTTTAGCCGGAGAGCGAAAATATGCGATGACCACATTTATACCCATAAAACGACTCTATGCTGTAGTCTAACACAAAATCTGACACCGAAAAATTTCGGGCATTATCTCTGACCCCGGCCCTTACTCGTTTCGGACCCCAAAAATAGGGTCCTTTTTCAATAAAAACTCATATATCTTCTATAATTTTAGCCGGAGAGCGAAAATATGCGATGACCACATTTATACCCATAAAACGACTCTATGCTGTAGTCTAACACAAAATCTGACACCGAAAAATTTCGGGCATTATCTCTGACCCCGGCCCTTACTCGTTTCGGACCCCAAAAATAGGGTCCTTTTTCAATAAAAACTCATATATCTTCTATAATTTTAGCCGGAGAGCGAAAATATGCGATGACCACATTTATACCCATAAAACGACTCTATGCTGTAGTCTAACACAAAATCTGACACCGAAAAATTTCGGGCATTATCTCTGACCCCGGCCCTTATTTGATTCGGACCCCAAAAATAGGGCCCTATTTCAATAAAAACTTATATATCTTCTATAATTTTAGCCGGAGAGCGAAAAAATGCGATGACCACATTTATACCCATAAAACGACTCAATGCTGTAGTTTAACACAAAATCTGACACCGAAAATTTTGGGACATTATCTCTGACCCCGGCCCTTACTCGATTCGGACCCCAAAAATAGGGCCCTTTTTCAATAAAAACTCTAATATCTTCTATAATTTTAGCCGAAGAGCGAAAATATGCGATGACCACATTTATACCCATAAAACGACTCTATGCTGTAGTCTAACACAAAATCTGACACCGAAAATTTTGGGACATTATCTCTGACCCCGGCCCTTACTCGATTCGGACCCCAAAAATAGGGCCCTTTTTCAACAAAAACTCATATCTTCTATAATTTTAGCCGCAGAGCAAAAATATGCAATGACCACATTCATACCCATAAAACGACTCTATGCTGTAGCCTAACACAAAATCTGACACCAAAAAAATTGGGACATTATCTCTGACCCCGGCCCTTACTCGATTCGGACCCCAAAAATAGGGCCCTTTTTCAATAAAAACTCATATATTTTCTATAATTTTAGCCAGAGAGCGGAAATATGCGATGACCACATGTATATTCATAAAACGACTCTATGCTGTAGTCTAACACCTAATCTGACACCGAAAAATTTGGGGCAATTATCTCTGACCCCGGCCCTTACTCGATTTGGACCCCAAAAATAGGGCCCTTTCTCAATAAAAACTCATATATCTTCTATAATTTCAGCTGGAGAGCGAAAAAATGCGATGACCACATTTATACCCATAAAACGACTCTGCTGTAGTCTAACACAAAATCTGACACCGAAAATTTTGGGACATTATCTCTGACCCCGGCCCTTACTCGATTCGGACCCCAAAAATAGGGCTTTTTTTCGAGAAAATCTCATATATCTTCTATAATCTTAGTCGGACAGCGAAAATGTGCGTTGACCACATATATACCCATTAAACGAATCTATGCTGCAGTCTAACACAAAATCTGACACCGAAAATTTTGGGACATTTTTTCTGACCCCGGCCCTTACTCGATTCGGACCCCAAAAATAGGGCCCTTTTTCGAGAAAATCTCATATATCTTCTTTAATTATAGTCGGACAGCGAAAATATGCGATGACCACATATATAGCCATAAAACGAATCTATGCTGCAGTCTAACACAAAATCTGACACCAAAAATTTTGGGACATTTTCTCTGACCCCGGCCCTTACTCGATTCGGACCCCAAAAATAGGGCCCTTTCTCGAGAAAATCTCATATATCTTCTATAATTTTAGTCGGACCGCGAAAATATGCGATGACCACATATATACCCATAAAACGAATCAATGCTGCAGTCTAACACAAAATCTGACACTGAAAATTTTGGGATATTTTCTCTGACCCCGGCCCTTACTCGATTCGGACCCCAAAAATAGGGCCCTTTTTCGAGAAAACCTCATATATCTTCTATAATCTTCGTCGGACAGCGAAAATATACGTTGACCACATATATACCCACTAAACAAATCTATGCTGCAGTCTAACACAAAATCTGACACCGAAAATTTTGGGACATTTTTTCTGACCCCGGCCCTTACTCGATTCGGACCCTAAAAATAGGGCCCTTTTTCGAGAAAATCTCATATATCTTCTTTAATTTTAGTCGGACAGGGGAAATATGCGATGACCACATATATACCCATAAAACGAATCTATGCTGCAGTCTAACACAAAATCTGACACCGAAAATTTGGGGACATTTTCTCTGACCCCGGCCCTTCCTCGATTGGGACCCCAAAAATAGGGCCTTTTTCGAGAAAATCTCATATATCTTCTATAATCTTAGTCGGACCGCGAAAATATGCGATGACCACATATATACCCATAAAACGAATCTATGCTGCAGTCTAACACAAAATCTGACAGAAAATTTTGGGACATTTTCTCTGACCCTGGCCCATACTCGATTCGGACCCCAAAAATAGGGCCTTTTTTCGAGAAAATCTCATATATCTTCTATAATTTTAGTCGGACAGCGAAAATATATGATGACCACATATATACCCATAAAACGAATCTATGCTGCAGTCTAACACAAAATCTAACACCGAAAATTTTGGGACATTTTCGCTGACCCCGGCCCTTACTCGATTCGAACCCAAAAAATAGGGCCCTTTTTCGAGAAAATCTCATATAACTTCAATACTTTTAGTCGGACAGCGAAAATATGCGATGACCACATATATACCCATAAAACGAATCTATGCTGCAGTCTAACACAAAATCTGACACCGAAAATTTTGGGACATTTTCTCTGACCCCGGCCCTTACTCGATTCGGACCCCAAAAATAGGGCCCTTTTTCGAGAAAATCTCATATATCTTCTATACTTTTAGTCGGACAGCGAAAATATGCGATGACCACATATATACCCATAAAACGAATCTATGCTGCAGTCTAACACAAAATTTGACACCGAAAATTTTGGGACATTTTCTCTGACCTCGGCCCTTACTCGATTCGTACCCCAAAAATAGGGCCCTTTTTCGAGAAAATCTCATATATCTTCTATACTTTTAGTCGGACAGCGAAAATATATGATGACCACATATATACCCATAAAACGAATCTATGCTGCAGTCTAACACAAAATCTGACACCGAAAATTTTGGGACATTTTTTCTGACCTCGGCCCTTACTCGATTCGGACCCCAAAAATAAGACCCTTTTTCGAGAAAATCTCATATATCTTCTTTAATTTTAGTCGGACAGCGAAAATATGCGATGACCACATATATAGGCCTACCCATAAAACAAATCTATGCTGCAGTCTAACACAAAATCTGACACCGAAAATTTTGGGATATTTTCTCTGACCCCGGCCCTTATTCGATTCGGACCCCAAAAATAGGGCCTTTCTCGAGAAAATCTCATATATCTTCTATAATTTTAGTCGGACGCGAAAATATGCGATGACCACATATATACCCATAAAACGAATCAATGCTGCAGTCTAACACAAAATCTGACACTGAAAATTTTGGGATATTTCCTCTGACCCCGGCCCTTACTCGATTCGGACCCCAAAAATAGGGCTTTTTTTCGAGAAAATCTCATATATCTTCTATAATCTTCGTCGGACGGCGAAAATATGCGTTGACCACATATATACCCATTAAACAAATCTATGCTGCAGTCTAACACAAAATCTGACACCGAAAATTTTGGGACATTTTCGCTGACCTCGGGCCTTACTCGATTCGAACCCCAAAAATAGGGCCCTTTTTCGAGAAAATCTCATATATATCTTCTTTAATTTTAGTCGGACAGCGAAAATATGCGATGACCACATATATACCCATAAAACGAATCTATGCTGCAGTCTAACACAAAATCTGACACCGAAAACTTTGGGACATTTTCTCTGACCCCGGCCCTTACTCGATTCGGACCCCAAAAATAGGGCCCTTTCTCGAGAAAATCTCATATATCTTCTATAATTTTAGTCGGACGCAAAAATATGCGATGACCACATATATGCCCATAAAACGAATCAATGCTGCAGTCTAACACAAAATCTGACACTGAAAATTTTGGGATATTTCCTCTGACCCCGCCACTTACTCGATTCGGACCCCAAAAATAGGGCCTTTTTTCGAGAAAATCTCATATATCTTCTATAATTTTAGTCGGACAGCGAAAATATATGATGACCACATATATACCCATAAAACGAATCTATGCTGTAGTCTAACACAAAATCTGACACCGAAAATTTTGGGACATTTTCTCTGACCCCGGCCCTTACTCGATTCGAACCCAAAAAATAGGGCCCTTTTTCGAGAAAATCTCATATATCTTCTATACTTTTAGTCGGACAGCAAAAATATGCGATGACCACATATATACCCATAAAACGAATCTATGCTGCAGTCTAACACAAAATCTGACACCGAAAATTTTGGGACATTTTCTCTGACCCCGGCCCTTACTCGATTCGGACCCCAAAAATAGGGCCCTTTTTTCGAGAAAATCTCATATATCTTCTATACTTTTAGTCGGACAGCAAAAATATGCGATGACCACATATATACCCATAAAACGAATCTATGCTGTAGTCTAACACAAAATCTGACACCGAAATTTTTGGGACATTTTCGCTGACCCCGGCCCTTACTCGATTCGGACCCCGAAAATAGGGACCTTTTCGAGAAAATCTCATATATCTTCTATAATCTTGGGACTATATATATATATATATATATATATATATATATATATATATATATATATATATATATATATCATATATATATATATATATATATATATATATATGTATATATATATATATATATATATATATATATATATATATATATATATATATATATATATATATATATATATATATATATATATATATATATATATATATATATATATATATATATATATATATATATATATATATATATATATATATATATATATATATATAATATCATACATATGTATATATACAGTAAATATATATGTACATTCTGTATACAGTATATATAAACATATATATGCATATACACATTATATTATTATTATTATTATTATTAAATGCTAAACTACAACCCCAGCTGGAAAAGCAGGACGCTACAAGCCCAGGGGCCCCAACAGGGAAAATAGCTCAGTGAGGAAAGGAAACAAGAAAAAATAAAATATTTTAAGAATAGTAACAACATTTAAATAAATATTTCCTATATAAACAATAAAAACTTCAACAAAACAAGAGAAGGAGAAACTAGATAGAACAGTGTGCCTGAGTGTACCCTCAAGCAAGAGAACTCTAACCCAAGACAGTGGAAGGCCATGGTACAGAGGCTATAGCACTACCCAAGACTAGAGAACAATGGTTTGATTTTGGAGTGTCCTTCTCCTAGAAGAGCTGCTTACCATAGCTAAAGAGTCTCTTCTACCCTTACCAAGAGGAAAGTAGCCACTGAACAATTACAGTGCAGTAGTTAACCCCTTGGGTGAAGAAGAATTGTTTAGTAATCTCAGTGTTGTCAGGTGTATGAGGACAGAGGAGAATCTGTAAAGAATAGGCCAGACTATTCGGTGTCTGTGTAGGCAAAGGGAAAGAACCGTAACCAAAGAGAAGGATCCAATATGGTACTGTCTGGCCAGTCAAAGGACCCCCTAACTCTCTAGCGGTAGTATCTCAACGGGCGGCTGTATAAATACAGTAAATATAATGTATATGTATATATATATATATATATATATATATATATATATATATATATATATATATATAATATATATATATATATATATATATATATATATATATATATATATATATATATATATATATATATATGTACAACACGTTTCTCCTCTTTAGAAGGTACACGATTCTCAAAGCGTAAAGAATCACTCCTTCTCTATGGAAGGAGGAAGGAAACAGGACATGGGCCATGGAACTCCCTGGGGATTTCTGAGGTAAAAAAAAAAAAAAAAAGTTAACGGAAAGTTAACTCGTCCCGTGTCCGGACTCCAAGAGGGAACTTTTTTTTTTTGAGTACAATAGATGAAATATAGCGTTCTAGAACTTTCAGGTATATATATATATATATATATATATATATATATATATATATATATATATATATGTATACATATGTATGTATATATATATAGTGTATATATACATAAATATAAATATATACAATACAACCGTGTCTATTCCACTGCAGGACAAAGGCCTCAGCCATGTCAATTCATGACTTCGATTTGGCCAGTAGCGGATCGTTGATGATGGGAGATTTTCGTCTGATTGCTCACAGCAAACCAACTTAGTATGGGTGGTCTTGACTAGTTTAATGATTATGGCGATACAAAAACTTTTTCACCACCTTCAGGGTATTTTTATGCGTTTCAGCATAAATGGATATATCATGTTTAAGCAAACTTGCCTTCGCTATTTGCTTGAAGGCAGGATTTGATTCTGCACACACTTCATGAAAAACAGAATGTTTATCTTTTTTCAAACAATATTAATATTACACCAATAAAATAATTAGGGTATTGTACCAAAAATATTGCGCTTATACAGCACTAACATAATGGTTTTACTCTTTTCAAAAACCTATTTATAAAAACTAAAAAAGGCTTCGAATAAAATATTGGAATAATTATATTATAACCAGTGGATTCAATAATTTTGTAAAAAAAAGAAGTGGGAACACTTACCAAAAAGTCAAAAAAGCATTAAGCAAATTCTTCCATACATTGCCTTCTCTGGATGTGGATTCTGGAAATATTAAATAATAAGATATTTTAATGGAGAAAAGTGCAAAAAAAAAAAAAGAAATATTACAATTATTTACAAGTGACAACCTTCTAAAAGCAGGCTTTAAAAAAAAAAAAAAAAAACCCTTCTTATCTAATTCTTTGTCTTTCATTCCCCTCCTCCTCCTCCTTCTCCTCTTGTAGAAGTCTCAAAAAAAAGAAAAGAAAAAAAAATCAGATATGTTTGTCCTATTGTCAGAAGTTTTTGGAAAGGTCGACCCGATCCCATTGACTCTCTTCGACTTCCTGTGCCTTATTCTGTTCTGTTCTTTCTTTAGAATATTGAGAAGAAGAACAGGGTCTCATTCTTACGTGGCCTGGCCATTCGGTCGGAGTATCTCTTTTCAGAAATGCTTTATAAATTGAAAAACTGTACTAATGTTATTTACTTAATTCTGAGGATTCTGGCTAAAATTTGGTAATCTTTTTTTTCAATTTATTACTTTTATTAATTTTGAATTGCAAATATTTCAAAATCAAAGAGAGAGAACTCTTTTATTTTTTTTTAATTGAGCAAGTGTACAGTATATGTCAACTGTTTGCTTACCATATATGTGAGTGTGAATGAGTTGTGCATATCTCCCATATATAATAAAGAGCATGTGTATATATATATATATATATATATATATATATATATATATATATATATATATATATATATATATATATATATATATATATATATATATATATATATACATATACAAGCACACACATATATACTGTGTATATATATATATATATATATATATATATATATATATATATATATATATATATATATATATATATTCCGGTCACGCTCAGCGACAAGACGAATAACTACTGGTCTTCTCCTGTCCCTCGGATATGGGGAGAGGGAGTAGTCATACCTTGGTGAGAGGGGTTGTCATTAGGAAAAGGGGGTTGAGAAGGGTTGAATCTGTGTGCGTGTGCAAGTGTGAGAATATGTATCTAAATCTTTAGCCGTTATTTTTTGACGGGTCACGTACACTAGCATATACATATTAGATCATGTTTTCTAACTCTAGTATATATGGACAATTGAAAGCATAGGTGATGATAAATGTTCAAGCTTGAAATCTTTTAAGGCCACTAAATTAATACTTATCAGATAGCTTAATCAACAATTACCCACTGAAATAAATGAAGTAGTACACAGGTTATACATCAGAATATGCAGATTTAGAAATGATGAACATACAAAGATCATCATTGAATTATCATAAAATATGGGAAAATATAATGATTCTAACCCTCCCCCCCAAAAAAAAAGAAAATCACACCAAAATAATCAGGAAGTAATTCTACCTTCATTACGAATCAATACAATATCAGTCAACGAACACACATTGTTATTTTCGATTAAGGGAACGTGGAATTAAAAGCAAACAGACACAAGACATATGTAACATAGCCTTTTAAAATAGCGGATATCATACTGGGATGTGATATGGCATCAAATTAACTGCCCATCCCCTGTGGTTTCTTAATACATATCACCCTTTCCACGCTTTGAACCACTTTTTGAAAGTAGATTAAGTTCTATCTTCGCTCCTCCCAGCCTGACGAGGGATTCAGCCAAGTTTGATTGGTACTGTCACTCGTGAATGGCAGAGGAAAGGGACAGCGACACTGGCCTACCAAGCAGGACAATGCCCTAGTGACTGACCATATCTGTATATGATCAGCGCCAAGCACCCTCTCCACCCAATATAAGACCAAGGAGGGCAAGGCAATGACTGCTGATGGCTCAGCAGATAAACCTATAAGCTTCCGCAAACCCCCCATTCTTAGCTCACAAGGCTCGTGAGGTTGCAGCGGCCATAGGAACTAACGAGTTTGAGTAGGACTCGAACCCCAGTCTGGCATTCACTAATCAGGGACGTTACCACATCGGCCTTTCGTTTTTTTTTTTTTTTTTTTTTTTTTTTTTTTTTTTTTTTAGTGCCTTGGTGAATAGATAGGTCATTATGTTCTAAGGAAAGTACTAGTCTTGTTACCTGTTTAATTAGGTTTTCCTTCACTCTTCTGAGAATACTAATTACAATATAATGGAGTATAGTAATTTATTTGTAAATTTAGAGTCCATTACCAACTTAACTAGTATTTGAAAGTAAATCCTAATGTGGTACCAAAAATAAAATGGCAAATTATACTATTCTTTAATAGTGTGTGCATATATATATATATATATATATATATATATATATATATATATTATATATATATATATATATATATATATATAAATCATAGCCTAGCTTTTACAAAAATATCTTTGAAATGTAATACAAGTAATTATTTTATTTTGCGGAATTACTAACATTTCTGTTTGCATAATAACAAACTATTATCTAAAATCAATCAATGAAACACCATATTGTTGTAAATCACTTATTCACTTATATGCTAAAGAAGAGCGTCTGAATTTAGTTGATGATGATAAATATTAAAATTTAATTTATGATTCTTAATGGCTGCATTCAATCTATTATAATCTATTATGAACAAATTTAAATATAAATATAAATATACTAAATTTCGGGACAAAGAAACAACGACTGAGTCCGTTTCCACAATCCATTGCAACAAGTGGATTTGCCACACCTTATAAATCTCTCTCTCTCTCTCTCTCTCTCTCTCTCTCTCTCTCTCTCTCTCTCTCTCTCTCTCTCCTTTTGAAAACTTGTTTCTATCTATCTCACCTTATAAATCTCTCTCTCTCTCTCTCTCTCTCTCTCTCTCTCTCTCTCTCTCTCTCTCTCTCTCTCTCTCTCTCTCTCCTTTTCAAAACTTGTTTCTATCTATCTCACCTTATAAATCTCTCTCTCTCTCTCTCTCTCTCTCTCTCTCTCCTTTTGAAAACTTGTTTCTATCTATTTCACCTTATAAATCTCTCTCTCTCTCTCTCTCTCTCTCTCTCTCTCTCTCTCTCTCTCTCTCTCTCTCTCTCTCTCTCTCTCTCTCTCTCTCTCTCTCCAAGGTACTCATGAAATTTTCACTTTCGTGGTTCAATGGGGACATAAACAAAGTGAAAGACTGTGACGCAATAAATCCTAATCACATCAATAATCCAGTGGACCGATCAATGAGAAACATGTTCAGTACAAACACCGAATGATAAATAGACAAATATTCTTGATGTCTGAAGTAATTTAAAAAGTTTATGGTCATTTCTGAATCC
>NC_090729.1:183383138-183385638 GCF_036898095.1 Palaemon carinicauda | reverse complement strand
CCAACTTTTCTAGTGCCTTGTGGAGCCCAGTTGAAAGTTTGGTGAACTAATCTCTCTTGGGAAGTGCGAAAATATATGGTGTGAAAATATATAGTAATTAAATATAACTGTTAGTGGTTTTGTAATGATTGGAAACAAAAGACCGTGTTTAGCACCGAGTAAAAAAAAAATAAACACCTATAGCAATAAAGGTTTAGGTTAATTTCTTCCGAGTCTACCGTCAAATTCTTAGCGTGAGAAAAAAAATAAATTGTTGACTTGACTAGATATGATTTATTTACATGAATTCGAGAAGTAATGTAATACAATATTAACTAATTATGATTCGTAGAAAATCAAGCAACTACACATACCACACTCTCCCTCACACTGCCAAACGAGCGAGTTGTAGTTAGGCAAGTGGGAGGGGTGGGAAGGGTGTGTGTGCATACATATTTATCTAAATATTTAGACGTCATTTTTGACGGGTCACATACACTAGTCATTAAATGTTAATCATTACAGTATATTTAGCACTAGATTCATCTCCAGAATAACATTCAAATAACTGACTTCTATTTTATTGTATTAAAAAAACAGGGGATAAATGAGATCATTTCCAAACTGGAAAAGAAAATGGGATTAAACTGGCAAAGAAAATGTGATTAAGCTGGCAAAGAAAATGGGAAGTGAGTGGTCGATACTCCTGTAAACCTCTACGCACTTAACAAGATGTCTTTAATAATGATATATGAAAGAGCCTCTTATCCCCTTAATGGTTACAAAGAAAACCTTTCTATCTACAATATTATACTCCCACTAAACCATTTATTACGATAATAGCAGAATGCCCCATGAGAGAGAGAGAGAGAGAGAGAGAGAGAGAGAGAGAGAGAGAGAGAGAGAGAGAGAGAGAGAGAGTACTTGAATACTTTTCCCTGACTGCATAGCAAGTATTAGGAGAGAGAGAGAGAGAGAGAGAGAGAGAGAGAGAGAGAGAGAGAGAGAGAGAATAAGCAATCTATATCCATGTAACACAAGCACCCATAATTGTATTTAAATAAATTGAGATACAAGTGTAATGAAATTTGCATTTGCTTCTATAAAAGCAAAGACATTTCTTGCTTTTACCAAATCTATCTATCTATCTATCTATCTATCTATCTATATATATATATATATATATATATATATAGATATATATATATATATATATATATATCTATATATATATCTATACATATATGTATATATAGATATATATATATATATATATATATATATATATATATATATATATGTATATATATATGTATATATATACGCTGTACTATCTAGCAAGAAATGACATTTCTGGCTTTTATCAAATATACTGTATATATATATATATATATATATATATATATATATATATATATATATATATATATATATATATATATATATACACACATATATATATATATATATATATATATAAACATCTGTACTATCAGTCAAGAAAAGTCTCTTGTATTGGTAAACCTCCTTCAAAGAATAATTAAATCGTTTCCGATAAGAAAATCTTAAAAATCCAGCGAATAGGTCTCATTTACTGTGTATATTTGAAGAGCATCTTCGCAAATATTATTTTCCTTTCCTTTTTCTCCTACCTAATAGATTTGACAAAGATATTATAAAAGTTTCCGTCATTAATTTGATTATAATTTCAACTATTCAAATGAAAAGTATAGAGGACGATTTAATCATGTGTTCTCACATTCTTCCATATCATCATCACCTCCTACACCTATTGAAGGAAAGGGCCTTGGTTAGATTTCACTAGTCGTCTCTATCTTGAGCTTTAAAATCAATATTTCTCCATTCATCATCATATACTGCACGCTTCATAGTCTACAGCCATGAAAGCCTGGTCTTCCAACACTTCTAGTACCTCGTGGAGTCCATTTGAAAGTTTGGTGAACTAATCTCTCTCGGGAAGCGCAAAGAGCATGCCCAAACCACCTCCATCTACCCTTCATCATATCTCATCCACGAATGGCACTCAGGTAATCTCTCTTATAGTTCCATTTCTAATCCTGTCCTGCCATTCAACTTCCATTATTCTACTTAGGGCTCTGTTCACAAATCTATAAAATCTGTTGGATATTGTTTCATTGTTATACCACGATTAGGTCTATATAGTAACACCGATCTCACCAAACTGATATACAGTGTATATATATATATATATATATATATATATATATATATATATATATATATATATATATATATAGTATATATATATATATATATATATATATATATATATAATTTCATATATTTAGTACGAAATTTCATTCAAACATTAGAGCAAATTAAATTAATCCCTGCTTTTTCCGGAAAACATTTTTTTTTTAAAGCAACGATTTCTCAAAGCAAAGTACAAAATATGATTCCTTCAAATCCAATTATAAATATAATTCTTTGATCATTAAATCCCTTAACGCTGAAAATTCCACTGCATTTTTTAATGTAA
>NC_090729.1:183375638-183378138 GCF_036898095.1 Palaemon carinicauda | reverse complement strand
AGTTTATTATTTGTACGGTGAATAATAATGGCTTGGTATTTACACTATAAATTATTTTACGTCCTAATTACATGATTTAAATAGAGAGTCACTCAATAGAGAGCAGACCTCCGCCACGGCCGCCTACTTTTTCATACACTCAAATGCTCATATAACACTAAGTTTGAAGTCTCTGTGATAATGATGTCCAAACTTATAGCTAATTACGTAAATTAGACAATTTGCTTGACCGTGACCTTGACCTTCCATAATCTAATCATTTCTAGCTTTTTACATAACAGTTAATCCCTGCAGGTTTCACGAAGAAAATTGTGGGCATGAAGCTATTCACAAGCAAACACACACACACACAAACAAACACACAAACTGTGGCGAAAACATAACCTCCTTCCAACTTCGTTGTGAAGGGGAATAAGTTACTTCCCATATATCCAAATCAATGAATCAATCATTAAACTTTTCCATAGAGAAGGAAATTTATTTGATATTCTGTCATTTCTTAGGGAACTGCGTTTCACATATTTTTGTTCATTTGGATTACAAGAGAGATTTATGGCTATATCTCATAAAATCATATAATATTCATCAACTTTGTCTTGAATTACATTGTATAAAAGGTATACGTTACGCCTGATTACAAATATATACTGTATATACATTCATATAAATATATAAAAGTATAAAGTACTATATATATATATATATATATATATATATATACATATATATATATATATATATATATATATATAAAAGTATTAAGTATATATAAATATATATATATACACAAGTATAAAGTATATACAGTATATATATATATATATATATATATATATATATTTATATTTATATATATACAAGTATAAAGTATATAAGCAAATATATATAAATATATATATAAGTATAAAGTATATAAGCATATATATATACATATATATATATATATATATATACACACACATATATATATAAGTATATATACTTATATATGTATATGTATGTGCGTGTATATATGCGTGTATATACTGTAGAATGGGCAAGTGATATAAATTATTGAGAGATGGTCATGTAAACCTGTTGAACTGAAAAGCGTTTGCATCATGTTTGAATTTCCCAAGTTTCACCGATTCAACGATGGAGTTGGAAAAGATATTTCCTGAAAGTCATAACTAGAATACTCAGCAGTATTTGTTTTGCGCTGGGTATATGTTCGTTTATACATACATACATACATACATACATACCTAGATACATACATATTTATACATATATATATATATGTTTATATATATATATAAATTCTTATATATATATATATAAATTCTTATATATATACAGTATATATATATATATACACATATATATACATATATATATATATATATATATATATACATATATATATACAGTATATATATAAATACACATATATACATATTCATATATACATATATATATCTATATATATATATATATATATATATATATATATATATATATATATATATATATATATATACACATATATATTAAGTGTGTGAGTGTGTATGGGAGTATGTATTTGAGCTTATTTTTATTTATCTTTATCGAAACAACAATAACCACCACTAGAGAAGATAATAGATATTAGAGAAGATAACAGATGATCATGCAGACTTGTTATCATCAAATAATCCATTATAAATGTTATAGCCCATAAAGTTGTGAACAATTACGGAATTTTTATATTGTTTTTTTTTTTAATTAATATTTGGATATGTAAATAGTAAAGCTTATCAATAAAACTAAATAATATTTTCCTCTGTTTATGTTAAATACATTAAGATAGATTACGTAAAACCTAAGCAGTTTGGTTTTGTAATTCGTAGAACTCCAAATAATGAAAAAGTTATTTTTGAATTACTTCATATAAGGAACGGAATTTCGACTGCCAAATGTGCAAATAAGCTCAATGTTTCGCTTATTGCGTCTCATAGCAATATTAATACATACATATATAATTTACCCTATTTTTACACAAACGATTAGCTGGGCTCCACATGATACTAGAAGAGTTGGAAGACCCAGGCCCAGCTGGCTGAGGATTATGAAGCGTGGAGTAGGAGATGATGAATGGAGAAGTATTGAATTAAAATCTCAAGATAGAGACGACTGGCGAAATCTAACCGAGGTCCTTTGCGTCAATAGGCGAAGGAGGAGAAGATGATCATAATGATGATGTACATTTGGAGTAGGCATACCTGCTCCTAGGTAAAAATATCAAATATCTAAATGATAAAAACCGTGAAAATTCTCAGAATTAAGATAAAAGTATTTTCATTAAATATTTTTTTTTGCATGTAAAAAATTCAAAATTCGAGGAAAAAAAAATTCTTTGATCCAAATTGGACTGTAAAAAAAGGGGATATTCCAAATTTCAAATGTTCGAATAACCATATGAAAGGTTTCAGGAAGATTTGCATACAAATAAAGGAATTTCCATTTAGATAAATTCATTGAC
>NC_090729.1:183365638-183370638 GCF_036898095.1 Palaemon carinicauda | reverse complement strand
CCATGGAGGTCTCTTCTGTGACTTCTGTCTCACGTGTTTTTCTTTATTTCTTCATTATTTTTTACTTCTTCACTCTTTCTTCCATGGAGGTCTCTTCTGTGACTTCTGTCTCACGTGTTTTTCTTTATTTCTTCATTATTTTTTACTTCTTCACTCTTTCTTCCATGGAGGTCTCTTCTGTCTCATGTGTTTTTTCATTATCTCTTCATTGTTTTTATTTCTTCATTTTTTCCTCCCTGGAGGTCTCTTCTGTCTCACGTGTTTTTCTTTATTTCTTCATTCTTTCTTCCTTGGAGGTCTCTTCCGTCTAACGTTTTTTTTTTTTTTTTATTTCTTCATGGAGGATTTTAAACCCTTTGGGCTGGTGTAACAAAGGCAATGTTGTATTTGTAATGTAACAACTCCTTTTCACGTCACGCATTGATACCACTTCTCAGCATCCTCCTTTATCTCCAGCGTCACATGACTCTCACATCTTTTATCTCTCCCTAAAAGCTTCCTTTGATTTCCTTCTTCTTATCTCAAGCCTTTCTCTCGGGAGACAATGAGACACTTTCTTGAATGTGGTAAAGACAAAAGTACTGGCAGTAACCACTCTCATCTCTGTACTTCCCGTTATAAAACAGCGGAGCACTTGGCAAGTAATGAACATTTTGTACATCGGTCCATAGCCGTGTTCAACGGCTGTGTTAGCTGTACACATGATGTACACAACTGCATGTGAACTTACTTTATCAGGAGATTTTTCCTGGTGGATAGAAGGGGGATAAATGTGAGTGTGAGGATTGGCTTCATTTTTCAAGACATATTATAAGGAAAGTGCGTTTTATTATTATCATTCTCATCATCATAATAATAATAATAATAATAATAATAATAATAATAATAATTATTATTATTATTGTTATTATCAGTAGTAGTAGTAGTAGTAGTAGTAGCGCTAAGCTACAACCCTAGTTGGAAAAGCAGGATGCTACAAGCAAAATGTCTCAAACAGGAGAAATAGCCCAGTAAAGAAATGAAATAAGGAAATAAATAAACTATATGAGAAGTAATGAACAAGCAAAATATTTTAAGAAAAGTAACAACATTAAAACATCTTTTATATATAAAGTATAAACTTTTGAATTATTTAAACAGAAATACAGGAAGAGGTAATGTAGAAGGAAAAAAAGGTCTTAAAAAATAGATGAATAGAAGGGGGATAAAAGAGTGTGAGAATTGTCTTAGTTTTTCAAGACATATTTCAAAGGAAAAAGCATTTGCAGAATTTGAAACAAATACAGGAAGAGAGATACAGGGAGAAAAAAAGGTCGAAAGGATGTGCGCCTGAACAGTTGTTTAATATATTGTTGAATTCTAACACTTGTATCAGAAATTCTAAAAAGAAAAAAACAGAAAAAAGGGTAGAGGCAATTGACAACGAAGGGTTGACAGATAATAAGAAATTTATTAAGAGAATGTATTCTCCTAAAATCACTAGTATACGAATGAAGGAAAACTTATTGACATGCCCTTGTTACAGAGAGAGAGAGAGAGAGAGAGAGAGAGAGAGAGAGAGAGAGAGAGAGAGGATCAGGGGTTAATTTTCTATATAAAAAGACATTTATAAAATTTCTGAAAAGTTAGTAGACCTATAACCTTCAACACAGTTACTAGTTAGGCCTCAATCCATTACATCTACTTATCATCACATAGAAATAAACAAATAAAACGAAATAACTCCAATTCCCATCCTTAGTAACTTTGTAACACCGCAAATAACAGATGAAAATTCTATTATCAACCCCTTTACGAGATCTGGCCGGGCCGTTACGCTGTTATAAACCGTCATTTGAAATATGACATCTCTTTAATATTAATAATCTATTTATCTTTCGCCACGTTAGTCATCTCATTGATCCCCTCGGTAGATACAACCTTGTTCGTGTTTAGGGACACGCGAGCATAATGTGTGGTCTCTTACTTCGTCAGTATAATGACGTGACTGTCCCTGGCTTGGGGAGGATGCCTCTCTCTCTCTCTCTCTCTCTCTCTCTCTCTCTCTCTCTCTCTCTCTCTCTGAAAGACCACTCCAAATAGATCTCTCTTTTTTTCTCTAAAAAGCATCTCCAGAAGATCTGTCTTTATAAGAAAGACTTCTCCTAAGAATCTCCACTCTCTCTCTCTCTGTGGTTTTCTATTTGAGTAGTAAACATCCCAATAAGTGTATTTTTAATTGCACTGTATTTGCTAAGGGAATTTCGGCCATATAGCCTGGCACTGGGACCTGATACAACTGGTGTAAAACGACACATTTGCACCAAGAAAGGATATATATATATATATATATATATATATATACACACATATATGTATACACACACACATATATATATATATATATATATATATATATATATACAGTTTATTCTCCATATGCCAGTCTCTTATCTATTTCGTTTTTCAGAATAGTGCAAATACACTGTGCCTAAAATTGTAATTAAAGTCTACCAATGAGTCCCTTTTAAAGAGATAAATAATAAGTATTTTTCATCTCGACTCTTAGATTCCTTTTAAAGCAAAGCATTTCAGATTTTCTAAGCAATCGAGATTACCACATTGGGAGTAAAGGAGAAAGTATACGTAATTTCTATAGATAAGAAAATAATTTTCAAAGAAATTTTATATTTGTATTTATTTCAATTGAAAGTAAAGACAATTTAGAAAGTATCTCCTATATAATAATGAACGAGTGTCTGGATATATATATATATATATATATATATATATTCATATTCATTCCTCTCATGCTGAACAGCAACCACTTAGAAAACAGCAATCTCCAGCACATTGCCCAAACTAGCGTGTTGTAGTTAGGAAAAGGGGAAAGGGGGGGGGGGGGGTTAAATCTGTGTATGTGCGTGTATAGCACAACTATCTAAATATTTAGCCGTCATTCATGACTGGTCGCGTACACTAATAACAAAATTTGACTCCAGAATCAAAACATATCAAATCTCGTAAAGAGAATAATATGGTATTTGATGTGAAGAACGTTTATTATTATTATTATTATTATTATTATTATTATTATTATTATTATCCAAGCTACAACCCTAGTTGGAAAAGCAAAATTCTATAAACCCAAGGGCTCCAATAGGAAAAAAATAGCCCAGTAAGGAAAGGAAATAAGGAAATAAATAAATGATGAGAACCAATTAACAATAAATCATTCTTAAGAAAGTAACGATACTTAAATAAACGAGGAAGATTTTTTTATTTCAAGCATCTAAATGACAAGTTAAGATTTAAAACAATGAAATAAAGAAGCAAAATACTCAGGAGTTACAATAGGAAATCGGGCGCCGTTCTTTAAGTGGTAGGATTTCGAACGTCCGCTGTTCGGACGTCTGTTTTCGGACAGGATTTCCATCATGGAAATCTTCGGTCCACATCTGTTGTTTCACAGTGTTCGTATCGACTGGCATTCTCGTTCCTCCAGGATATGTGACTGGAATGTATCTCTCTCTCTCTCTCTCCTCTCTCTCTCTCTCTCTCTCTCTCTCTCTCTCTCTCTTGATAGCCTTATCCTCCTTGTTGCAAGAAACATGTGCTTTACACAATAGTTTAGGTGTATAAAATATGTATACACACACACACACATATATATATATATATATATATACATATATATAGATATACAAATATATATATATATATATATATATATATATGAATAAATAAGTATATATATATATATATATATATATATATATATATATATATATATATATACATATATATAGATATACAAATAAATATATATATATATATAAATAAATAAGTATATATATATATATATACATACATATATATAGATATATATATAATATATATATATATATATATATATATATATATATATATATATATTATATATATATATATATATATATATAAACACTGGTATGTGCAGAACTAGCGCATAAATATATTTACACGGATGAGCGACCAAAAAGGATATAAATAAACATGTACATATATTTCAAGCAAACATCTGTCATATAAAATATGAATGAAAAGTAACTCAACAAACACATGGATGCTAAATGCTGATAAAAGAGCTGGAAGGAAAGAACGTTCACTCTTTGCCCTAATGGTAAATGGTTTCGTGGTCATGGTTCTCAGCGGAAGGGAAACTAAGAACCTGCATGAGGGGAAACTGTGTGGAGGGTAAATGCAAGGAGGGAAAATGCATGGAGGATACTTATATGGAAGTACACTGCATGGAGGGAAACTGTATGGGGGAAAAATGTATGGAGGGAAACAGTAGAGAGAAAATGCATGAAGAGTAAATGTAAGGAGGGAAACCAAGACCTACAGAAAGGTTTAGAGGAAAACTATGTGGAGGGAAATTGTATGGAGGGTAAATGTTTGGAGGGAATATGTAAGGAGGGTAAATGTATGGAGAGAAAATGTTAGGAGAGAACCTCTGCAGAGGAGAAATGTATGGAGAGAAAATGCATCAATAGAGGGAATATATAAGGAGGGAAAATGTATGGAGGATAAATAAATGGAGATAAACTGTATGGGGGTTAATGTAAGGAGAGTTAAGGTATAGAGGTAAACCAAGACCCACAGAAAGTTTGGAGGAAAAATAAAGGGAGGGTAAATATAAGGAGAGAAAATGTATGAATAGAATGAATATAGGAGGAAAAATATCTGGAGGGTAAATGTATGGAGGGTAAAAGTATGGAGGGCAAATGTATGGAGGGAAAATGTATGTAAGTTAATGTATGGAGGAAAATGTATGTTGGGTACATGTATGGAGGGTAAACATATGGAGATAAAATGTAAGAAGTTTATATACAACGACTTGCGAGCAAGAACGTCATAAAAATTTAAACATGATGGTAAGTTGTGCTAGCATGATAACACAGGTTGGTCTATCAACAGTACAGGGAATAGCAAGTGATAAGATAGGAAAAAAATGAAACACGTACATTACAGTACTGACT
>NC_090729.1:183324675-183347175 GCF_036898095.1 Palaemon carinicauda | reverse complement strand
TTATGCAATATACATTGAAATAAATTCAAACTCATAAAGCCTTTGCAAATTAAATGAACCAGCAAAATGTATATATATTTCATACAATTTTGGAATTAATAATTAAAGTAAAAAATAATTTTTCTTTTATTTTCAGAAATATGACAATTTTTCCTGTAATGGTATTATGAATAAATATAATTTTATAAAAAGGTTTATTCACACGAACATTTAAGTAAAAGTTTATTATTTGTACGGTATATTTGTACGGTGAATAATAATGGCTTGGTATTTATACTATAAATTATTTTACGTCCTAATTACATGATTTAACTAGAGTCACTCAATAGAAAGCAGACCTCCGCCACGGCAGCTTATTTCTCGGCATTTTCTCGACCTTGAGCTTAGCATGTATTAATTGGCTTACATTTTCATACACTCAAATGCTCATATATGAACTAAGTTTGAAGTCTCTGTGATAAGGATGTCCAAACTTACAGCTAATTACGTAAATTGGACATTTTGCTTGACCGTGACCTTGAGCTTCCATAATCTAATAATTTCTAGCTTTTTACATAACAGTTAATCCCTGCAGGTTTCACGAAGAAAATTGTGGCCATGAAGCTATTCACAAGCAAACACACACACACACACACAAACAAACATACAAACAGGGGCGAAAACATAACCTCCTTCCAACTTCGTTGTCAGAGGGAATCAGTTATTTCCCATCTATCCAAAAGGAAACGTCAGCAAACTCCAAATCAATCAATCAATCATTAAACTTTTCCACAGGGAAGGAAATTTATGCGATATTCTATCATTTCTTAGAGAACTTCGAATCACATATTTTTGTTCATTTGGATTACAGGAGAGATTTATGGCTATATCTCATAAAATTATATAATATTCATCAGCTTTGGCTTGAATTACATTGTATAAAAGGTATGCGTTACGCCTGATTACAAATATATACTGCATATATACAATATATATATATATATATATATATATATATATTTATATATATATAAAAGTATAAAGTATATATATATATAAAGTATTAAGTATATATATATATATATATATATATATATATATATATATATATATATATATATATATATACATATACAGTATATACATAAGTATAAAGTATATATATTTATATATGTGTATATACATATATATATATATATATATATATATATATATATATATACAAATATTATATGTATATGTAAACACACATAATATATTTATATATATATATATATATATACACACATATATATATACATATATAAATATATAAGTATATATACTTATATATGTATATGTATGTGCGTGTATATGTGTGTATATAGAATGGGCTAGTGACTTAAATTATTGAGAGATGGTCATGTAAACCGGTTGAACTGAAAAGCGTTTGCATCATGTTTGAACTTCCGAAGTTCCACCGATTCAACGATGGAGTTGGAAAAGATATTTCCAGAATTTGTTCATAGCAGGAAAGTCAAAACTAGAATACTCAGCATTATATGTTTTACGCTGGGTATATGTTCGTTTATACATACATACATACATACATACATACATACATACATACATACATACATATTTATACATATATATATGTGTATATATATAAATTTATATATATATATATATATATATATATATATATATATATATATATATATATATAAAGTATACATACATATATATTAAGTGTGTGTGTGTCTGTGTGTATGGGAGTATGTACTAGGGCTTATTTTTATTTATTTTTATCGAAACAACAATGACCACCACTAGAGAAGATAATAGATATTAGAGAAGATAACAGATAATCATGCAATTATTTTTTTTTTAAATTAATATTTGGATATGTAAATAGTAAACCTTACCAATAAAACTAAATAATATTTTCCTCTGTTTATGTTATATACATTAAGATAGATTACGTAAAACCTAAGCAGTTTGGTTTTCTAATTCGTAGAACCCAAAATAATGAAAAAGTTATTTTTTAATTACTTCATATAAGGAACGAAATTTCGACTGCCAAATGTGCAAATAAGCTCAATGTTTCGCTTATTGCGTCTCATAGCAATAATAATGCATACATATATAATTTACCCTACGTGTACACAAATGATTAGCTGGGCTCCACAGGGTACTATAGTCAATTTTTTTAGTGGGGCACATTTGCACTGACTTGCAGGGGTGCCCTTTTAGCTCGGAAAAGTTTCCTGCTATCTAATTAGTTAGAATTATCTTGTCCAACCAATCAGCGATCAGGAAACTTTTCCGAGCTAAAAGGGCACCCTTGCGAGTCGGCGTAAATCTGCCTCACTAAAAAGAATTGGCTATAGAAGAGTTGGAAGACCCAGGCCTACATTGCTTAGGATTATGAAGCGTGAAGTAAGAGATGATGAATGGGGAAGTATTGAATTAAAAGCTCAAGATAGAGACGACTGGCGAAATGTAACCGAGGCCCTTTGCGTCAATAGGCGAAGGAGGAGAAGATGATCATGATGATGATGTACATATCCAGTAGGCATACCTGCTCCTAGGTAAAAATATCAAATATCTAAATAAAAAAAAAAAGCATGAAAATTCTCAGAATTAAGATAAAAGTATTTTCATTAAATATTTTTGTGTATGTAAGACCCATGGAAAAATTAAAAATTCGAAGAAAAAAAAATCTTTGATCCAAAATGGACAGTAAAAAAAGGGGGTATTCCAAATTTCAAATGTTCGAATAACCATATGAAAGGTTTCAGGAAGGATTTGCATACAAATAAAGGAATTTCCATTTAGATAAATTCATTGACTGGAACACAGTTACAAATACAAAAACAGACGAGAATAGTTTAAAGTTCTAAATCAAATTATCTATACGCTAAGTTCAGCTTGTTGGATAATCCGAAATTCTTGAAGGGCTAAATTATTTTTTAATATTTTGATAACTAGAAAAGCACTCTGAGAGTCCAGACCTACGCCACGGCAGCTTATTTCTCGAAACCAGCTTGCCTTTCCCAGAATCAATTTGGAACGTAGGCGTATTTGAAGTCTGTGTGACAACCCTGTGCGAACTTGGCGTTAAGGTTAGGGTTAATTCGGGCGACCTTTTGCTTGACCTTGACCTTACCTTTTAATCAGGGACTTTCAAAATTTAATCACTTCCACGACCCAACATAACAATTAATCCCTGAAAGTTTCATTACTCTATGAGGAAAACTGTGGCCAGGAAATTACTCACAAACAAACAGACAAACAGTGGCGAAAACATAACCTCTTCCCAACTTCGTAGGTGGAGGTAAAAAGAAACTAGAAAGGTACTCAGTCTTAATTTGCTCTTAACTCCACTTCGTAATGGCCTAATTGTACTTCAATGCATCATCCTCAAAATCTAATGTATTGTCCTTGGACCATACCCCACAAGCCCACCAAGTTTCTTTGAAATTGGTTCTCTAGTTTTTGCATAATGTTGTTCACAAAAAAAATAAACTGACAAAATATTTGTCATTTACTTAACATTGCGATTATTTTCAAAGTACTGCTGCGTACCTGTATTCTATTGTACTTTATCCAATATATTACAGATCCATCCTTGGGCCACACCCGATATGACTAACAAGTTTGGTCAAAATCTGTACTGTAGTTTTTGTGTCAAGTTACTCACAAGCAAACAAATAAATAAAAAACCAAGCGAAACAGACAAGGGTGAACAGCCTTCGCAAAGTCATCGATTTAAGGCGAAGGCAATTATACAATCAGAATATTATCTATGATAAGAAATACATATAAATGCAAACGCAAACCTACACAAATCAAGCCATAACTCACACACGCCAAGGAAACTGGAAACTAACCATCCAAGTAAGGTCGGGTCCACCAAACAGAGAAACGTCCAAAGACAAATAACAGACCCTATTCCATTATGGTTGGCCAAACACGCCACCAGGGCACAATGCGTTCGACCGTACCATCATGTTTCAAATGTTGTAAACAAGACTGTGGCAATAAACGTTGGTTGGTGTCCTTGAGAGCAAGAACGTTACGCGTCTAGGGATTGATGACTGGTCATTGAAAATCGCCCACGCTTCCCTTGTATTTTGATTGATTGAAAGAGTTTTAAATCAATTTAGATTTTTAGAAATTTAACTCTGCGTTGTTTCAAGTCTCATTAATTTTCCATTTATTTCTAAACGTGACTCTCCATCATGACTATGAAGACGGAGGTTTATGAATTTTTCTACCAGTTTCACAGCATCAGTGGAATTCTAAATGATCAACTGGATGTAAACACAAGACAGATTTCTGACTTAATTTGAGTTACGATTTTTCTATATCATTGTTAATGAATTTATCAGTTAAATTCATTAGTTTTCATACACAAGATACCATTATGGATGAATGTAGCATGTTATTTAAGTACTAGAGTATGATAAACATTTATATAGCTATGCACACACACATTCAACCCTTCCCAGCCCCCTCCCCCTTCCTTAACTACAATTCACTGGTTCGGCAATTTGCAGAAGATTGCGGTTTCTGAGTGTACCTCTCAGGTTACCCCCTCTCACCGAGGTATGACGACTCCCTCTCCCCTCTGAGGGTGACGGGATACCAATACATATATATATATATATATATATATATATATATATATATATATATATATATTTGGGCTCAAGACATGTTGTCCTGATGGAAGTTCCTATTGGGTAGCTTCCTAGGGTATATTACAACTACGGGGATATTCCCAGAGAATTTACCTTAAGGTACCAGAATTCTAATTCCTGGAGCGAATATCCCTCGTGAAAGGGATATCGCGACATATCAGAGGACGTATTCTTGACACGCCACATGGCAATCTGCACCCCGAACAGAGATTACGTATCGCAGGGGTCAATTGGCAAGAAACGAAATCGGGAAAGAAAAAGGGGGAGCCGCTCCCAAGGCTCCTTATCTCCCGTTTCGTAAGTGTGCCTGGCGCAAATCCTGGCGCCATCTGTATTCCTTTTTGCGTTTCTGTGTTTCTCGCAAATCTTGGATTTATTCTACTTTTCATGGCTTCTCCAACTTCGTCGGCCTCTGATAAGTTGAGTACCATGTCTTTTATGTATAAATGTAGGCTCTTGGTAATTTTTTAAGTGATTAATAGGTTTAATCTTTGTTACAAGAGCCGTAGCCTACCGGAGGCGTCATGGACGCTGTCGCTCGCTATGTATAAGTTTAGTTAGCCAGAGCGACATTCCCGGTTGTTTTGCTTTAATAAATTTTAGCTATTTAGCATTACATAGGATTTCCTTTCGTGCTTTAGTGTTATTTTGGCGAAGTATTCGCCAATTCTGGCCTACGCTAGGCCATGTAGCCTAGTCGTTTGGTCCTAGTACTTCATGCATGATTTTGGTTTTTCCGAGTGTATTAAAATTTTATTGAAGCTTTAGGCTGTTTTTTATACATTTAAGATTATGTTGAATATTTCCAAGATAGTATACGTGTGAGTTTCGGTGATTTAGGTAATCAATTCTCTTGGTTCCTAGGCTAAGTTGCTTATGGAGCCTTAGTATACTTTCTCATACTCCCCGGTTGCTTTCTTTTCTTCGGAGAAGGTATGCAATCCCTTTCCCTCTGTTTAAGCCTTGGGCTTATCCTTAAGTGGTTTATCTGAATTAACTTTCGATAAAACTATACTGGGGTGTTACTGTACCTTCCTGTTCCAGTAAGTCTGGTTTCAGAGAGGGACAGAACAACAGAGTTTTTAGTCTGAGTCTGTGTTTGTCTGGCTTGGGGTAGAGTCTCCCTCGCTGGCCTGACACAGACATAGGAGGCTTAGCCTCCTTAGGTCACTACCGAAGGTTTCTGTACGAGATGATTCCTTCTTTTGTGATCTACCAGACTAGTCCTTGTTGCTGTTCTCGGGGGAGGATAAGATTCTTTCCCTGCGAGTAGCAACACCTTCCTTGCTTTGGTTCTCTGGGAGCTGGCAAGTATTGCTGGCCTCCCTCCTTGGATCTCCCTTAGGCTAAGATGAGTTTCTTGGCTGCGGGTGATCCGTCACTAAAGCAAGGTTGGTAGGACCCTCTTTGTCCCTTCCCCCTCTATCTCCGTAATGGCCTAGCCATTACAGTACTGTAGGTCATTCTACATCTGGACCTAGGATAGGTTAGGATGTGGGATTGACTCAGTCCCTTGCCGGCCGGCAGAGCTGCCGGCCGGCAAGGGTCTTCTGCTTTGAGTGCTGCCTGGACCTCCCTTGGTCCCTCATCCATGCCTGCCTGTAGTACCAGACGGCACTGGTCAGGAAGCCTGATTTAGATTCTCCCCTTCCTTATATGCACTCTTTCGGATTGCCGGGCTTGGAGGTAGTATTCGCTCTTATCCCGGCATCAATTCTGTTTTTCTTCTAGTGCTGTACCCGACCCGGCTGCCGGCCTATGAGGCCGGCAGCCGGGCAGTTGTACTCCTCTGGTTCTTTGCTGCCGGCTGGCATCGGTCGTGTACCTTTGCCGGCCGGCTAATGTCAGCCCTTGTCTGCCGGTCGCCAAGAGTGTGGCCAGCAGCCGGGTACTACCTTGTGTAGTTGCCAGCCGGCAGTTACTGCCGGCCGGCACATGCATTTGAACCAGCGTTCTGCCACCTTATAGCTGTTAAGTAGTATACTTTAAAGCTAGTTATGGTGTGTGCCGGCCGGCACATAACTTCCTATACTGTACCAGTATTCTTCAGTATAACATATACTGTAAGAAGAAAACTATAGTATAGGTTTTGGTACAGCACTGTGTGTTCTAACACTTTTGTGTTTTCTTGCACAGCCCTTTGCTGTTGCCCTACAGATAAGAAAGTGAGTTCTTTCTTGTCTATTATCCAGGATTTTAAAATCATTGCTTAGGTGTGAGCTCCACCTGTTTCCTCTGGAAACTTTGCATTGGTTATTCTAGAAGAGATTAACCATTCGATTTTATTATCTGGAAGGCTGCAACAATTGGTTGTGAGGGAAACACAAGTGTGTGTCTTTCCTTTCTGAATTGTTATGCTATACTATGCATATCCAGTGATACATAGTTCACTTGATACTCATGGAAATTTCTTCTCTTTACAGGAGGACCCTCCGAAGTGCGGAAGTGTTTTCTGCAACGTCCGCAGCAAGAACCTCTGCGGACATGAGTTTTGTAGGAGACACGCAGCATGCGCTGTCTCCAAGGGTGATCTCCGGTATTGGGACCCTCAGGCATGTACTGTGTGCACTAACCTGATTACTGAGGCCTTTGATTCCCCTAGGACGGCGGAATCAAGGGATATTGCAAGGGAGAAGCTTCGTACCTGGGTAAGGGGCTTCCAGAAGAACACCTCTGGACCTTATCTTCCAAGTGAGAAGATGAGGACGTATCTTTTCCCTAAGGCATCAGCTGATGCAGTGATTCCCCAGCCTCAAGAGGAGATCCCCCAAGTTCAGATCCAGGTGGATGCTGAAGTCGCGGTCGCTATGCAAGACATCCAGTTAGATGACAGGATGTCTGACGTGGACGAGCGTCTGGAGGAAGACCTCCTGGCAGAAGCCCAGGATGAAGTTCAAGCCACAGACGTTGTAGAGGAAGAGGTCGACGAGGTGTCGACTTCTCCGGTTCAGATCCCAGAGCCTATTCCCTCAACATCGGCCGGTCTCCCAGTAGAACTGGGACAGGCCCTCTCCTCCATTGTTGGAATGATCCAACAAATGCAGAAGGAGAATCAGGAGAAGGCGGCTGCAATGGAACTGCGGATGCAGAGCCTTGCAGAATCACATGGGCCCCAGAAAAGGCTCAAAGTGAAAGACCTTCCCTTGTGCTCAGATGCTAACGTATGGAGGTATGCTGAGCACATGCCGATGACAACTGGAAAGATCGTCATCTCGGATAAGTTGGGCTCAGTTCCCCTAGAGGAGGTGGAATTCTGGCCCAGCAAGGCATCATATCCGGACTGTTATGTCCGGCTGAGGAAGGAACCAGCTTCAAAGGAGGAGACAGAGCCGAAGGAGGTCATAGTGATGGACCATGCTAAGGCTCAAGCTCTGCTCTCATCCTCGATGAAAGAGAGGGGCTTCTCTAACTCAAAGGTAGCTGCATTGAGCAAGAAGCTCTCTTCCTTTTCCTTTGTGTCCTCTCCTGCTAGAGCCTTCCCCTTTTTACAGAAAGGGTTTGCGGCTGTACTAAAAGCAGTCGAGGCCGGCAAGCCTTGCCCCTCCCTGGAGGAGTGTAAACCCTTGTCGCTGGCCCTGCCTATGGACCACAAAGACTGGAAGGACGTCCATCTTACGTTCTCAGTTGGGAAGTTGGAGGCTGATATTGCCGGACGTCAGTTCGGCGAGGACCTCCCTAAGCTGTCTGACTTTCTTTTGCGGAGAGAGTTCGAGACAAAAGAAAGACTGGCTGCCTCAATGTCTCTTCAGACTACTCTTGAGACGATGGCAAGTGACCCCAAGGTCCATGAAATGTTCATGGTGGTGGCCAAGACTCATCTGGCCACAGTGACGAAGGACCTTTATGGCTTCGTCAAGGCGAGGAGAGCTTGTAGGGAGTTCGTGTTCACCTCGGCGACGGTGAGGCACGAGCCAAGGAAACTAATCTCCTCCAACATTTGGGGCAAAGACCTTTTCCCTACCGATTTGGTCAAAGAAGTTGTTGATAAGGCCGCCTTGGAGAATAGAATCCTTCTCCAGAAGTGGGGCCTGGCTATCAAAAGAAAGTCTTCCCCGGATGAGGGTCCTCAACCAAAGAGGAAGACTATGAGGACTAGGCTACCGTCTCGGCCAGCCAAGCCTTTTAGACAGCAACAGCAACTGCAATTGCCATTGCCTCCAGTACCCCAGATGGTGGCACAAACCCCGACCACTTTCCAGTGGGTACCCCAGGCTGTGTCGACACAGTCCACGGCATTCACCCCAACGTTCGAAGGGCAGTCTACTTCCTTTCGAGCAAAGCCTAGAGGAGCAGCCAGAGGCTCGTCTAGGCGCCCCTCAAGGGGAAGGGGATTCAGGGGTGGTCGTGGTCAGGGAGGCAAGACCTCAGGACGGCAGTCCAAGTGAGATGATACCGGTAGGAGGGAGACTTCTGAAATTTCGGGATCGGTGGACCTTCGATCCCTGGGTCCACAGCCTACTCAAGAATGGACTGGGCTGGAGCTGGTACAGCACTCCACCCCCGTGCCTTCGGTTTTTCCAACACTCCACCCCCGTTCTGGAGGAGTACGTTCAAGAACTGTTGGAGAAAAATGTGATCCGAAAGGTGAAGTCTTTCAAATTCCAAGGGAGGCTGTTTTGTGTTCCCAAGAAAGACTCGGAAAAGCTCAGAGTCATTCTGGACTTGTCGCCACTCAACAAGTTCATAGTGAATTGCAAATTCAAGATGCTAACACTGCAACACATAAGGACCTTACTGCCCAAGAGAGCATATTCCGTCTCTATAGACTTGTCAGACGCCTATTTGCACGTTCCAATCAACCGTCGACTCTCCCCCTACCTAGGGTTCAGGCTACAACGAAGACTATACGCCTTCAGAGCCATGCCATTCGGGCTAAACATAGCCCCAAGGATTTTCACGAAGCTTGCGAGCGTAGCTCTCAAACAATTACGCCTAAAGGGAATTCAGGTAGTAGCCTACCTGGACGACTGGTTGGTGTGGGCAGCATCCGAGACAGAATGCTTGCAAGCTTCCAGTCAAGTGATCTAGTTCCTAGAGTACCTAGGCTTCAAGATCAACAGAAAAAAGTCTCGACTTTCTCCATCTCAAAAGTTCCAGTGGCTGGGAATCCACTGGGACCTATTGTCACACCGTTTCTCCATCCCGGCGAAGAAAAGGAAGGAGATAGCGGGTTCTGTCAAGAGACTTCTAGATTCCGAAAGGATATCAAGACGCGAACAGGAGAGGGTACTGGGCTCTCTCCAGTTTGCTTCAGTGACAGACCCAGTGCTAAGAGCACAGCTAAAGGATGCAACCGGAGTTTGGAGAAGTTATGCATCAAACGCGCGAAGAGATCTGAGAAGACCAGTTCCGCTTCGGCTACGTACTCTTCTCAGGCCTTGGTCCCAAGCCAGACATCTAAAGAAGTCGGTTCTTCTTCAGCCACCTCCCCCGTCGGTGACGATTCACTCAGACGCCTCGAAGGAGGGATGGGGAGGTCACTCTCATCGGAAAAAAGTCCAGGGGACTTGGTCCAAGCTATTCAAGACCTTTCACATAAACTTTCTAGAAGCTATGGCAGTGCTCCTTACCTTAAAGAAAGTCTCCCCGCGTCACTCGATCCACATAAGGTTGGTGATGGACAGCGAGGTAGTTGTGAGATGCCTGAATCGACAAGGATCGAGGTCACCACCTCTCAACCAGGTGATGTTGGCCATCTTCCGATTGGCGGAAAAGAAGAAGTGGTACCTGTCGGCAGTTCACCTTCAAGGAGTCCGCAATGTGACAGCGGACGCTCTATCCAGGCTCACACCGATAGAGTCGGAATGGTCCTTAGACGCAGGATCATTCTCCTTCATTCTGAATCAAGTCCCAGAACTGCAGATAGACCTCTTTGCGACAAAAGACAACAAGAAGTTGCCCCTGTACGTGTCCCCGTACGAGGACCCCTTAGCGGAAGCAGTGGACGCGATGTCCCTCGACTGGAACAGATGGTCCAGGATTTATCTGTTCCCTCCTCACAACCTTCTGTTGAGGGTCCTCAACAAACTGAGATCCTTCAAGGGGGTAGCGGCAATAGTGGCCCACAAGTGGCCGAACAGCGTGTGGTTCCCCCTGGCATTGGAACTACAGCTGAAGTTTGCACCGCTACCAGATCCAGTTCTGACCCAGCGAGTCCAGAAGTCGACTGTCTGCGCTTCATTACAGAAAACCCGGACCCTGCAGCTCATGATTTTCTCTCCCTAGCAGTGAGAAAGCGTTTCGGGATTTCGAAAGCCAGCATAGACTTCCTAGAGGAATATAAGTGCAAATCTACTAGAAGGCAATATGAGTCATCTTGGAGAAAATGGGTGGCCTTTGTCAAGGCGAAGAATCCGCAGGAGATCTCGACAGACTTCTGCTTATCTTTCTTCATCCACCTCCATGGTCAAGGGTTGGCAGCTAACACGATTTCAGCGTGTAAGTCTGCTTTGACAAGACCCATTCTATATGCCTTCCAGGTCGACCTAGGTAACGAGATCTTTAATAAAGTTCCGAAAGCCTGCGCTAGGCTCAGACCTTCAGCACCTCCAAAGCCCATTTCATGGTCTTTAGACAAAGTTCTTCATTTCGCTTCTCTGTTGAGCAATGAAGAGTGTGCGTTAAAGGATTTGACACAAAAAGTTATTTTCCTATTTGCACTCGCGTCCGGGGCCAGGGTTAGTGAGATTGTAGCCCTCTCGAGAGAGGCAGGTTGTGTTCAGTTCCTGGATGGGGGAGAACTGAACCTGTTTCCGGATCCTACGTTTCTCGCCAAGAATGAGTTACCCACCAACAGGTGGGGTCCCTGGAGAATCTGCCCTCTGAAAGAAGATGCATCTCTATGTCCAGTAGAATGCCTAAAGGTCTATCTTCATAGAACTTCAGACTTCAAGGGTGGTCAACTATTCAGGGGAGAAACATCAGGCTCAAATTTATCTCTGAATCAACTCAGAGCGAAAATCACGTATTTTATTCGCAGAGCGGATCCTGACAGTACACCCGCAGGTCACGATCCGAGGAAAGTTGCTTCATCCTTAAATTTCTTTAATTGTATGGATTTTGAACATCTCCGTTCATACACTGGCTGGAAGTCTTCCAGAGTGTTCTTTCGCCACTATGCGAAGCAAGTAGAGGAACTAAAGAGATCTGTGGTAGCAGTGGGTCGCGTCGTTAACCCTACTGTTTAACTCTGCGAGGAACAGTGGTTTTAATTAGGACGATTAATTCCAGGGTGAGTGTGTAGTTACATACTGTACTACAAACTAAGTGAGGGCACTGAGTTGCCCATGTAGACTGTTCCATTTCCAAAGGTGAACCTAGCATAAGTGCAGACATGTGAGCCGAGCGTTTCTAACGCTAATGTGATTGATTTGTAATACAGACTTTTATGACTTTGATACCTCGGTATCTTAAAAGTGGCATTTAATGTTTTTTCTTTCAGATAAACAAGTTCTGTTTACTATCATACTTATGCTTAAAGTTTTGTGTTATCCCCTTCTTATATATATATATATATATATATATATATATATATATATATATATATATATATATATATATATATATATATATATATATATATATACATATATATATATATATATATATATATATATATATATATATATATATATAATTGTTGTTAACCTGTCTATTTATTGTCTGTCAATAAACTTGTTCTTGAGAACCTTGCGTTTCCTTCACCTGTGTCAATTTATTGGTATAATTGAGCATTCATTCTATGTACCTTATCTGGGATAATTCTAATAGAATTGTTCCTTTATGCAAGCTATGTTGCATTGGTTTATGCTTTCCCGTAACGGGAGGACTCCGTCCCATAAGGGGACGATGGCGGTTTTACTAGTTTCCTCCTACGCGGATATAAACCTTTGTCCAATACAAGTATTGTGCGGAGAACTGGTCGATATTTCATATTGTCGCAGTGGTTCTTTACAAACTATGCTTTACTTAATATAGGGTGAGACCACTATATTAGCTTGCCTGGTATTCATACATAGGTATATGTACTCTTCAAGACTTTTCCAGAGTCAAGTAGGACTCTTCCCTGTAGGGGGCAGGAAGCTCTAACATGGTTTATAGTTAGTTGAAAAGATGTATAACGGTAACATCTTAGGTCTCTAGGTCTAGTTGACCGGGGAAAAATTACCTCCGGGGAGTACGGCACGTTCTGAGAATCCACAGATACAGTAATGCTCTGGTTTACTTCCATCAGGACGACATGGCTTGAGCCTAAAAAACGGATTTTGAGCGAAGCGAAAAATCTATTTTTGGGTGAGATGGCCATGTTGTCCTGATGGACCCGCCCTTCCCTTTCTAAGAAAGGGCTGTAGGACCCCTCCCTACATACAGTATCTGTAGCACCTCGTGTACGCTACAAGGAATACATATGGCGCCAGGATTGGCGCCAGGCACGCTTACGAAACGGGAGATAAGGAGCCTTGGGAGCGGCTCCCCCTTTTTCTTTCCCGATTTCGTTTCTTGCCAATTGACCCCTGCGATACGTAATCTCTGTTCGGGGTGCAGATTGCCATGTGGCGTGTCAAGAATACGTCCTCTGATATGTCGCGATATCCCTTTCACGAGGGATATTCGCTCCAGGAGTTAGAATTCTGGTACCTTAAGGTAAATTCTCTGGGAATATCGCCGTAGTTGTAATATACCCTAGGAAGCTACCCAATAGGAACTTCCATCAGGACGACATGGCCATCTCACCCAAAAATAGATTTTTCGCTTCGCTCAAAATCCGTTATATATATATATATATATATATATATATATATATATATATATATATATATATATATATATATATGTATATTTATGTATATATATACAAATATAGGCCTATATATAAATATATATATATATAAATATATATATATATATATATATATATATATATATATATATATATATATATATATATATATAGATATATATATATATATATATACACAGGTTAGACGAGACTAGTTACAGTAACAAAAATGCCGAATACAAAAGGTATATCCCATTAAATTTGTTTAAGTTATTTATAGGAGAATCTCACCTCTTCCCAGGGCGTGGTTCAAGAAAGTTCTACCCTTCCAGTTTACAGCAAATATTAATAGGGGTGGTTGCATGTTTGTTTTTCTCTCTTTCCCTTTGAACGACCAAAGGGTTTATAACCGGGCAGACAGCGCCATATTGTTTTGCGTTGTCTCATATCAATGAAATACATAGATTCAAACTTAGTCAATATCTCTATTTCTGTCATCGTCTGCATTTCGAAGTATATATGTATATGTATATGTATATGTGTATATATATAAGTATATATATATATATATATATATATATATATATATATATATATATATTTATAAATATATATATATATCTATATATATATTTATGTATAATTATATTCATATCTATTGAGACACATATATGTATGCATCAATGTACACACAAACAAACACACACACACACATATATATATATATATATATATATATATATATATATATATATATATATATATAACATACATATACATATACATATATATACTCTGAGTGTATTTATATATATATATATATATATATATATATATATAGAGAGAGAGAGAGAGAGAGAGAGAGAGAGAGAGAGAGAGAGAGAGAGAGAGACTAGTAGCTTCGTAAGAATGTTAATGAAGATGTAACAATATCTTCCAATTAATAATGATACAGAAACATTCTTCCAATAACGACTATGCAATTACATTCACCTACTAATAACGATACAGAAATAAATCACCTATTAATGACGAAACATAAATATTTACCTTTAACGACGATACAAAAATATTTATCCATTTCCGACGATGCAAAAACATTACTCAAATGCATCTCAGTATTTGAACAACATAACACTCGTATGCTCATGAAAATAACATACGTAAAAAACAGGGTAAATATTACGGGCTCCTTTTATTTCAAAAGGAAACAAGCTACAAAAATAAAAGAGGTTATAAAAACTAGGTGAACCTCATTAGAGGAAGTGATGGATGGCGTGAAAAAATGGCACCCACGTCTGATACGTCTCCCATTATGTCAACATCCCGTCACGCAGGGCAGACATGTAAACTGAAATGTTATTAGATTTCCTTGGTAAGTACAAATGCTAATTGCCCAGCTTATGATTACCAATGAACAGAAGTGAACTTTATTAGCAGTATTCTATGCATCAAAGCAGTTTTTTTTTTTATCTTCTAATAAATATATGATGATGATGATATCTTAAGATTGTTATGCAAATAATGCATACAACAACAATTAACATGGAATTATTATTATTATTATTATTATTATTATTATTATTATTACAAGCTAAGCTACAACCCTAGTTGGCAAAGCAAGATGCTATAAGGCCAAGGGCTCCAACAGGAGAAAATAGCTCAGTGAAGCAATGAAACAAGGAAATAAACAAACTATGAGAGAAGTAATAAAAAATAAAAAAAGAATATTTTAAGAACAGTTATATCAATAAATTAGATCTTTCATATATAAACTAAATAACTTAATAAAAAAAGAGAAAGAGAAATAAGATAGAACAGCATGCCCGAGTGTACCCTCAAGCAAGAGAACTCTGATCCAAGACAGTGGAAGGCCATGGTACAGAGGCTATGGCACTGCCCAAGATTAGAGAACAATTATTTGATCTTTCTTGACCTGCGAATTAAGAATCAAGGAACTATTCTACAAAGCCAGTGCTTCAGCGTCTACTTATTTGTTCTTTAACTGTCTTATATTTTAATTTTTACCTCCACCAATGAAGTTGGAAGAAGGCTATGTTTTACCCCCTGTTTGTGTGTTTGTTTGTGAACAGCTTCCTGGCCACAATTTGGATCGTAGAATAATAAAACTTACAGAGATTAACTCTTATGTGAAAAGCTGGAAATTATTAAATTTTGGAAGGGCAAGGTTAAAGGTCGAGATAACGGGCAAGCAAATTATCCAATTCCCGCAAGCAGCCACATGTTTGGACATCATTGTCACAGAGACTTCAAATTTGGTTCATACTTAGGTATATAAAAAGCCACGCCACTTAATACATGTTAAGGTCAAAGGTCAAGGTGACGGTCAAGCGAAATGTCCAATTCACGTAATCAGCCATAAGTTGGGACATCGATTTCACAGACTTCAAACTTTATTCATATTTCAACGTATGGAAATCCATGCCAATTAATAAATATTAAGGTCAAAGATAAATGTCAAGGTCAAACAAAAGGTCGAGAAATAAGCTGCCACGGCGGAGGTCGGCGCTCTACTGAGAGAGATATAGTAATGTGAGATACTGGAGGGACTCCAGTATCTCACATTACTATATCCTTTCAGTTTCATACTGCATCTATATCCTTCCTCATCTCCAACAGCAAAACCACCACAGACTTACAATAAAAGTATATCAGCAATAATTTCTTTTTATCGCTGGCGTGTTCTTTGTGCGAAGGCAGGAAAAGGGAATATTATTCTCCATACCTACAGTATGTCTTGACTATAGTGTTTTCTGTCTCATGAGTTTTTTTTTATTTCTTCATTTTTCCCTCCATGCAGTGTCTTCTGTCTCGTGTGTTTTTCCTCCATGAAGGTCTCTTCTGTCTTATGTGTTTTTCTTTATTTCTTAATTTTTTTTTCATTTCTTCATTTTTTCTTTCATGGAGGTCTGTTCTGTCTCATGTGTTTTTTCTTTCTTTCTTCATTTTTTTTATTTCTTCGTTTTTTTTATTTCTTCATTTTTATCTTCATGAGGTCTCTACTGTCATATGTGTTTTTTCTCTATTTCCTAATTTTTTTCATTTCTTTATTTTTTCTTCCATGGAGGTCTCTTCTGTCTCATGTGTTTTTTCTTTATTTCTTAATTTTTCTCATTTCTTCATTTTTTCTTCCATGTAGGTCTCTTCTGTCTCATGTGTTTTTTCTTTATTTCTTAATTTTTTTTTTCATTTCTTTATTTCTTCATTATTTTTTATTTTTTTATTTTTTTTCTATGGAGGTCTCTTCTGCCTCATATTTTTTTTTATTATTTCTTTAATTTTTTCATTTCTTGATTTTTTCCTCAATGAGGTCTCTTCTGTCTCATGTGTTTTTATTTATTTTTTCATTATTTTTTATTTCTTCATTCTTTCTTCCATGGAGGTCTCTTCTGTCTCATATTTTCTATCTTTATTTCTTATTTTTTTTCTTTTATTTCTTCATCTTTTCTCCATGGCGGTCTCTTCTGCCTCTTTTTTTTTACTTCATTTTTTTTCCATGAAGGTCTCTTCTATCTCATGTGTTTTTTTTCTTCATTTTTTCATTTCTTCATTTTTTCTTCCATGAAGGTCTCTTCTGTCTCATGTTTTTTTCTTTATCTCTTCATTCTTTCTTCCATGGAGGTCTCTTCTGTCTCATAATTTCTATCTTTATTTCTTATTTTTTTTTTCTTTTATTTCTTCATTTTTTCCTCCTCGGTAGTCGCTTCTGGCCCATGGTTTCTTTATTTCTTCGTGGAGGATTCTAAACCCTTTAGGCTGGTGCAACAAAGGCAATGTTGTATTTGTAACAACTCCTTTTCATGTCACGCATTGATACCACTTCTCAGCATCCTCCTTTATCTCCAGCGTCACATGACTCTCATATCTTTTATCTCTCCCTAAAAGCTTCCTTTGATTTCCTTCTTCTTATCTCAAGTCTTTGTCTCGAGAGACAATGAGACACTTTCTTGAATGTGGTAAAGACAAAAGTACTGGCAGTAACCACTCTCATCTCTGTACTTCCCGTTTAAAAACAACGGAGCACTTGGCAAGTAATGAACATTTTGTACATCGGTCGATAGCCGTGTTCAACAGCTGTGTTAGCTGTACACATGATGTGCACAGCTGCATGTGAACCTACTTTATCATGAGATTTTTCCTGGCGGATATATGTGAGTGTGAGGATTGGCTTAATTTTTTAAGACATATTATAAGGAAAGTGCGTTTTATTATTATCATTCTTATAACAATAATAATAATAATAATAATAATAATAATAATAATAATAATAAAAATAATAACAATAATATTAATAATAATAATAATTATTATTACTATTATTATTATCATTATTATTATTATTATTATTATTAGTAGTAGTAGTAGTAGTAGTAGTAGTAGTAGTAGTATAGTAGTAGTAGTAGCGCTAAGCTACAACCCTAGTTGCAAAAGTAGGATGCTACAAGCAAAATGTCTCAAACAGGGAAAAATAGCCCAGTGAAGAAAGGAAATAATGAAATAAATAAACTATATGAGAAGTAATGAACAAGCAAAATATTTTAAGAAAAGTAACAACATTAAAACATCTTTTATACATAAAGTATAAACTTTTGAATTATTTAAACAGAAATACAGGAAGAGGTAATGTAGAAAGAAAAAAAAGGTCTTAAAGGATAGATGAATAGAAAGGGGATAAATGAGTGTGAGAATTGTCTTAATTTTTCAAAACATTTGAAAAAAATACAGGAGGAGAGATACGGGAAAAAAAGGTCAAAAGGATATGTGCATGAACAGTTGTTTAATATATTGTTGAATTCTAACAAATGAAACAGAAATTCTTAAAGAAAGAATATAAAAACAGAAAAAATGGTAGAGGCAATTGACAACGAGGAGATGACAGATAAGAAAAAATTTATTAAGAGAATGTATTCTCATGAAATCACTACGTATATGATTGAAGAAAACTTTTTGACATACGCATGTGTGAGAGAGAGAGAGAGAGAGAGAGAGAGAGAGAGAGAGAGAGAGAGAGAGGGGGGGGGGGGATTTAGTAGTTAGGCCTCAAAGCATTGCATCTACTTATCATCACTTAGAAATAAACAAATAAAACGAAATAACTCCAATTCCCATCCTTAGTAGCTTTGTAACACCGCAAATGACAGAAGGAAATTCTATTATCAACCCCTTTACGACATCTGGCCTGGCCGTTACGCTGTTATAAACCATCATTTGAAATATGACATCTCTTTAATATTAATAATCTATTTATCTTTAGCCACGTTAGTCATTTCATTGATCCCCTCGGTAGATACAACCTTGTTCGTGTTTAGGGACACGCGAGCATCATGTTTCTTCTCTTCCTTCGTCAGTATAATGACGTGACTCTCCCTTGCTTGGGGTGGATGTCTCTCTCTCTCTCTCTCTCTCTCTCTCTCTCTCTCTCTCTCTCTCTCTCTCTCTCTCTCTCTCTCTCTCTCTGTGAAAGACTGCTCCAAAAATATATATATTTTTTCTCTCTCTAAAAGACATTTACAGATCTTTCTTTATAAGAAAGACTTCTCATAAGAATCTCTCTCTCCTCTCTCTCTCTCTCTCTCTCTCTCTCTCTCTCCTCTCTCTCTCTCTCTTGTGGTTTTCTATTTGAGTAGTAAAAGTCCCTACAAATATATTTTTTAATTGCATTGCATTTGTTTAGGAAATATCAGACATATGGCCCAGTATTGGGACCTGGAGGACCATTCAGTGCCTAGATGCAACTGGTGTAAAACGCCACATTATTATCATTATTATTATTATAATTATTATTTTTTAATATTATTATTATTATCCAAACTACAACCCTAGTTGCAAAAGCAAGATGCTATAAGCCCAAGGGCTCCAATAGGGAGAATAAATAAGGAAATAAATAAATGATGAGAACAAATTAACAATAAATCATTCTTAAGATAGTAACAATACTTAAATAAACGAGGAAGATTTTTTATTTCAAGCATCTAAATGGCAAGTTAAGATTTAATACAATAAAATAAAGAAGCAAAATACTGAAGGAAGTTACAATAGGAAGTGGGGGGCGCCGTTCTCTAAATGGTAGGATTTCGAAGGTCCGCTGTTGGGACGTCTGTTTTCGGACGGGCTTTCCATCATGGAAATCTTCGGTCCACAACTGTTGTTTCACAGTGTTCGTATCGACTGGCATTCTTGTCGCTCCCAGGATATGTGAACTGGAATGTATCTCTCTCTCTCTCTCTCTCTCTCTCCTTCTCTCTCTCTCTCTCTCTCTCTCTCTCTCTCTCTCTCCTCTCCTCTCTCTCTTCTCTCTCTCTCCTCTCTCTCTTGATAGCCTATCCTCCTTGTTGCAAGAAACGTGTGCTCTATTAATTAGTTTATGTGTACAAAATTGTGATATAATTATATATAAATATATATACATGTATGTATGTATATATATATATATATATATATATATATTATATATATATATGTGTGTGTGTGTGTGTGTATATATATATATACTGTACATATATACAAACATACAACAACACATACATATGTATACATATTATACATAAATTAAATAAATACAAATACAGGTGTGTGCAGAACTGACGCGACCAAAAAGGATATAAATAACATGTACATATATTGTAAGCACACATCTGTCACATGGAATATGAATGAAAAGTAACTTAAAAACACATGAATGCCAAATGCTGATAAAAAAGCGGGAGGGAAAGAAACGTTCACTCTTTACCTTGATGGTATAACGGTTTCATGATCAATGGTTTTCAACGGAAGGGAAGCTGTTATGGAGGGTAAATGTAAGGAGAGGTAAAGGTATGGAGGGAAAAATAAGACTTACAGATAGGTTTTGAGGAAAACCGTATGGAGGCAAAATGTATGGAGGAAACTCGAATGAAGGGAAACTTTATGGAGGAAAAACTGCATGGAGGGAAACTGCATGAAGGGAAACTGTATGGAGGGAAACTGTATGGAGGGCAATTGTACGGAGGGCAAATGTATAGAGGGTAAATTGTAAGGAGATTAAAGGTATGGAAGGGAATACAGGACATACAGAAAGTTTTGAGGGAAAACTGTTTGGAGGGTAAATGTATGGAGGGAGAATGTATGGAGGGTAAATTGCATGGAGGGAAAATTTATGGAGGGTTAATGTGAGGAGATTGAAGGTATGGAGGGGAAAACAGGACCTACAGAAAGTTTTGAGGAAAACTGTATGGAGGGTAAATGTATGGAGGGTAAATGCATAGAGGGAAAATGTATGGAGGGTAAATGTAAGGAGAGTAAAGGTATGGAGGGAAACCAAGACCTAGAGAAAGGTTTTGAGGGGAAACTGTATGGAGGATAAATGTATTTAGGGATTACATATAAGGAGGGAAAATATATGAAGGGTAAATGTACGGAGGGAAAATGCGTGGAGTAAATGTATAGAGGAAAAATCAACAACTACAGAAAAGTTTTGAGGAAAACTGTATGGAGGGAAAATGTATGGAGGGTAAATGTATGGAGGGAATATGTAAGGGGGGTAAATCTATGGCGGGAAAATGGGAAGAGAGAATCTGTAAGGAGGGAAAACGTAAGGAGGGGAAAAATATAAGGAGGGTAAATGTATGGAGAGAAAATGCATGAATCGAAAATATATGGAGGGAAAATATAAGAAGGGTAAATGTAAGGGGGAGAAAATGTATCAATAGAGGGAATATATAAGGAGAGAAATGTATGGAGGATAAATAAATGGAGATAAATTGTATGGGGTTTAATGTAAGGAGAGTTAAGGTATAGAGGTAAACCAGGACCCACAGAAAGTTTGGAGGGAAAAATAAAGAGAGGGTCAAATATAAGGAGAGAAAATGTATGAATAGAAGGAATATAGGAGGAAAAAATATCTGGAGGGTAAATTTATGGAGGGTATATGTATGAAGGGAAAATGTATGAAGGGAAAAAGTATGGAGGCAAATGTATGGAGGGAAAATGTATGTAAGTTAATGTATGGCGGAAAACGTATGTTGGGTACATGTATGGAGGGTAAACATATGGAGGTAAAACTGTAAGAAGTTTTTATACAACGACATTGCGAGCAAGAACGTCACAAAAATTTAAACATGATGGTAAGTTGTGCTAGCATGATAACACAGGTTGATCTATCAACAGTACAAGGAAATAGAAAGTGATAAGATAAGATAAAAAAAATGAAACACGTACATTACAGTACTGACTCTCCAGTCATTTAAACAAAGATTAATTATAAATTAGAATACTGCTATCTGCAGTATATTCCTCATAAAAACATTTCTCCACGAGGATGAAAACCCCATGTAATATACTAGAGACATCGGCCATGAATAATTCATGAAGAATTTCGAATGTGGACGAGAAAATCGAGGAAATGTTATTGGTCTTATCTCCTGCCAGCAAATCATACAAGGATTTCTCTCTCATATCCTATGGATTTTCACATACCTTGCATGTCTATTGCTTTCTAGCTAAATGATTTCGATGGATTTTTACTTAACTTGCTTCTCTATTGCATTCTATTTAGAATATTTCTCTGAATTTGCACAAATCTTACCTGTCTATTGATTTCTAGTTAAATGATTTCTATTGATTTGCACATATCTTTCATGTCAACTGTTTCCTAGTTAAATGATCTCTATAGATGTGTATATATCTTTCATATCTATTGTTTTTTTTTTTGCTTTTTTTAAAGATAATTTCAAATTATTGCAACAGTGTTACAATCAAATCCCATTACCTATTTCGTTTCTTATATTTGTATGATGAGGCTTTATATACTGAACAATCTTTTTCTGTTAATATTGAGTGATCCGAGAACAATAGCTCGGATATGATTATCTATAAAACAACAACAACAACAACAAATACAGCCGTTTCTGGTTCACTGCAAAACAAAGGCCTCTCACATGTCTTTATTCTTTTGTGGTGTTTGCCCAGTTTTATACTTGTCCCTCTAAATTACATTATAAAACCATTATGAAACAATGAAACATGCGTGATGTTTCTTTGAAAAGTTTCATTTAA
>NC_090729.1:183312062-183324175 GCF_036898095.1 Palaemon carinicauda | reverse complement strand
AAAAATTACTTGGATTATTCTAAAACGAGAAAAAATAGTATTCTGTTACTTTCTAAAGATAACTTAAATCTTTTGAAGTGATTTCAAGAGTATTCCATGAATGAATGCACCGTGAACCAGGGATTTAATACCCATTTTAAAAATTTTGTGGATAAATCCTTTTATAATAGCCATTTTCCTTTTTATTAGATGTTTCAAAGATTATGAGCCCTTTTTTAATGATTAAGGGTGAAACCCTATTTATAAAACCGTTTTATAAGATTATGTACAAATCTGAATCTATTATCCTTTTATAAATTGAGGACCAAACCAAATTCATGAGCAGAGTTTAAAACTCGAGCATGTGCCATTGTGGCCATTACCTCGAATGCTGCTGCTTTTTACCTTAGATTTCCTTAAAAAAATTCCAGTTTCCTTAAATTTTAGGATAGTAAAACCGAAATTACCTTAGAATTACCTTGAAACCATGAAAATTACCTCAAACTAAGGTAATTACCTTAAAAGTTTAACCCTGAAGCAATTTTCAAAGATTGTGAAAGAACCTAAATTTATAAGTCAATTAAAAAGATTGTGGGGGGAAATAAATATCTATCAGCCAACTAAAAAAAACTCCAGGATGAATCTTATTATCTAAATTCATAAACTATCAAAAAGGTTTGGATAAAACCAAATGTATCAGGCATTTTCAAAGATTGTGCATGAATCTAATTCTGGGCCACTTATATATAATGTGGATGAAACCAAATTAATCACTGAATCATAACTACGGAGTATCTTAAGATGAGTTATTTATATAAAAAAAAATGGTTTTTATCTTTGTTTTCATGCAAAAATTAATTAGTCCCAGATATTCAGAAGTACAAAAGAATTTTTTGGGACTATATTTTATTTTAATTATTAATTACTTCTCGTAGTTTCCTTATTTCCTTTCCTAACATGGCTATTTTCCCTGTTGGAGCCTTCGGACTTATAGCATTCTACCCTTGGGTTTATAGCATTCTGCTTTTCCAACTAAAGTTTTAGCTTACCAAAGCAATAATAATAATAATAATAATAATAATAATAATAATAATAATAATAATAATAATAATAATAATAATAATAATAACAGCTTTGAAATATAATCTTTCTGTGGTTTAAATTACGAGAATTACTCGTGAAAACATTTGGTATCAATTTTCAGGAATTACCCATAAATCGTAAATTTCTATTTTTTAATCATTTTACCAACTCTCTCTCTCTCTCCTCTCTCTCTCTCTCTCTCTCTCTCTCTCTCTCTCTCTCTCCTCTCTCTCTCTCACACAAAATGAATATATGAGCACTTAATTCTAGAAACGGCTGCATAGTTAGCATTATAACATAAAATTTGTACCTGTGTAAAACGAAGAATCTAAATCCATAATTTTCCTATATTCTTTATTCAGATTCTCTTTCAAGCCACGTTAAGTTCATACATTTAAGAAAAAAAAATCTCTATACTTTTACCTTCAACATTTCTTAGAATTTTGAATGTTTCCATAAAGGTAATACTCGTAAGAGTCATAAAGCTTCCTTTCTCTCTCTCTCTCTCTCTCTCTCTCTCTCTCTCTCTCTCTCTCTCTCTCTCTCTCTCTCTCTCTCTCTCTCTCTCCCTTAATCTGGCCCTGTATTCAGCGCCTTACTCTAAACTATCATCAACTCCTCTTTATTCCTTGGCCAGGCTCAAATCTACTTCCAGTGTTCGTTCACTTACTCCCTCTTCGTCTGCTATCAGTGAATATTATAATTTCCAGATTATTCGGATAATCACGAATTTACTTCCCCTAGTTTTCTATTCTTTAGGGTGTGAATCAGGTAATTTCTAATAATCTAATAAACAATACTAAACACAGTTTCTTTATCCAAATTGCTACAACGTTAAAAAAACCAAGGGCTGTAAAATACTAAAACGTAGTCAGATTTCAACGAATCGAACAACCCTATCTTTCTAATAGAAGAAAGCTGTTTTCAGCCTTGTGACCCAAAAGCGACTGAACGCACCTCACGAGTTCTTCTGGATCCCCTATCCAAGAATATGAAGAGTCTCGGACTAAGTTGATAAACGTGTTGCCTGCTTCTCTTCTTGCTCCCTTAAGAGGCCGTGCAATTGCAGACTTGGAGTGGGCGTGGGAGGCTTGGGGAGAGGGCGGGAGAGAAGGCGAGCGCATAGCAAAAGAACGAACGAGCAATAAGGGAAAAAGCAGGAGAGAGATTTTTTCCTCCCAGAGACGGATGCCTTAGTTTTAGTTCAGAGTTTTCTTTCAACGGTTTCCAGAATTATAATTTTCCATTAAGTTTTTTTTTTTTATTGTGTTCACCAACGGGATTTTTTTTATCTTTATTTATTTTATATATTTTTTTTTTTTTGGGGGGGGGGGGTGTTTTGCTGCATAGTTGGAAGATAGCTGTGAAATCGAAGGAAAAAAATTATCTAGCACGCTAGTGCCTCTATGATGAATTAATGTATATGTATTGCTGTAATGGCTATATAAATGTGGTCAAGTATATCTAAGCGTATTTCAGTGATAATATATATATATATATATATATATATATATATATATATATATTATATATATATATACATATAAATATATATATATATATTATATATATCATATATATATATATATATATATATATACCTACAAATGCAGGTGTTTCTAGTCCATTGCAAGACAAAGGCCTCAGACACGTCATTTCACGTCTGGGGCTTGGGCAGTTTTCATCACCACGTTGGCCAGTGCAGATTAGTGATGGTGGGAGATTTTTTGTTTGATCGCTCATGGCAAAAAAACCTAGTATGGGTGGCCCTGACTAGTATAGCTTTGTTGATACTGGCGATACCCTTTCACCAATCAGAAAGATGATATATATATATATATATATATATATATATATATATATATATATATATATATATATATATATATACATATATATATACATATATATATGTATATATATACATATATAAACATATATATAGATATAGATATATATTTTATACATATATATATATATATATATATATATATATATATAATATATATATATATATATATATATATATATATATATATTACCGATGTAATCTTCCTTAGCACAAAGATAACTTAATATATGGTAGTCCACATAAGGAAAATTAAAAGATAACGTGTATATGTAGAAATACTCTGGACCTCTTCTTCGAGCGTTTATCAAGAAAAAATAAACGCTTTAAGATGTCCAGTGGCGGACGATATTGTAGAGCATTTCTACATAATACACATCATCTTTTAATTTTCCTTAAGTGGACTACCATATATATATGCAATGGGATGACGGATAATTACCAGTACTTGCAACGTTTGTAGAATGTTGGAATTCCACAAGATCCTGGATATAGTTAACAAATAAGTCAATTGACGTTTAAAATGAAAGATAAATATAAGTTTCCGAGTGTAGTCATGAAGAGAAAAAAAGATGCCAAACAAATGAATCCCGAGTAATAATTACTAGACATGACATAACATAATCGGGAGAGTGCAAGTGATTCATAATTGAAGGTACATATGTATGTGGATATGATCGTATGTCTGCCGCACACTTAAGAAAATATTCAACTTCACTTTGATACAGTTGAATTGATACAACTGTGAAATATGTCAACCATACTGGCACAACATGATGTATGCAATGCAAAATTTTATATTTTATTTTAAATTGTTCATTACTCCTTTTACAGTTTATTTATTTCCTTGTTTCCTTTCCTCACTGGGATATTTTTCCCGGTTGGACTTTTTGGGCTCATAGCATCCTGCTTTTCCAACATGGGGTGTAGCTTACTTGATAATGATAATAGTAATAGTAATAATAATAATAATTTTAATTGTTCATTGCTCCTTTTATAGTTTATTTATTTCCTTGTTTCCTTTCCTCACTCGGTTATTTTTTCCCAGTTGGATTTCTTGGGCTTATAGCATCCTACTTTTCTAACTAGAGGTGTAGCTTACTTGATAATAACAATAGTAATAATATTAATAATAATAATAATAATAATAATAATAATAATAATAATAATAACAATAATAATAATAAAGATAATGATAATAATAATAATAATAAAATGAATAATAATATTAATAATAATAATAATAATAATAATAATAATAATAAGAAGAAGAAGAATATATATGCACGGATGAATACACCAAACTTATTACAAGAATTTAATTAATATGATTAAGCTCCTTAAATGATTCCCATTAAGACGTTACCGCTGCGTCTCTTATACCTAACATTTCGAGTGTTTTTATTATTATTATTATTATTATTATTATTTATTATTATTATTATTATTATTATTATTATTATTATTATTATTATTATTATTACTTGGTAAGCTACAGCCCTAGTTGGAAAAGCATGATGTTGTAAGCCAAGGGGCCCCACCAAGGAAAATAGCCCAGTATGAAAAGGAAACAAGGAAAAATAAAATATTTTAAGAACAGTAACTACATTAAAATAAACATTTCCTATATAAACTATTAAAAAAAAACCTTAGAAAAAGAAGAGGAAGAGAAAGAAGATGGAATAGTGTGCCCGAGTGTCTCCTCAAGCAAGAGAACTCTAACCCAAGACAGTGGAAGATCTTAGTACAGAGGCTATGGTACTACCCGAGACTATAGAACAATGGTTTGATTTTTGAGTGTCCTTCTAGAAAAGCTGCTTATTTTAGTCTACTGTGTACTAATGGTGTAGTCTTTTGAATCAAGTTACTTGCAATATATTTACTTATCCGATGTTTTTCAGTATTTTCCCTTGTTCTTTGCAGCATGTAAATGCAGACAATTTGATAACAACACATGTTTTACTTTCAGTACCTCCACTTCTAAATAACATCTATACCAGTAGTATATTTTCTTGAAATTTGGACATACTCGTATGAATGTTTGCAATATTGCTTATAATTAATTCACTAATTCAGTATGTTATTAAAATATATTTTGGAGATAACGTTTTGTACTTCCTATATCCACACGTTTGCAAGACTTATCTTTAATTTGCCTAACAATGAAAGACTTAAAATTTATAGTTTAAACCGATACTGATACACTGAATCCATTCAGGTAATTTAATACTGTCCTGAACCTGAACTTATTAGACTTTGTGGTTAGCTCGTCTTGATATTAACAATATTAGGAAATATTATAGTTTTGTGGTTTAGTCGACAAAAATTTGCAACATAATGGAAATGTTATTGTTCTGAATGTATTTTCTCCAGTGGTCTAATTTCATATTAATTTGTTAACAGATGTTTTATGGCTGCTTGCTGATTAATATTTTACATTCCGGTAGAAGAATGAGAGAGAGAGAGAGAGAGAGAGAGAGAGAGAGAGAGAGAGAAGAGAGGAGAGAGAGAGAGAGGAAGGGTAGAAGCCCATTTTAAATAATAATGAAGAACTATGGAGTTCAATAGATAATGATGACGCTAAGTGACGGTTTTCGGAAGCGGCCTCAGGGTTTGGTCTCTCTCTCTCTCCTCTTTCCTCTCTCTCTCTCTCTCTCTCTCTCCTCTCTCTCTCTCTCTCTCTCTCTCTCCTCTCTCTCTCTCTCTCTCTCTCTCGTCCTTATCTTTTCTTGGATATTACATGTTAGCTTATATCCTTATTCCAACTTGATCAGTAATTCCATTAAGATGATTTAATAACTATCATCATTGTACAATGCAAGATTCCTATGATTCTATGATAGACATTCACTCTACTTCAGTCGGCACACTATCCTCTCCCAAGCACCCAGGAATGAACTAATTCTATTCTTTATCATCTATACTGACATTTCGTATTTAATTACCCTCCGCCAACGAAGTTGGAAGGAGGTTATGCTTTCGCCCCTTTTTGTCTGTTTGTCTGTTTGTGAACAGCTTCCTAGCCACAAAATACTCATAGAATAGTGAAACTTTCACGGATTAATTGCTATATTAAGACGTGGCAGTGATTCAATTTTGAAAGCACTAGGTCAAAGGTCAAGGTCAAGGTCAAGCAAAAGGTTGACCGAATTTACCTTAACCTTAACTCCAAGTTCTCCCAAGTTTGTCACACAAACTTCAAATACGCCTACGGTCTAAATTGATTCAGGAAAGGCAAGCTGGTTTAGAGAAGTAAGCTGCCGTGGTGGAGATCTGCACTCTCAGAGTGCTTTTATAGTTATCTAGAAAAACATTCTATTCTCAGTCATCTACTCTATCAGTCTATTTTCAGTCAATTATATTGATATTTCTTTTCAGGTAACCTATGATGACATTCAATTCTCAATTATCTATACTGACATTCCATTCTCAAATGCCTATACAAATACAGGCATTCCATTTTCAAGCACCTACAACAATACTCCATTTCTAGGCCTCTGCAAAGTCCTTCCATTCACAGCCATCTATATAGAAATTGCTAACCATTTTGCTGAACTTGCCAATTACCATCGACTGATTCTTTCATTGGTCATTGTAACTTCTTCTTACTCTTCTTTTATCGACAAAATGTCTTCAGCTTTCATTCACCGTTCACTTTGTATCATATACTTCCATCAGTATCATTGTTTTTTCTATTAAGCTATTTTTACCATCTTCTCTAAAAAAAATAAAATCAAATATGATATCCACTTACCTATGGAAAGGGGAATGAATTACATACATATGTTCAAATACTAATTAACTGTTGAGTAATATCGTGTACTCACACACAGCACAAACCCACGCGCACACATACACACACACACACACACACACACATATATATATATATATATATACACGAACACAAACATGAATATATACTTATATATATGTGTATACTCTATATATATATATATATATATATATATATATATATATATATATATATAACACACACACACACACACACACATATATATATATATATATATATATATATATATATATATATACATATATAGGGTGTGTGCATGCATATGTATGCATATATTCCCATATGATCGTACCTTTCATCAGGCCAACCAATTAACCCCTCACTACTCCGGGTTACCAAAAGAGTTGGACAAAACATTATTCTGCTTGACTTCAAGTTCACTAAGAAATCTTTACCCTTTATTATAGAAACTAAAATAAGAAAAATTATAACACAAATCTTATAATTTGGACGGAATAAATGAAAATAAATATACAGCATAGAATATACATTTGGAATGGATTGAAAATATTTTACGCATACAAACAAAATACGGAAAGTAAAAACGCACATGCATAAAATGCAATAAAATACCTCCAATACATTCTGTACAATAAAATCATTAATCAAAAATTATCTTTTCTTAACACCAAAGATGAGGAATGGTTCTCTTTCAGATTCTGAATCATAATTCCTCTTTTTAATTTTCATAAATGCTTTTACAGTTCGTTTTTTTTTTTTTTTTTTTTTTTTTTTTTTTTTTTTTTTTTTTTTTATTTTTTTTTTTTTTTTTGTAAAGGGTTGGTTAGAAATAAAGGAAAGGGGAGAGTGTTTTATTTATGACTGGGGTCAGGACGGAAGTAATGTTAGGTCAGAGGAACAGTAGATTAATTCGCCCTTGGGAACCATAAGTAGGAAATAATGATAATGAAAGGTATGGGGGAGAATGATTGATAGGATGATGATCATTATGCGAGAGAGAGAGAGAGAGAGAGAGAGAGAGAGAGAGAGAGAGAGAGAGAGAGAGAGAGAGAGAGAGAGAGAGAGAGAGTTAACTTTAATTAGTTCAGTTGAATGCTGACAATTCATCTCTCCATGTAGAGTTACACAAATAGTTAATTCTGTAATATGCATATATAGCATTTCAAACAGTGTCATGATGATGTATGTAAGCATATAGTTAGAAATACTGTACATATGTTTAGAAAAGGCCACAGATATACTTTTTTTATGAATACACATCTATTTTCTCACCAGTAATTTGTTTCCTCTAAAGGAGAAGGGGCGGGTTGTATATATACATACATACACACATATATAGTGTATATATATATATATATATATATATATATTATATATAATATATATATATATATATATATATATATCCATGCATTAGAATATGATTTTATCAATAATGTGTTTTGTCTTATTCTTAATTTCGGGGTTAGTTGACTCAGGAGAACCGAATAATGCGCCTTTAAAAGGTTTTAAAGGCACCTCATGAATGGCAGAGGCAAGGTAAAGTGACATTGCCGTATCAAGCAGGAAAATGGCCTAGAGACTGACCATATATACATATGATCAGCCTCCAAGCCCCTTCTCCACCCAAGCTAGGACCAAGGAGGGCCAGGAAATGGCTACTGATGACTCAGCAGATAGACATATAGGCTCCCCCAAACCCGCAATCCTTTGCTCACAAGGATGGTGAGGTTGCAGCGACCAAAGAAACTAACATAGTTTGAGCGGAACTTTTAAATTGGTTCAATAAAAATACACTATGTATATCTGAGATTGATCTTAATGAATTATATGAGTAATAAATGCACGTTTTCATTGTCTTTCTAACTGATATTTGATTGAGTGTGAGCTATATGGCGCCGTAAGTGAAGAGATATAATGGAATCTTGTGATACAAGAGTACCCGTGCCTAAGCCGAGATTACTTCTATGCCCAAGGTCTATAGATTTCTATAGACCTTGTCTATGCCGAGGCCTCCCATTGGTTACACTGAAGTCGCTCATGGTTATGTTGAAACAACAAAAGGCTGTGTTGAGATTCTCCATGGCCACGTTGATGTTCCACATAGCTATGTTGGGAGGTCAGCCATGACTGAGCTAAGGGAGCTGCTATTTGAGATAACTAAAGGCTCCATGAGATCACGCAGGGCTGTGTCGAGATAAATGAGAGTTTCATGGTTATGCTGTGGGACCTCAGGAATACGTCAAGGTCATTTCTGGCTATATTGTGACAACTAGGAGTTGCACTGATACCCCTCATAGCTATGATTTGACAACTAGGGGTTCCCCTGTTACCCCTCTTAGTAATGTTGTGACAACTAAGGGTTCCACTGAGACCCTCATGGCTATGTTATGACAACTATGGGTTTCACTGATAACCCTCATGGCTATGTTGTGACAACTAAGGGTCCCAGTGAGACCCTTCATGGTTATGCTATGGCCACTCATAGCTGTGTTGAGACAGCTAGGAGCTAAGTCGAATCCGTCCATGGCTAGGCAGACTACCGATATCTATGTTAAAATTACATATTGCTATGTTGAACTTAAGACATATTATTATATTTGATTCAAATTTCTGTATCGCATTAATCACAATTCCTTGATATTATGGTTACGCTTGATATCAAAACCAATCTATAATTAAAAAATCAAACAAATAAAAACTAAAATGTTACTACCAAGAGAGAGAGAGAGAGAGAGAGAGAGAGAGAGAGAGAGAGAGAGAGAGAGAGAGAGAGAGAGAGAGAGTGAAAATTAGCCATTTTAAAAGTTTACAACAAGGCAAATTAATTCATGCAAATAATCCCAAGAAGAGAGAGAGAGATGAAAGTTGAAGAAAAGCATAAAAAGAGGGAGAAAAAGAAAAAGAAAATCCCAATAACTAAAGTATAAAGGAAGAAAAACGAAGAGAAGCTGTCAAGAGTTCAGGGAGTTTTGGAGAAATTAATTGATGGTGTCAAGGTACTTGATAAGAACATTAAAAGTAAGCAAGAAATGGAAAAGAAGGAGAAGAAGAAGAAACAGAAGAATAAGTAAAAACAGACGAAGGAAGGGGAGACTGACAAAGAAAGAATAAATAGGATGATGTTAAATGTGATGAAAGTAATGGGTGCTGACAAGCTCAGATAAATTGTAGATTTGGAAAGTAAAGATATTTACTCTGATGGCAGAAGAATAAGAATAATAGTGAGAAAAAATCATGACTCCAAAATGAGAAAAAATCACGAAACAGAAATATGAGAAAAAATCATGACTCAAAAAATGAGAAAAAAATCATGGAACAGAAAAATGAGAAAAAATCATGGAACAGAAAAATGAGAAAAAAATCATGGAACAGAAAAATGAGAAAAAATCATGGAACAGAAAAATGAGAAAAAAAAACATGGAACAGAAAAATTAGAAAAAATCATAGAACAGAAAAATGAGAAAAAATCATGAAACAGAAAAATGAGAAAAAATCAAGAAACAGAAAAATGAGACAAAATCATGGAACAGAAAAATGAGAAAAAACATGGAACAGAAAAATGAGACAAAATCATGAAACAGAAAAATGAGAAAAAATTATGGAACAGAAAAATGAGAAAAAAATCATGGAACAGAAAAATGAGAAAAAAATCATGGAACAGAAAAATGAGAAAAAAACATGGAACAGAAAAATGAGAAAAAATCATGAAACAAAAATGAGAAAAAAACATGGAACAGAAAAATTAGAAAAAATCATGGAACAGAAAAATGAGAAAAAATCATGGAACAAAATATGAGAAAAAAACAGGAAACAAAAAAATGAGAAAAATTCACGCAACTAAAAAAATTAGAAAAAAAATCATGAAACTCAAAAATGAGAAAAATCGTGAGAAAAAATGAGAGAAAATCATGAAACAGAAAGATAAGAAAAAAAAACCAAGAAACAAAAAAGGAGAAAAATTCATGAAACTCAAAATATTGAGAAAATTCACGAAACCCAAATAATGAAACAAAATATGAGAAACACTCATGAAACCCAATAAATAAGAAAAAATCATGAGAAAAAATATGAGAAAAAATCTTGGAACTCTATAGATGATAAAAAAAATCATGAAACTCAAAAAATAAGAAAAAATAACGAGACTCAAAAAATGAGAAAAAATCATGAAACTCAAATAAGAAAAATCATGAAACAAAAAATTAGAAAAAATCATGAAACTCAAAATATTGAGGAAAAATCATGAAACTTAAAAAAGGAGAAATAATCATGAAATTCAAATGAGAAAAATCATGAAACTCCAAAAATCATGAGAAAAAATTGAGAAAAAAAATCATGGATCAGAAAAATGAGAAAAAAAATCAAGAAACAAAATTGAGAAAATTCATGAAACTCAAAATATTAAGAAAAATTCACGAAACCGAATAAAGGAGAAAAAATCATGAGACAAAATATGAGAAAAAATCATGAAACTCAACGATAAAAATCATGAGAAAAAATATGAGAAAAAAACATGAAATCAAAAAATGAGAAAAAACATCATGAAACAAAAAATGAGAAAAAATCATGAAACTAAAAAATGAGAATAAATTATGAAACGCAATAAACGAGGAAAAACATGAAACTCGAATGAGAAAAATAATGAAACAAAAATGAGAAAAATTCATGAAACAAAAAATGAGAAAATATGAAATTTCTAACTCAGGAACTTTACTCTCTTCGTACAATATCTTTCACTATAAAATACAAAAATAAACCAATGAACATAAAGAATAACATAAAAAAATGAAGAAATACATGAATTAATTATGCGTAAAAAATTAATAAATAAATATTACGAGATCGATGAGATTTGGACGGCAAAGAAATTCGACGAGTTATTCATTCTCATGAAAAAAAAAAAAAAAAAAAAAAAAAAAAAAAAAAAAAAATCCATGAAATTTCTATGCTTAAGAACTCTGCCTTCGCTATAAAATACAAAAATAAACAAGTGACCAAAAGGAATAATATACTTAAATGAAGAAATACGCGAATTGATTATAGATAAATTATAAATCATAAATAAATAAATAAATAAATAAACATTACGGGACAGATGAAAGAGTGACATTGAAAGATGTTCCCCTCGTATCTCGCTCCTTTCGCCTCTGTCGGATGCGATTCCATATGATCAAAGACAAACCATAATTAAAACGTGACATTCTGTCGATCCTTTGGGAAATTACGCGATGCAAATTGAAAAATTCGGATGAGAGCCTCCGTCGGGCGACGCAGCTTAGGTCCAGATGACGTCTTTTAATGTGGCATTTTCGACCTTGCGTCGCGGTGGGGCTTAGCACGTTTTTCCCGCGTCCGATGGAGGAGCATTAAGAGATACATTTGCGGAGCGTAAGATCCGCCAATGAGCTCTAGATGAAGATGGAG
>NC_090729.1:183302062-183309562 GCF_036898095.1 Palaemon carinicauda | reverse complement strand
AATATAAATGTATATATGTATATATATATATATATATATATATATATATATATATATATATGTATATGTATATGTATATGTATATATATATATATATATATATATATATATATATATATATATATATATATATATATATATATAATAATGATGGGGATAACAATGAGACAAAAGAGTATCATCGATACGTAAGCAAGCTAGAGTAGAGGGTAATCTAACAACATGTAAAAAAAAAAGAAATGGACATGGGCAGGACATATAATGAAAATTATAGACAATAGACAGACATTAAGAATCAACAGAGTGGGTCCCTAGAGATTGTAAAAGAAGCAGAGGAAGGAAGAGAAGACGATGGACTGACGAACTAAGAAAATTTGTGGGCGTGGACTGACACAGGAAGACCATAAATAGACGCAGGTAGAAGGACATATCTGAGGACTTTGTTCTAAAGTGGACTAGTAACGGCTTGTAATGATATATATACTGTATATACAGTATATATATATATATATATATATAAATATATATATATATATATATATACATATGTCTAGATAGATAGATAGATATACACACATATGAACATATACATACATACATATACAGTATATATATATATATATATATATATATATATATATATATATATATATATATATATATATATATATATATATATATGCATACAGTACGTAGATATCACCTACTTCCCCCACTGCAGATAATCTATAGCAGCCTTGATAGGCATTAGGGCTAATTCTTCAGGATAAAGAAACCGACATTAGGTCTCATTTATCTCTAGTAATGGCCTCTTGCTCTCAAGCTGATGGGTGAGCTCTTGAATAAATGAGAGCCCTTTTTAATGTCTTTCGTTACCATTCGAGTACTTTCCCTAACAGATGAGAGAGAGAGAGAGAGAGAGAGAGAGAGAGAGAGAGAGAGAGAGAGAGAGAGAGAGAGAGAGAGAGAGAGAGAGAGAGAGAGAGAGGGTTGAAGTAATGCCAAGAGGAAAATATTACTAATGGGTTCAAGATATTATTCTAAAGAGAGTCTGCGTCCTTACAGTGATGATTCGGAAATAATTGTAATGTTTTCTTTTATCTTTTTGTCTGCTAATATTTAGTTCTATAATGGTTGACCTAGAGTTGAGTTGTTTAGCTGTCTCAGTTTGTTAAGGATCCCTCCTATATAATAGAGAGCAAGTGTCTGGGTATATATATATATATATATATATATATATATATATATATATATATATATATATATAAACACACACACATATATATATATATATATATATATATATATATATATATATATACTGTATATATATATATATGTGTGTGTGTGTGTTTATATAAATATATATATATATATATATATATATATATATACATATTTCTTTCCGGTCAAGCTTAATTTTCCCCGTCCCTCGGGTAGGGTGGAAGGAGTATTCATACCCTGGTGAGAGGGGGTTGGTGCATGTATGTGCATATGTAAATACTTAGCCGTCAATTTTTACGGGTTGCGTACACAAGTAAAATAAGAATTTTGGTTACATCGCTGGGGTATGTCATGACTTTTCTTAACAGCTAGCCAATATATAATGTAAAATTCATGTTCACCAGTTAACGTTCACACTAAAATTTGGTGCTTGAAATCAGAAAAGGAAAACGAAAAAACAATTCATTATGGGATAATTGACTGCCTCATCTTTGGAAGGATCTATTTCCCTTTTTTCTAATATGTGGTGGCCTATTGGAAACGACCCTGCCTCGCATTCTGCTGGATGGGAGATCGAGTCCCGCTCAAACTTGATAGTTTCTTGTCGTGTCTGCAACCTCACCATTCTTTTGAACTAAGGTTGTGGTTGAACCTTAGTTCTACCAATTGAGTCATCAGCAGCCCTTATCTGGTCCTCCCTGGTCCTAACTTGGATGAAGAGGGGGGCTTGTGTGCTGATCATAAGTACATTTGGTCAGACTCTAGGAGTTTAGGGCACTGTCACTGTCCCTTACCTGCCATTCATGAGCGACCTTTAAAATCTTTAAACATTGTTTTAACAATCTAATGACGAAGATCCCCGAATCAAATAACATCTTCTGATAATGTAATTGACATAATAATCTTGAAATTATGCTTAGAAGGGGCATCCCTGTTTCCTCGCATACACAAGAGCTGGTGACTTACAAAGCAAACCTCGGAATACATTGATCCAGTAACAAAAGCAGAACCCAATCAAGCGAACAGGAGAGAGAGAGAGAGAGAGAGAGAGAGAGAGAGAGAGAGAGAGAGAGAGAGAGAGAGAGAGAGAGAGAGAGAGTGAGAGAGAGCAGGGTCTCTATTTTACCGTAGCTAGGGGATCGTGATTTACGCCCCTGCAGGGGATAACAGGGAGCGATTTTAGGGAATTTACATCTATTGGGAGCGAATAAGGAGGGAATTTTAGGGGAGGAGAATCAGTGACCACAAAAGAGCCCAGGAGAGTCAATTTGGACGGGGCAGCGATGTAGCATATCACGCTTGGGAAAATGACCCCGGGATAGATTTTAACAACGCCACGGTTTATTTATGGAAGCGACTTCACTGGTACAGGGGAGAAGGGCTTTGTCGAAAGGGTCCTGATTAACTCGGAGGTACTTTTGCACGAAGTAATGCGCTGGCTTCTGAAGACAGGTAATTGAGGGAAGTCTTACGAAGTATGTTTTTTTAAGGGGTTTGGTGATTTCCCAATAATGTCCTTAGGTCTTTGCGAAGGGAAAGGAAAGGGTTGGAGGTGGTTAATGAGACGTTAGGGAATGACCTTCATGGTGAATTAAGTCACAGGAGGACATTGTCAAATCATAGAGGGTCAAGGAAACTGAGAATTCAGGTTGATATAAGTTGCAGGATACTCAAATTCAATTGCAACGTTGATTCACGTTGATACAAGTAAAAAGTCACTTGAATTTAATTGCAACGTTGATTCAGGTTGATATATGAAGCAGGATACTCAAAAAAATTAAATTGCAAGGTTAATTTAATATGATAAAAGTAGCATGATACTCAAACAAATTTAATTGCAAGGTTAATTCAGGTTGATATACGTTGCAGGATACTTAGATCTATTTAATTACAAGGTTAATTCAGGTTGATATCAGTTGCATGATAATTAAATATATTAAATTGCAAGGTTATTTCAGGTTGATATACGTTGCAGGATACTCAAATAAATTTATTTGCAAGCTTAATTTACGATGATATAAGTAGCAGGATATTCAAACAAATTTAATTGCAAGGTTAATTCAGGTTGATATACGTTGCAGGATACTCAAATAAATTTATTTACAAGCTTAATTCAGGTTGATATACGTTGCAGGATACTCAAATAAATTTATTTGCAAGCTTAATTTACGATGATATAAGTAGCAGGATATTCAAACAAATTTAATTGCAAGGTTAACTCAGGTTGATATACGTTGCAGGATACTCAAATAAATTTATTTACAAGCTTAATTCAGGTTGATATACGTTGCAGGATACTCAAATAAATTTATTTACAAGCTTAATTCAGGTTGATATACGTTGCAGGATACTCGAATAAATTTATTTACAAGCTTAATTCAGGTTGATATACGTTGCAGGATACTCAAATAAATTTATTTACAAGCTTAATTCAGGTTGATATACGTTGCAGGATACTCGAATAAATTTATTTACAAGCTTAATTCAGGTTGATATACGTTGCAGGATACTCAAATAAATTTATTTGCAAGCTTAATTTACGATGATATAAGTAGCAGGATATTCAAACAAATTTAATTGCAAGGTTAATTCAGGTTGATATACGTTGCAGGATACTCAAATAAATTTATTTACAAGCTTAATTCAGGTTGATATACGTTGCAGGATACTCAAATAAATTTATTTACAAGCTTAATTCAGGTTGATATACGTTGCAGGATACTCAAATAGATTGATTTACAAGCTTAATTCAGGTTGATATACGTTGCAGGATACTCAAATAAATTTATTTGCAAGCTTAATTTACGATGATATAAGTAGCAGGATATTCAAACAAATTTAATTGCAAGGTTAATTCAGGTTGATATACGTTGCAGGATACTCAAATAAATTTATTTACAAGCTTAATTCAGGTTGATATACGTTGCAGGATACTCAAATAAATTTATTTACAAGCTTAATTCAGGTTGATATACGTTGCAGGATACTCAAATAGATTTATTTACAAGCTTAATTCAGGTTGATATACGTTGCAGGATACTCAAATAAATTTATTTGCAAGCTTAATTTACGATGATATAAGTAGCAGGATATTCAAACAAATTTAATTGCAAGGTTAATTCAGGTTGATATACGTTGCAGGATACTCAAATAAATTTATTTACAAGCTTAATTCAGGTTGATATACGTTGCAGGATACTCAAATAAATTTATTTGCAAGCTTAATTCAGGTTGATATACGTTGCAGGATACTCAAATAAATTTATTTGCAAGCTTAATTCAGGTTGATATACGTTGCAGGATACTCAAATTTAATTGCAAGGTTAATTCATGTTGATATACGTTGCGGGATACTCAAATAAATTTATTTGCAAAGTTAAAACAGGTTGATATACGTTGCAGGATACTTAAATATAATTAATTACAAGGTTAATTTAGGTTGATATTAGTTGCACGATAATTAAATATATTAAATTGCAAGGTTATTCCAGGTTGATATACGTTGCAGGATACTCAAATAAATGTATTTGCAAGCTGCGGGATACTTAGGTAATTCCACGGTAATATTAACCCATTGTTGGCTATCAGGTTTCTGCTTTTTTCGATAATGAATGTTTAAAAAAAAAAAAAAATAAAAAAATAAATAAATAAATCAAGGAGCATGTACATGGAGTGTTGTTAGCATTTAAACATCATGATAAAGTTAATGCCTCATACTAATATTAATTCACTGGAAAAATCATCTCAATATACTTGATTTCATTGGTGAGAAAACTATCAGAGTCCAGCTTGAAATGCGTTTTATATATTCAATAACTCTAAGATATGTTAGCAGTTCTTCTAAGAGAAGGACAGTCCAAAATCACACCATTGTTCTCTAGTCTTGGGTAGTACCATTGCCTATATACCATGGTCTTCCACTATCTTGGGGTAGAGTTCTCTTGCTTGAGAGTACACTTGGGCACACTATTCTTTTATATTTCTTTTTCTCTTGTTTTGTTAAATCTTTTTATAGTTTATATAGCAAATATTTTTAAAAATGTTGTTACTGTTCTTAAAATACTATATTCTTCCATATTCCCTTTCCTCACTGGGCTATTTTCCTTATTGGGGCCCCTGGGCTTATAGCATCCTGCTTTTCCAACTAGGGTTGTAGCTTAGCAAGCAATAATAATAATAATAATAATAATAATAATAATAATAATAATAATAACGCCACTCACCTGTGGAGCACCGACTGGTTAAAGAAATCCACTCAGATAACTAAAGAAGTATCATCTTGCTAATTTTAATTCATCTGTGACGATTCCTCTCGTTGCATGCACATCAACAAGATGAAATGCTTATCAAGCTTCCATTCATAGATAGATTTTTATGGTGGGAGCCGAATTCTTTGCATCTGGCTGAGAAATCCCAGAGAACTAAATACGTTCTCTCATCGCCCACATTATCTGCTCATAGGAATTTTAAGATTTGATGATGAACGGATACCGTGAGATTTTCAGTCTTGGAAATGATTTAGCCAAGGGCGGTAGAAATAACTGGATGGTTTCGAGAGAACGTGAAATGAAAGCTGAGCAAGAACTGACTGATTTTGAGAAAACGTGACTGGATAGTTTCGAGAACGTGAAATGATGCTGAGCAAGGACTGGATGGTTTCGAGAGAACGTGAAATGAAGCTGAGCAAGGACTGGATGGTTTCGAGAGAACGTGAAATGAAGCTGAGCAAGGACTGGATGGTTTAGCGAGAACGTGAAATGAAGTTGAGCAAGGACTGGATGGTTTGAAAGAACGTGAAATGAAGCTGAGCAAGGACTGGATGGTTTCGAGAGAACGTGAAATGAAGCTGAGCAAGGACTGGATGGTTTAGCGAGAACGTGAAATGAAGCTGAGCAAGGACTGGATGGTTTAGCGAGAACGTGAAATGAAGCTGAGCAAGGACTGGATGGTTTCGAGAGAACGTGAAATGAAGCTGAGCAAGGACTGGATGGTTTAGCGAGAACGTGAAATGAAGCTGAGCAAGGACTGGATGGTTTCGAGAGAACGTGAAATGAAGCTGAGCAAGGACTGGATGGTTTCGAGAGAACGTGAAATGAAGCTGAGCAAGGACTGGATGGTTTAGCGAGAACGTGAAATGAAGCTGAGCAAGGCCTGGATGGATTTTGAAAGAACGTGAAATGAAGCTGAGCAAAGACTGGATGGTTTCGAGAGAACGTGAAATGAAGCTGAGCAAGGACTGGATGGTTTAGCGAGAACGTGAAATGAAGCTGAGCAAGGCCTGGATGGTTTTGAAAGAACGTGAAATGAAGCTGAGCAAGGACTGGCAAGTTTTGAGAGAACGTGACTGGATGGTTTCGAGAACGTAAATGAAGCTGAGCAAGGACTGGATGGTTTAGAAGAGAACGTGAAATGAAGCTGAGCAAGGACTGGATGGTTTCGAAAGAACGTGAAATGAAGCTGAGCAAGGACGGGATGGTTTCGAAAGAACGTGAAATGAAGCTGAGCAAGGACGGGATGGTTTCGAAAGAACGTGAAATGAAGCTGAGCAAGGACGGGATGGTTTCGAAAGAACGTGAAATGAAGCTGAGCAAGGACGGGATGGTTTCGAAAGAACGTGAAATGAAGCTGAGCAAGGACGGGATGGTTTCGAAAGAACGTGAAATGAAGCTGAGCAAGGACGGGATGGTTTCGAAAGAACGTGAAATGAAGCTGAGCAAGGACTGGATGGTTTCGAAAGAACGTGAAATGAAGCTGAGCAAGGACGGGATGGTTTCGAAAGAACGTGAAATGAAGCTGAGCAAGGACGGGATGGTTTCGAAAGAACGTGAAATGAAGCTGAGCAAGGACGGGATGGTTTCGAAAGAACGTGAAATGAAGCTGAGCAAGGACGGGATGGTTTCGAAAGAACGTGAAATGAAGCTGAGCAAGGACGGGATGGTTTCGAAAGAACGTGAAATGAAGCTGAGCAAGGACGGGATGGTTTCGAAAGAACGTGAAATGAAGCTGAGCAAGGACGGGATGGTTTCGAAAGAACGTGAAATGAAGCTGAGCAAGGACGGGATGGTTTCGAAAGAACGTGAAATGAAGCTGAGCAAGGACGGGATGGTTTCGAAAGAACGTGAAATGAAGCTGAGCAAGGACGGGATGGTTTCGAAAGAACGTGATGAAGCTGAGCAAGGACTGGATGGTTTCGAAAGAACGTGAAATGAAGCTGAGCAAGGACTGGATGGTTTCGAAAGAACGTGAAATGAAGCTGAGCAAGGACTGGATGGTTTC
>NC_090729.1:183290861-183293361 GCF_036898095.1 Palaemon carinicauda | reverse complement strand
GAGCGTCCCATAAGTGTATTGCCTTATTCCTCCATTGCTTCGTAAGAGCTTCGTTTGCTCTGGTCAACCTGATCCAAGAGACAGAGCATTTCCACGAGTGTCAGGTCAATGGTACTTCTGGTGCATCCCGTATCTATTAGGGACTGGATGCATTTGGTGCTATTGCCAATCAAACAGCTTAAATAATACTCCGGACCATCTGCATCAAATCTTCTTCTTCCTTTTATGGACAGTCTTACTTCGTTGCACCACGGAGCTCAGCCTGCACCGCTCACAAGCATCTTTCTTTCAGCAGAGGTCGTTCCACCAGTGGCTTTTTTTCCAAAGGGTTTGAGAGCCTCCTTCGAAATCCCTTTGAATGATCCTTCGTGGTTTGTTCCAGCTGATTACTTCAGAGATCCTACTTGCACTATCCACTCTCTTCCCTTTGAAGGTTTCCGCTTGACTGATACACGGGTTAACACGGGTCTTGTCATCGGAGATTTTGCAGGAACTCTGATGTAGCTTTTATTCAAAGAGCTTCCAAGGACTGCGTTGAGTCTTCTCCTCAGAGATCCTATACTGACCATCTCTTTTGATTCCTGGGGTCTCATGTGAATTCTGCAAGTTCTCCTCAGGGACCCTGGGAGGACAACGCCATTTTTTCAAGGTCCTCAGCAGCCACCACAGTATAATGGAAGCAATTCCAATCATGACGCCCTTCAAAGGAATTCCTAAAGCGGCTTCAGTGTCATTTCAGCTCTTCCGTCTTTCATTATATTTGGATTTCTTGAATTTTCTCTTTGTATGATGCCTTAAAGATGCTTCGAGGTTCTTCCTTTTATATCTTCCTGGCAAAAACTTTTTTCCACAAATAATCATAAAAATAGAGATTTTAATTTTCCATTTATCTTTGGTAAATCTTAAACTTTTTCTGTGATATAGCTGAAGTAAGGCATTTACTAAACACATAATTATTATTATTATTATTATTATTATTATTATTATTATTATTATTATTATTATTATTATTAGCTAAGCTACAGGTTGCCTAAAACCCTAGTTGGAAAAGCAAGATGCTATAAGTCCAAGGGCTCCAGCAATGAGAAATAGCCCAGTGAGGAAAGGAAATAAGGAAATAAATAAACGATATGAGAGATATTGAACAATAAAGATAAAATATTTTAAAAACAGTAACAACATCAAAATATATATTTCATATATAAACTATAAAAAGACTTAAGTCAGCCTGTTCAACATGAAAATATTTGCTGCAAGTTTGAACTTTTGAAGTTCTACCGATTTCACTACCCGATTAGGAAGATCATTCCACAATTGGTCACTGTTAAATAAAACTTCTAGAATATTGTGTAGTATTGAGCCTCATGATGGAGAAGGCCTGAATATTTGAGTATGCGTAGTATTACGAACAGGATGGAACTGTCCGGGAACATTCATTTGTTATTGTGAATTTTGTTTTACTTGATATAAAAGTTACCGAATGAAAACTCTAACGACAAGCTGAGAAAGTGCTACTGTAGTTGTTTCCTCCTCGAATAAGGAAAACTTGAACATAGATGATAGTTTAACTTTAGAAGAATTGCATGCTATACTTACTAACACACACTTTATGTGTGTGTATGTATATATATATATATATATATATATATATATATATATATATAATATATATATATATATATATATATATATATACTTACATACATACATACATACATATATACATGTGTATATATATTTATTTGTGTGTGTATTTATTCTATATGATAAAAACCGAGTCTGGCTAAGTATATATATATATTTATATAAAAAAAAATTCAGTCCCACTAAGCTCTCCCTGAATCCCCGTCCCTGAGGAATAGTCATACCCTGATGAGAGGGGGTGTACGTGTATATATAACTAACTAAATATTCAGTCGTGGTATTTGTCGGGTACAGAATATTAGAACTGTCAACCAAACTTTCCACAAACTTTTTAAATCTTCTGGAATTCTATATGAAGAAATTCACTTCTCCCCCCCCCCCCCTTAAGATTTATTCCCGATAGAGCGAGGTGATCATTTTTTAAAATCAAATATTTCCCTACGTTATCACATCTATGATGATTCTTTCAAAAATTTAGATAAATGCTAATTGAATCTTAAGAAAATTTCCACCGTTAATTTTGAGGAAAGTCCTTTCGTGTTTTGTTATAGGCCAAAGATAACCATCAACCTGTGTTTGTTCGTATCTTCGTGCACTGGAAATTACTTTAAAGGTTTAAAGGCCGCTCATGAATGGCAGAGGCAAGGGACAGTGACATTGTCTTAGCAAGCAGGAAAATGCCCCTAGAGACTGACCATATGTTAAATGATCAGCGCCCCAAGCCCCCTCTCCACCCAAGCTAGGACCAGGGAGGGCCAGGCAATGACTGTTGATGACTCAGCAGATAGACCTATAGGCTCCCCCCAAACCCCCCAACCTTTGCTCACAAGGACGGTAAGGTTGGAGACACTAATGG
>NC_090729.1:183278361-183280861 GCF_036898095.1 Palaemon carinicauda | reverse complement strand
GTTATGTAGTCTCGTCTCTGATGCAAGGATTAGTTGATAGACTAATCTAAGCAAAATGGGGGTCGCAATGTTAATGGTCATTAACGCCGGAAGCGTGGTTCAATTATATATCATATGAAATTAAAGAAAAAAAATGATTGTGCAAACAATGTATTTTCGCTTAAGGATGATTTTATAGACATTCAGATGCAGTATTAGTATCTAACTTCGGAATTTAACCCAATAAACTTGAAGTCCAATAAGCAACCATATATACTATATATATATATATGGTTGCTTATTGGATTCATGGGCTAATCGCAATCTGAGTCAAGAATTCAAGCCTCGCTCAAGCTTGAAAGATTTAATGATAACACGACCTTGTCATCCTTATAAGCTAGAATATAGGCGCAGGTTGCTCACATATCATTCTAGTGAGTCATCAAAAGCCATTGCTTGGTTCTCCCTGGTATTAATTTAATTGGAAAGAGACTTAACGCCTATAAGATATGTTTACGTTATATCTTCAGGGATTTCGGCATAGTGACTGGTCCCCTGAAAGAGTACTTGTATAAACAAATATATGAGGAGAAAAAATATTTTATGTTTTTCTGATATATTAAGAAAATCGAATACACTGTTAAAGCCAAAAAAAAAAGTCATGAAGAAAAAAATTATTTTTTTTCTTCATGACTTTTTTTTTGCTTTAACGGTGTATATAATCATAGGAGGAAAAATAGAATATTAAGAAATAGATTTGAATCATTATAGGAGGAAAAATAGAATATTAAGAAATAGATTTGAATCATTATAGGAGGAAAAATAGAATATTTAGAAATATATTTGAATCATTATAGGAGGAAAAATAGAATATTAAGAAATAGATTTGAATCATTATAGGAGGAAAAATAGAATATTAAGAAATAGATTTGAATCATTATAGGAGGAAAAATAGAATATTAAGAAATATATTTGAATCATTATAGGAGGAAATATAGAATATTAAGAAATATATTTTAAATCATATAGGAGGAAAAAATAGAATATTTAGAAATATATATTTGAATCATTATAGGAGGAAAAATAGAATATTAAGAAATAGATTTGAATCATTTATAGGAGGAAAAATAGAATATTAAGAAATATATTTGAATGATTCTGAAAGAATTTCCCAAACATGTATTATAACTCATAAAGAAATCTAAATATGTAAACCAAAGTAGCTTATCATCATCTCTTACGCCTAATGACGCAAAGGGCCGCTGTTAGATTTCACCAGTCGTCTCTATCTTGAGCTTTCAAATCAATGCACATCCTTTGATGAATTTAGGCATTGAATCCTCCATCGATTTAGTCAGTCTTTGGAAAGAGAAAATGACACGATTGCCCCCAGTCCCGAATATGCGTCCCGGGCGTAGCCGAGTGCTAAGAATCTCCAGGTTTATAATTACTAAAGAAAAATTGAAAATTGGGAATTGGAATGTTAGAACCATGAATTAGATTGGGAAGTTCCCAAGAGAGATTAGTTCACCAAATTTTCAGCTGGACTCCACAAGGCTCTACAAAGTACCTTAAGCTCTGTAATAAATATGAAATAAAAATTGTGAAAATATCAGCAAGATAAAAATAACACACAAAAATTTGATGAAAATTAAATAACATTATTACCCTCTAAAAGAATACCCTATACTATATGGAACTATAAGATAATAGATTTCAAACTATAATCCAAATAGAAAAAAAAAAATGTCTGTATTTGAAGAAAATGAAAACATTTATTATTGCAAGATTAAAAAATAAATAATTTTCCTCCCCAAAATGTAAACGAGGAAAGAGAGTTTTCTTCTTCAGGCTACACCGAAATAGGCCTCATTACTAACCTCACAAACTCCCTCACAATTCCTTCCCAAGGGAAACATTATAATAATAATTGTGTCCCCTTCCAAGTTATATATCGAAGTGAGCCGTTAATATTTCCGAATTCCTATAAGGTTCAGACCCACAAATTCTTAGGTTCGTGTGCTGATCGACCACTCATAGGTCGATTGAAAATATATGCTAAAAGTTTCTTCTTTATTACGGTGGTCGCATCGGTACTGTACCGAACATGTATCATACACACTCTTACACTGTAACGGTATTTCAGTTTTATATATATATATATATATATATATATATATATATATATATATATATATATATTGTCGTTATTGCTCTCCCCTCGCACTGATAATCTGTTTATGCCTGTAGGTTCTTGCATTATTGTGTTTGAATGTTTGTGCCGTTCTTGACTGGAACGGGCTGTATATATACACATGCTCCGTCCAAATAAAGTTAGTCGTATTCACTCCGCTTTTCAGTTACTACCTAACTGACGATATGCACAGTACACCAAATGCATTTATTCACTTGTATTAACTAGTCATTAGATGAGATGAGAATAATGAGGTGGATTATAGCAATATCAATGCTTGATAAATTGGAAAATTATGAGATAAGAAGAATGGCAGGCATAGTGAAG
>NC_090729.1:183085929-183277861 GCF_036898095.1 Palaemon carinicauda | reverse complement strand
AATGGCAGGCATAGTGAAACTTACTGAGGTGATAAGAGTGTCATGACTGAGATGGTGTGGACATATATTGAGGATGAAGAGCGGGAAGGGAGTGATGAAGGCTTGAGAGGAACCTGTGGGGGGTGAGATGGAAAGGGAGGCAGAAAATTAGATAGTGAGATAGGGTGAAGGGTGATATGGAGTGAAGAGTTTTAGTGGAAGAGGATGCCTTTGATAGAAGGTATTGGAGAGTACATCAAGCAACCGACCCCTTAATGTAGGGAAAACGGTTGGAAAGAAGAAGAAGAAGAAAGGTGTGTTCATTGCATTTTTATACGTTTTGTTTTTCCTGGTTTACAAAATACGAAATAACTTACCTAACCACAGATCGAGCGTCTTGCTTTTGACCTGTTTAACGTAACAAGATTTTTTTTACCTAAGAAAGGCAAATAACCGGGTCATAAAAAACTTTGACATGCGCGCCCCCACGCACACTTTCCTATGTGCACATTATATATATATATATATATATATATATATATATATATATATATATATATATATATATATATATATATATATATATATATATATATATATATACTGTATATATATACATGTATGTGTATATATATATATATATATATATATATATATATATATATATATATATATATATATATATATATATATATATATATATATATGAGGTTGTCTGTAGATAGAATTTCTCCATGCCCCCCCCCCCCCAAAAAAAAAATATAATGTATCTGTAGGCCTATGTAGTTACACGTAGTTGCAAAGAAAAATATGAAAGATCCTGAATCTATTCATAGATTCTATAAGTAAGGAAACAGACATGCTAAAGTTTCTAAGACTTTTCAATGCATAAAAAGTACAGAAGAAATTAAGCAGTAAGACGCCTCTGGGCAAGAACTTCAAATACTCCAGAAGGCCAATACTCCCCAATTGCCCCTCCCCCCCCCTTTTTTTTGCCCCTAGTATAACCTCTATGGCCCTTTTATAGCCTTTTTTACCCGCTTTTATAGCCTCTTACAGTCATTTTAGGCCGTTTATAACCCCCGGTTCGACAATGCACATAGCAAACAATAAAATGTAAAAGGCCCACTTCCTGAAAGTCCTGCATGGCACAGTGTAGACTTTACTGGAATTTTGCAGCGTTCCTTCATCTAAGCTCCCTGGTACTCTGCTTCCATCTTTGTATACCCCCCCCCCCTCCCCTATTTTGTCTCTTCCTTATCAATTGTCTAACTTCTTTAACTTTAATTTCCTCCCAATTTCAGCTTTCAATTGAGAGACGAACATTAAGAAAAGCGTGTGTAAACTGCTTAAACTCCTGATAATATCTTCTCCTTCTATTAAGGGGCTTTATTCCATTTGTATGGGGGTAAGCACGGTTGCCTTCTTCTTGAAGGACTTTGCTTTGGCTTTAGGGTCGACCGCAGTCCCGATCGGCTGCCCCGGGTAGCGCATGCTCCCATGTTGTACTAGTCGCCAGTGTCCTTCCTCCCAGCAGCGAGGAGTCTCGCCACGGTTTGGTTGACAGAACAAGAAGTAAACTCCAAATAATAATGACTTACATAACCACGACCTCGTTACAACTCACTGATGTTTACAGGCCTCTGCTAAGGCTTGTTTCAAGCAGCCCGTAGTCCTTTCTTTTCAGGGGAAAGTATAGCATGCACTGTTAAAGTTTTTGACGTAAAATTACGGTAAAAATCCTGGTTTAAATATTACCAGGCATTTACCGTTTTAAAAAATGGATATATTAATGTTAAAGAGTGATATTACGATCATCCGTAAAAGATGATAACAAAGTAGGGTAAAATTTACGGTCGCCTATATTTCACAAAACTACGGCTAAGAACAGTAAATTTTTACGGATAATTTCCGATTAAGATTGCTGGTTTCTACACCCTTACTGCACAGCGTCTACGACGTTTATAACAGTAACAGAAAGCTACAATCACTGGCTACACCACCTCTCGTCGGAAAGAAGTTAAAAAAAAACCATCTACAATATCATGGATGGGTAAAAAATTCAAAGCACAAGAGCATTTTCACTTTCAAAGCAAATGAAGGGTCAGTTATACTGACCTAAATGCAGTAAACATCCTGATATATTGTCACTTACAAATACTCATGTGAAGGCATTGTGCATAGATAATTCAAAATCCATGATACGTAAGCTTTTGTAGATAAAATGTATATATGTAGGTGGCCTCTTGTTTATTAGGTAACAGTACAACAAGTTTTCGAATTGTGGATTTTTCATGGGTGAAATATTCGCGGGTGGAACTTTCGGAACAGAGGAGCAGTAAGATTGTTTATTTGCAAGTGAAGCGAGCCATGGAAGAGCGAAAACCATTTGAGGAATGTGACATAGATTATTGGTAATCGTGATACTTTAATAGTGACCCACGTGGCTTGCGTGTGCAGCACATCTATGCACCGCTTACCAAAAACAGAGCAATGCGATAAAGTTTATTTGCGCTAAAACCATCTTAATGTCGTGATATGAATTATAGGTAATTATGAAAATCTAATTTCACGCCACTTACATGAATCATATAGTTTCCAACTGATTATCTTGTGTTTATTATGCATTTCTGACCATTACTGTTTCTGCAAATCACTCGATTTATGTATGTGTGTGTGTTTCCACATCTAAAACCCCAGTTTGCAACTTAGATTGGAGAAGGTGACCAGTCACAAAGCAAGCAAGAGTCCTCGCACCAATCAAAAGGCGAGACTACTCGCGCATGCTCAGGATATTATCATCATCATCATCATCATCATCATCATTATTATTATTATTATTATTATTATTACTTGTCAAGCTACAACCCTAGTTGGAAAAGCAGGATGCTATAAGCCCAGGGGACCAAACACAGAAATTAGCCAAGTGAGAAAAGGAAACAAAGAAAAATAAAATATTTTAGGAACAGTAACATTAAAATAGATATTTCCTATATAAACTATAAAAATCTTTAACAAAACAAGATGAAGAGAAATAAGATAGAATAGTGAGCCCAAGTGTACCCTCAAGCAAGAGAACTCTAACCCAAGACACTAGAAGACCGTAGTACAGAGGCTATGGCACTACCCAAGACAAAAGAACAATGATTTGATTTTGGAGTGTCCTTCTCCTAGAAGAGCTGCTTACCATAGCTAAAGAGTCTTTTCTGCCCTTACCAAGAGGAAAGTGGCCACTGAACTATTACAGTACAATAGTTAACCCCTTGGGTGAAGAAGAATGGTTTGGTAATCTCAGTGTTGTCAGGTGTATGAGGACAGAGGAGAATGTGTAAAGAATAGACCAGACTGTTTGGTGTATGTGTAGGCAAAGGGAAAATTAACCGTAACCAGAGAGAAGGATCCAATGTAATACTGTCTGGTCAGCCAAAGGAATCCATAACTGTCTAGCGGTGGTATCTCAGCGGGTAGCTGGTGCCCTGGTGAACCTACTCCCTTGAGTAACCTTGTTGTAGTTTGCTTTAATTTCATTGTTTTTGGCTCCTATTTGCCAATTTTCCAGACTTTTGTCTTCTTTTCAATTATGATAGGTGATCTAATGTTGGGGGTAATTTTCCTTCCATTTTCCAGTTTTTGTGAGCTCAGTGCTGTGGATCTGTTGGATGTCAAAACACCACAAGGAATTTCATTTTTGTGTTTGTCAGGATATAAGATAATATTGTAAAGACCTTTATTCGCCATTTTAAGATTTTAGTTACAATAATGGTGGGGATGATAAGTCTTTGGCAATTATTAGAATTAAAGCAGAGTTATGGGGTCTTTTGACTGGCCAGACAGTACTACATTGAATCGTTCTCTCTGGTTACGGTTCATTTTCCCTTTGCCTACATATTTACACACCGAACAGTCTGGCCTATTCGTTACATATTCTCCTCTGTCCTCATACACCTGACAACACTGAGATTACCAAACAATTCTTCTTACTGCACTGTAATTGATCAATGGCCACTTTCCTCTTTGTAAGGGTAGAAGAGACTCTTTAGCTATGGTAAGCAGCTCTTCTAGGAGAAGGACACTCCAAAATCAAACCATTGTTCTCTAATCTTGGGTAGTGCCATAGCCTCTGTACCATGGTTTTCCACTGTCTTGGGTTAGAGTTCTCTTGCTTGAGGGTACAATCGGGCACACTGTTCTATCTTATATCTTATATCTCTTCCTCTTGTTTTGTTAAAGTTTTTATAGTTTATAAAGTGATATTTATTTTAATATTGTTGCTCTTCTTAAAATATTTTATTTTCCTCGTTTCCTTTCCTCACTGAGCTATTTTCCCTGTTGGATCCCCCGGGCTTATAGCATCCTGCTTTTCCAACTAGGGTTGTAGCTTAGCAAGTAATAATAATAATGATAATAATATATAATAATAATAATAAAAATGGAGAGGTGAAAGAAAATGAGTGACATTGATATAGGTGGAATCCGGTACTGTACTTGTACATATTACTTCTTTGTGCATGCATATTGTAATGTTTTGATGAAAAACAATATTGTGAAGTATTTTTTTTAGGTTTGCAATGTTGCAAACATTTCTACAATGATTGAAAACCATCTTGTGGTATTGTAAAGAAAAATAGCGACGCACTATATGACATTACTTTTTTTAGAATAATTTATTGTTAATTTGTTCTCTTCAGTTATTTATTTCCTTATTTCCTTTCCTCACTGGGCTATTTTTCCCTATTGGAGCCCCTGGGCTTATGGCATCTTGCTTTTCCAACTGGGGTTGTAGCTTGGATAGTAATAATAATAATAATAATAATATGTTATCATGTTTACGTTGTTCGTGTTTGTTGGAGGGGATTGGTGATATTAATTAATTTGAATTGTTGTTGTTCTGTATAATTTGGACTATGTAAAATATGATGTTTACATTGTAATATAAGTGAGTATGCTGGCATAGCATTATTTCTAAAATATGTAAGTTTACTTTGAGGCTTAGGGCATTATCTTAGGTAAAAATTTGAATGTATAGTATGTATGTGCAGATATTAGATAAAGTACAGTATAAGTAGAATTGTGTTTGATTCTTTTCCATGGTACCCAAAAGGTCTCTACAACATAAAGGTAAAAATACATGTAAATTATTATTATTATTATTATTATTATTATTATTATTATTATTATTACTAGGCAAGCTACAACCCTAGTTGGGAAAGCAAGATGCTATAAGCCCAAGGGCTCCAATAAGGAAAAATAGCCCAGTGAGGAAAGGAAATAAATAAATGATGAGAACAAATGAACAATAAATCATTCTAAAAACAGTAACAACGTCAAAACAGATATATTATCATCATTATTATTATTACTTGCTAAGCCACAACCCCAGTTGGAAAAGCAGGACGCTATAAGCCCAGGGTGCCCCAACAGGGAAAACATCCCAGCGAGGAGAGGAAACAAGGAAAAATAATATATTTTAAGAGTAACAGCATTAAAATAAATATTTCCTATATAAACTATAAAACTTTAACAAAACAAGAGGAAAAGAAATAAGATAGAATGGACTACTATTTACGCGACGGGATTCCGCAAGGTACAAATGTATCATTAGCCTGGCCCCAGAATGATTACGTCACTCGACAAGCCTCTACGGGTCTCAGCTCTGGAGCCCGCGTCTTCTGTGGCGTCTGCTCGGCTGCGGAACTTAGGATGCTTCCTCTGCCTCCTTTCTCTCAAGATGTGAGAGGCTGCGTAAACTGTGTCTTTCGTATCATGTTGCACTGTCTGCTTTATTTATAGACAGTATTTGCATAAGGAGAATAAATATGTATCCATGAAATTAAAAACAATGTTTGGGATCCTTTTCTTACTCTATTTTCAATTATTATTTTGTATTAGATTACCATAGAAATACGACACGAGTCTCTTTGGCGGTAGTCGAAGATGCTAGCATGAGTTATTTAGTAATTGTTTTTAAGATACTTTGGCCAGTCTTTAAAGATCTCAGAGTTGTTTATTTTCATTAGAAGTCCGTTGACATGATTTAGATGCATACTTTTTTTAATATTTCAAGAAATTGGTCATTTTGTTAACAAGTATCCGTACTTATGACGTCACTTGTTAGTGGGAAATGCAGCTGCATGTTTAAGAATACGCCTTTATTGACATATTTTGGGTCACATTCTCAAACATCCCGTGACTTAACATGATTTAAATGCTTATTTTTAAATATTTCAAGAAATTGGTCATTTTATTAACAAGTATCCGTATTTATGACGTCACCTGTTAGTGGGAAATGCAGCTGCACGTTTGAGAATACGCCTTTATTGACATTTTGTGGGTCACATTCTCAAACATCCCGCCACTGTGTATCAAGAATAAGCCATGTACTAAACTGAGCGTTGTTTACATTTGTCGAATAGGAATACTGTGTCCCTGTCCAATTATCCCTTAAAATATCATAATTTTGTTTCATTGGCTGAATTGAAAGTAAAGTACATTTAGCCTACATATCAAAGGACTTTCAGGTTATGGGTATGACAGCTAATGAAGGCCTGTTTCACCGTATGGAGGTAAGTGATAATCGTATCAAGTTCAGGCCAAATAAACTACGATTCCACTCAAATTGTTAAGGAAGGATAGTGGGGAGAAAATCCGATTTTGTTTGTAGAATAAACCAGTGGGCTAAGTAATGTATTACAGTTCAGTTCGACTCGAAAAAATCAACTCGATTTAGACCCGGAAATTCCAAATGTTACAAATATTCCAATACCATGTAAGCCATGCATAATTATTTCCTCATTTCCTTTCCTCACTGGGCTATTTTCCCCAGTTAGAGTCCTATGGCATCTTGCTCTTTCATCTAGGGTTATAGCTTAGCTTTTGATGATAATAAATTGTGTCATATTAAGTAAGACGTGATGCACGTAAATTGTGTGGCCGTGCCAAAGTTTCATCTGTACAAAGGCTCGTGTTGTTAGCTTAACAGCCTAATAGGCATTATTAGTTTTTAACCTGTACACACCTGTACTTTTTGTCATGCTGGCCAGTAAGTGTAGCTGTGGAATAGGCCCCGTTTAATGCAAGGTTAGGGGTGTACTTATGATAGCGGCCGCCTGTATTTATGACGAAGGCTGACCAAGAATACGGCAATGTAAGGGCGGGTCGCAGGGGGACGTTAGGCCCCCATTAGGTAAGTAGGTAAGGGCACGGCTTGTAGGTTAGGTTGGGGGGGGAGAAGTTTAGGTTAGTTGGTGTTCATATATTATGCTCTCTGGAGGAACTGACCACTAATATACAAAGGCCCCTCCAATCTGTTAATTTTAATAATAAAATAATGTACGGTAAATGAAATGATAGATAATTTGTGCAAATACGTGTTTTTTTTCATGCGGTGAGAAATCATAGTGTAGTGTAGGGTCATTCATTAACTGAACAAGTGTTATTATTTTTTTTTTTTTTTTGGTTAATTCATTTAAATATTGTAATGCATGGCACATAGGAAAACATATTTTACAGAAATTACAAAAAAAAAAAAATTGGTAAATATTTACTAAAGCACAATATTCCTTAAGAAAATAAGAAGTGTTTGTGATGTATTTACAGGTGCTTTCAACTGTTCTGATGGAAATAATTGAGGAAAACCAATATTTTTCAAATTTGAGACATTTAAAAATGCCAAAAGTTATGACTGAAAATCCTTAATCGATAGGAAAGCAAACGTAATATCACCTAACGTAAGGTTTCCATTTATAAATATTTAACCTAAGAGCTGTATCCTTATTTATGGGGTTAGGGCCTACACCCTCCAGTTCTGACATAGTTTTGCAAACATTCATAAGCTCTAATTAACATTTCTGTCGAAAAAGGCACTCTATATAACGGTGGTGGTAGAGAATGTCTCTCTCTGGTCAGAGCACTTCTTTACCTACTTCTAATTCTTATTCTCAACCATTAAATCATTGATTAACGTAATTTATGGATAAACATTAAATCCGGCAATATTCTGAATACAACCCACCGTATGAGAATTTTGCCTCTGAACAATCTCTTAAGCTTCCAGCTATACTGAGTAGCTCGGTTTGATTTTACTTTGCTGTAGTACAATTTTTGTAAATTTATTCTTATTAATATTCCCTGAGGATAATTTATCTAACCCTAAATCTCCAAAAAAAAAAACGTACAAATTTTAACCACATTGGCAACCTTCGTACTTCATATTGTGTCTCCTCATTGGCAACACAACCAGCTGAACTGGCTAACCATTCGCTTTGACATTTGTGTCTGAGCGCTTAGACTGTTAACAGCCCTTTTGCTCTGTTGATAATTTTAAGTTTCCATTATCCTCTTAGCCTAGAGCCTTCATTCTTCAGGAATTTGTTGGTCCTTCTATAACACCTGTTACGTTATTATGACATATCCTTGTTTGTATTTTCATTGATTTGTGTAATTTTTTTTTTTTGCAACTCAGCCAAAAAAGTTTTCTACTGTGAATAATCAGCAATCAACCCTTCAATCCATTCAGGAACTGACCCTCTCTGTTGACCGAATAACTTGCTTAGTGAACGAGTGCTTCCACTTGTTCTAACTATTCATTATGCCAACACTACAAATTTGTAACTTTATTAGGGATTATCTTTTGGCAAAGCCGGAAGACTAGCCATTAAGACTTTTAAGCGAGGTGGCAACTACCCGAACCGCTAGTCTGTGGGGTTGCCAGCTACACCTCTCACTTACACACCAGTGAAACCAAGTCACTTTTTTCTTTTGGCGTGAAGAGAACGGACATGTCTCTGCTCCCAAAACACTTGGCCATTATACTCAGATTCTTTTTCTTTTCGGGGGTTTGTGCTCTTTTGCGCCTTCATGCGTACTCGTCCAGGGCCTGAGGGCCTCTGTTGCGGTACCTTCATATCCTCGGTCGAGACCGACACCCATTTGTTGTGTCCGACCAGCAGGTGACGCCGCTGTGACCAGGGGAACATGTGTGAGGCGTGTCGGGAGTGGTCTTCCGAACAGCGGGAGAGGTTTGGGCAACAGCGGAATTAGTCTAAGAGGGGTTCTTTGCCTTTGGGGTCGTCCTCAAGGTTGAAGAAACCTCACACATCTTTTGTGACACACACACACACACACCCGTCTCTTCCCGAAGTTCTTGCTCTCTCAGCCTCTTCTGAGGGGCATTTGATTAGGAGTGTAGACAAACTTACTCCAGGGCAACCTCGAGGAGTCCTCACTTTCTGATTTGTTGCAGGTTTGGTCGTTGCTGGGTGTGGCCAGGCCTCCTTTCAGGGTCCTTCTCGTGTGTCCTCCGGTGGAAATGCTGTCTCCTGCGGGTGCTGTTATCAACTCTCTGGCTGTCTGCGAGGCCCGCCTCTCGCCTTCCGCTCCTGTTTGTCTTGCACACTGACAAGACCATCGTGCCCGTTTGCCTCCCCAACGACGCCCTCCTGCTGACGATGAGACCTCTCGCCACCATCGTATCTCTAGGTCTTCTAGGGACTGTAGTCCACTACACACGCCCAGACCTTCATCCTCGCCCTCCGTCAAGCAGTGCTGTAGTTCCTGGGACTAACAATCTTCTCGTCACTCAACATCTTGTGATCATCAGTCGCCTTCTAGATGCTCTTATTCTGCCCACTGTTCTCAAGCGTGCTTCTCTCCAGCTTGGCATTAGCCACTGCGAAGTGTTCCAATGCTCCGTTCACCATCTTGTCCTTCACCTATACAATCTCCTGCTAGACAACTCACCTGCCCAGCAATCGCAAGAGCGCTACTCTTCATCTCTCCGCTTGTCAGGTCACTACTTACCATCTCATTGCTCCCCAATGCCATGCTCTCCTGCTTGCCGACTCATCATTCATTTGCTCGCTGATTGCCAATGCATCGACGCTCATCCTCCCTTTTCCACCACGCTCCCCATCTCCTGCGTATGTACAGTAATTGAAGTTCTTTCATGCGTACTTACTGTGCTCCTGCTAGTAATCTAGGTCTAGCACCCAAACAACTCGACAGACAGGTAGCAGCAGCAGTGGAGTAGCCTTCATCTCGTCAGGCTTCGCCAGCAAGAGGCGGATGGACTATTCCCTTTCCCGAAAAGAAGTCAGTGTCCTTTTCCTTTTCTTCTTTTCCAACAGACCCTAGGAGGAGACCAGTTTCTAGCAGGGACTCAGTAACCCCCCCCCTCCCCCTTGGTTCTCTTACACATTGGAAGATCATGTGGAGCTGTTAGGGGAATGCCGGGGATCCAGCAGGGCTTCTTTCGCCTAGAGTTAACTCCAGTCCTTACCACAATGATTTGAGGATCCAACTATGCCTCATGCTGATCTTCACCATCTTCATTCGATCAGGGGCTTAGGATCTCCGTGGGAGATCTCACTCGTGCCTTATTTCAGACCTTCTCCTATAGAGGTCGTGCCACCGGAGCTTCGACTTACTCACCAAACCACCACTGTATGGTAAGTAACCTCCTGCAAGAGAAGTTCAGACCTCCACGGAAGGGTGGGGACCTTCCAGACCCTCCCCGCTGGAGGAGTATCTGTCGTCTTCCTGAGAGTCTAAGGACGCCAAGACCATTCCCAAGAACTCCAAGGCATGATCATCTCTCCCGCAAGAGAAGACCAGGAGATCTTCCCCTGGAGCAGAAATGTCAGTAAGTGACATTCCTTCTGTTGACGACCTCGACGACCCACCCCAGGCTCCTATGGGGGAGAGCTTGGAAGTGGATGATGACTTAGACTCTGAAGATTACTATCTCCCTAGGGCTGCTAGTCCTAAGTTCCCCTCTGAAACTGAACGAAGAGAGTCAGAGTACACCTTCTTCCAAGTCATAGCCTGCACAAGGACCATGCGTGGTTTAGTTAACCCTGAGACAGCTCCTCAAGAAGGTAAGGACACAGTCTTGGACCATTTATATGGTACTCAATGACCACCTAATGCCATTTCTGCCCTTCCCTGGTCTAAGGAACAGACAGTAGCCAGAAAGAAGCCGTTTTCCCAAATCACTGGTCTCTCTATAGCGGTTTAGGTAGTTGCCACCTCACGTAAGTGTTAATGGCTAGTCTTCCAGCTTTGCCAAAGGATAATTCCTAATAAATAGTTACAGATTTGTATCTTTTGGAAAAATTCAAATTACTTTCAAATTTACCATTCTATCATTTTGAATGGGTTGGTATTTTCATCCCTCGCAGTTGCTGTTCCATTTTGGCTCTTTGCCCCCGCTCCACCCAGCACCAGTTTTTATTACTCCAGTGATCTTGGGTTTATTTCTCTTGAATTTAGTTTAGACACGTTATTTCAATTAAAGTTTTCAAACTGACTGAAAATCTTCTTTGAATTTACTAGGATGTGTAATAATGTCGTTGATTCTCTTTCAGCACCTTGTCAGGTACCTGTCGCCTGGATTCATGGTAAGGGTACAATAGATTCCCTGACATGGCGTTAGGCTAGGCTGAATCCATTCCAAGCGGATGTCTGACAAAAAGTTACCCTTCAAGTCCCCTTGTTAATCTCGTAGCATTACTGGAGAGCACTTGGGTAAGGGTGGCGGATTTTGGGGTAGGGGTTTTTGTCTAAGCAGGCTGTGATGATGTTTGGCCCAGGGCAGCAGAGCCGTTTCATCGGGGTGGTGATCTTTGCGAGGGCCCTCTCCCTTTATCAAGGATTTTGTTGTTGGGTCATCATAGGTAGCTTGAGTCAGTCGGCTCTCTTCTCTGGCTAGGTCTTTTTCACACCCTATCTCCCCTTCTATGTATCTCAGGAAGGTTCTGCTCTGGGGGGTGGCTTCCTAGTCACTCAATCTTTTGTGTTGAGCTCGTAAATCCTTAGATGAGTGCTTGCCTGGGATTTTCAGAGGTCTTACTGGATTTTCGGTGGCTTTTTGATCAGATTTTTCTTTCCTCGGAGAGGCTTCCTGCCACCTAGTGGAAGCCTCGGCATCTCTGACCCAGTTGATTCCCGGGGGCACCATTTCGGGATGAGATCTCTTCAGCTGTCCTATTGTCAGTATTGGGATTTTGTTTCCAAGGAGACTCTTGTTGCTCCCTCCCCTCAGTGTCGGAAGGATCTTTGGTGGTTGTAGAAAGGCTGTCTCAAAGCAGGGACATTTCCCAGTTCGGTCCTTCATGACCTCATGTTCTGATCTAATGCCTCTGATCAAGGGTGGGTTGCTCATCTGGGATCCAAGGCTGTTTTAGATCGTTCGTCTGAGGCAGAGGCCCCGTTCCATAATCTGGAGGTAACTCTGGAACATTTGCTTAGGTCTGCTTGCATTTTAGAACCATCTTTCAGGGTCAGCAGTGGCATTCTTCGTGGTCAATATAACTGCCATCTCTTTCCTGAGGAAACAGGGGGAACTTTGTCTGAGTTTCTCAATCAGGAGGCCCGCATAATCTTGCATTGGGTGGGAAAGAAGGGGACTTCCCTTGTTCCCTAGTTCATCCTGGGTCATCACAGTGTCATGGCAGACTCCCTGATCAGGCAGAATTAGGTTCAGGGGTCAAAATGTATCCTGTGTCAGGAAGTCTTTGATAATTTGAGACGGTAGTAGGTTGACCAGGGCACCAGCCATCCAATGAGATACTACCACTAGAGAGTTACAGGGTCTTTTGACTAACCAGACAATACTACATTGGATCCTTTTCTCTGGTTATGGTTCATTTTCCCTTTACCTACACATACACCGAATAGTCTGGCCTATTCTTTATATAATCTCCTCTGTCCTCATACACCTGACAACACTAAGATTACCAAACAATTCTTCACTCCAGGGGTTAACTACTGCACTGTAATTGTTCAGTGGCCACTTCCCTCTTAGTGAGGGTAGAAGAGACTAGCTATGGTAAGCAGCTCTTCTAGGAGAAGGACACTCCAAAATCAAACCATTGATCTCTATTCTTGGGTTGTGCCATAGCCTCTACATTGGTCTTCCACTGTCTTGGGTTAGAGTTCTCTTGCTTGAGGATACACACGTTTCCTTTCCTCACTGGGCTATTTTCCCTGTTGGGGCCCTGGGTTTATAGCACCCTGCTTTTCCAGGATAATAATCAATTTTTTTCATCATTCCCTTGAACTTTTGGTGTTAGGTTTCCTTCTCTCTTTTCCAAGATCCCCTGAGCAGCGGGACTGACTTTCTTTTCCAGGATTGGGAAGATTTCCAGACTTATGCCCTTCCTCCTCAACAAGGTGAGAGCAACCAGGTAGCTGACATTAACCATTATCGCCCTGCTTTGCCTCTGAGCGAGGGTCTTCTGGAACCTCCAGTTCAGCTACTAGAGAAGATTGGTCTCGGATAACCCCTTTTCCACTGATTCTGACAGTGGCTCCTCAGGTATTTGGTTCAGTCGGTTCCCATCTCGACCAAATGCTCGGTTATCTTACCCTTTGTGGACATTAACAGGTTGCTCCAGTCCCTCAGGTATCTTCCTTTTGAACCATTAAAGTTATCCAATTTTAGGGCTTTTCTATGTTTTCCTGGCAACTGCTAAGTGAGTAAGTGAGCTTCAGGTGCTCTCCTGCCACTTCGGGACAGGGCCTGATTTTGTCATATCTTCCGGAATTTGTCATGAAAACAGAGTGTCGTATCCCATTCTCAGGTGTTTCCTCTTGAAGTCCTTGGTAACTTTGTGGGCGACGTGAAGAACGAATTAGTACCTTGTCCTATGAGGGGCCTATTCATTTACTTTCAGCATTTGGCCGATATTCCAGGCTGTCTTCTCCTGTTGTTTGTGTCTCTTCAGAGTCTAAGAAGGGTTTGCCCTCTTGAAAAACTTCATCTCTAGCTTTGGAGGTCGTGAAGTCTTGAAAGCCAGGCGCCAAGAGCCTATAGCGTTATAGCTGTTGCTACGTTAGTGGCTTTTATAGGGAACGTCCCTGTTGCTAGTGTGCTTGAGGTAACTAGGCACTCCAATTCTGGCCTCATATCCCTTTATTTGAGAAACTTTTTGCAAGTTCTTGGCGACCTTAGCTCTTTGGTCCTGTTGTACGACAGACAGAGTAGGTTGTCATACCAAAGGTTTAGTTGTCGCCTCTTCAGTCGGTCACCCCCTGGTCTCCAACCTTGACCAGAAGGTAAGTGTTCTGACATACCACCTGCACTCACCTGGCGATTGTGTCAGTCTAACGTGAGATAGGCAGAAATTAGTAGTGCTGGTTTTGGAGGTGGACCCTCGCAGACATGCATCTAGGAATACACTTGCTCTTATGAAGAGGGGTTAGCTCTTGATATTGACCCTTAGCCTCGCACATGAGCCATAGGGCACGCCCACTCTTTTAAGGAGGAGCTCTCTAACAAGGTTGATACTCAAATTGTGAGAGTTATGGAGAGCTCATTAATACGGTAAAGTGGTTTCTCATTTCAGAACTCGCAGCCTAGGGCGCCTCACTCGTCAGAAAAAAAACTTTTATAATGAGTTAGACACTCATACTTGTGTGTAACAACATCAAAACCCCCCTTCCCCCTCACCACCCCCATTCTTCTAAGGGAGAATTTTCTCATGAGCTGAATCCTCATTCTTGATGTGCAGGTGTCACAAATTGCTGTCAAGTTTTTGGGAGGTAATCTTTCCACAAAGCACTTTTTATTCTTCAGACAATGAACTTGTCTCAAAGCACTTTTCATTCTTTGAAATAAATAACTTGCTACAAAGTCCTTTTCATCCTCCAGAAGATGAACTTGCTACGAAACCTTTCATTCCTCAAAATGTGAACTTGCAGCAATAAAGTGGTTTTTATTCTTTGGAAACTAAAGTTGAGACTCTTGCTCTCGCTTGCATGTGTACGAGAACCTATCCTTAAGAGATCCAGGGGGCAGTCACCTTCACCTCTTGGTTACTCTCCTGTATGCACTTGTCCTTATGGAGAAGCATGCTCATCTGTTTGTCAGTACCCTCCGGGCTGCAGTAGCAAACATATAATTTCGCCCTCACCTAGTGAAGAGGAGTACTCTTCTTGGTGCTTATACTTACCAATGCTCTCACGCACTTCGGCTTGCATGCGCTCATCTCATATATTTTGCTCCTCTAAAAGCAATAGGTAACCTGGACATTTTAAACATCTGACTTAGCTGGTAGTTATATATATAGCTTAGTACCTGACGTCACGGCAGAAATTTCAAAACTCGCGGCAATCGCTTATTGGGTAGCCAGGTGTACCACCAGTGCGCCCTCTACCCAGGTACCTGGAACCATTCCAATCATTCCTCAGATCTTTCCTGCCGCCTCACCGGCGAAATCATTGGATTTCCACTCGCTGTAGCCTGTGTATAATTGCAGTTATCTTGGTGATGTACAATTTGGCTTTGGCTTTCGCTCATTTGGATTTTCTTGGACCCGATTGGATTTTGTTGTTTTGACCCTTGCTTGTATGATCTCTTTAAAATATTCATAATGTCTGACTCTTCTTCAAGTATTAGAAGGTGCGTGAGAGGTTGTAAGACCCGGCTTGCTACAGCCTCTGTTGATCCCCACTCCATTTGTGTGAAATGTAGAGGTAAAGTTTGTGAGTTCGTTTATCGTTGCGATGAATGTGTTATTTTGTCTGAGAGTGAGTGGTTGGAGTATGACCGCTACACTCGTAAGCTTGAGAGCGATAGGATCAGAAGGAGTAAGAGTTTATCTCGTTCTTCTAGAGATTGTTTCCCTCCCCGTGTCAACGAACCTATTGATCCTTCCCCTGTAGTGGTAGTTCCAGATTCCACTACTGTTACTCCTGATGAACCAACTCTAAAGGACATGATAGTGGCCATTCAAGCCCTGGGCGTGAGAGTGGAGTCGCTTGCAGCGGACAGGACCAAGTTATGGTCCGACGTTAAAGAGTTAAAGATTGCTAGTGTCAGTGCTAAAGGTTCAGTGAATTTAATCAATGCAGTGGAGGGTGCGTCTGCTCGGACCTGTCATTCTCCTAGCCATAGACCTCGTCCAAGCTCCCCAACCCCTAGGAGAAGGAATGTCGACAGGCGAAAAGAAACGAGGGGCGTTAGCGCCCGAGCAGTCGTCCCCTCGAGCATACCTGTTGACACTTCACAGGACGCTCGCCCTCGCCATGGGAAAGGCGAGGTGAAAGTGTTTTCATCCTTATCGGATGACGCAGCGCCCAGACGGGCCTGGCGTCTCGCATCGAGACCTCTGAAGGGGAAGATTGCCTCTGTTGAGCAGTGTCATGTCATGACTCCTCAGGCTCCAGGTTGCAGCCATTGGAGCAGTCCAGAGCGTTTTCCTTCCTGCTCCGAAGAATGCTCTCCTGCCAAGCGCCCTGCTACGTTGGTAGGAGATAGAAGGAAGTCGGAAGCTGTCAAGCATCCATCCCCACCGGTTGGAAGACAGTTTTCGGAGGCTGGCATGATCTCTGTGCATGCTCCTCCTCCTCCTTCAGATTAGTATTCGTCTCATGAACGCTCTCCGCTTTCCTTGAGCGACGTAGAAGGCGAACTTGTTGCAGAAGCAACGTCTCCTGTTTGGCCACAACAACAAGTTGATCCTAATCTAAGTGTACTGCAAGATAAGCAGCAGAAACTCTCCTCACTCATGCAAGTCTTTCAGCCTGCAGACAAGAAGAGACTGGTACGGATGACGCCGAGCATCAAGGAGTTGGACGTCGGGACGCCGAGCGTAAGAGCCTCGGACGTCATGAAACCGAGCATCGAGATCGCGAACGTCATAGTTCCGAGCGTCAAGATCGCGAACTTCATAGTTCTGAGCGTCAAGCGTTGGAACAACGTGACGCCAGGCGTCATGATATTGGACTCCTTGACGCCAGAAGTCAGGATATTAAGGAGTTGACACCTAGGAAACAGGACGTCTCTACCTCGATTAGAGACCTGTCGGAAGAAGGGATCGACGGTCACCTTTCCCCTAGTGACCATTTAGAGGAAATCTCGGAAGGAGAAGATCCTAAGACCTTTCATCCTTTGGTGGATTTAAAGAAACTTATGAGAGTTTTTACCGAAGAGTTTCCTAATTATTTTGTTCCTGCTGCTCCTCGTTCCCCGCCTTCAGAGTTTACGGTAGGGAAGGCGTCGAAGGAGTCTGTTCATGAGGATGGTGTTGTCTCGCTCATCTAAGAGAGCCTTGAGAATGATGGGGGACTGGATGCAATCCAAGAAGGACCAGGGAAAGACAGGTTTTTCTTTTCCCGGGCTAGATTGGCTTCCAGATCTAGCGTTTGGTACGAGACTGGAGAAGTTCTCGGCTTGGGACTTCCTGCCTATGCCCAAGGAGACTTTACGAATCTGGTGGACGCCCCTCATCAGACAACCATGAGAAGAACCAAAGTGTTCTGGTCAACGTCGGAGCTGGATCACCTCAAAGGCATCTTCAGAGATTTCGAGGTGTTTAATTTCCTTGACTGGACTCTGGGATCCTTGGGAAAAAAGGTTTATGCTTTGAAGGATGTGGACACTGAAAGCCTCGTCCATATTATGTCTTGTATGGACAAAGCCTTAAGAGATGGGTCCGAGTTGGCGGCCCTTTTTTCGGCGGGTGTTCTTAAGAAAAGAGCCCAAATGTGCTATTTTTTGGCTAATGGGGTTACACCCATACAAAATTCGGAATTGCTGCACGCACCTCTTTTTTCCTCCCTTTTCCCTCAAGAGCTGATCAGAGAGGTCTCCTCTGTTTTAGCCCAAAAGGCCATACAGGATTTGGTGTCTAAAGCTGCAAGGAAGGTTCTGCCTACTTCCTTCTCAAGCCGCAAACCTAAGGAAGAAGCTTCATCCCATCAGTTTCGCAGCCCTTTCGAGGGAAAACTTTCAGCAGGGGTAGTACCAGACCCGAGGGAAGGAGAGTAAAGAGAAGAGGCTGGAAACCAGGGCGAAGTAGAGTGTGACTGCATTCGCCTTCAGACAGCAGTAGGAGCCTGACTAACCAACTTCTGGTGAGCTTGGGAGAGGAGAGGAGCAGACCTTTGGTCCATACAGTTACTAAAGGAGGGATACAAAATCCCTTTCCTAGGGAAACCCCCTTTAGTAGTAACTCCGATAGATCTCTCAGCCAGATACAGAGAGGAATCAAAGATACAGGCTATGCAACAACAAATGTCTCTCTTATTGGAGAAGGAGGCAATAGAGAGGGTGCGAGATTTGCTGTCACCAGGTTTTTACAACCGCTTGTTCCTGGTTCCCAAGAACTGGGGGGGGGATGGAGACCAGTCCTGAATGTAAGTGCTCTCAACGTCTTCTTTCAGAAGACGAAGTTCTCTATGGAGACATCGAAATCAGTCCTAGCAGCAGTAAGAAATGACGACTGGATGGTCTCTTTAGACCTCCAGGATGCATACTTCCACATCCCCATCCATCTGAACTTCAAGAAATACCTTAGATTTATTTACAAGTTTTCCAGTTTTGGGCTCTTTGTTTCGGCCTAAGCACCGCCCCTCAAATCTTTACGAAGCTGATGTCAAATGTAGCGGGTATGCTGCATTCAAGAGGTATCAGAGCCTCCCTGTATCTGGACAACTGGCTACTCAGAGCTCTTTCCTACAATCGCTGCCTGGAGGATCTGCAGATGACAAGGTTATCAGAAGAACTGGGTCTTCTGGTAAACAGAGACAAGTCTCAACTGACACCATCCTAAGAGATCCTTTATTTGGGGATGGAGATTCGGAGTCGAGTTTTTCAGGCTTTTCCGTCTGCCTCAAGGACGGAACAAGCCCTGGTGAAGTTTCATTGCTTTCTAGAGAAATGAATGTGCTCTGTAAGGGATTGGGTGAGTCTGCTGGGAACCCTCTCCTCATTGGAGCAGTTTGTCTCCCTGGGAAGACTGAATCTTCGCCCTCTTCAGTTCCACCTCAATCGACATTGGGACAAGGGAAAGGAACTGGAGACAAAATGTATCCCCATTACAGAATCCGTAAAACGTTGCCTTCAGGGGTGGAACGACCCAGTCAAGCTTCAAGAAAGTCTCTCTCTGGAACAGAGGAACCCAGACCTTGTGTTGTGTTCCGACGCCTCGTTTGGAATCGGAGTGGGGAGCAACACTGGGCAAGTTGGAGATCTCAGGTCTGTGGACAAAAGATCAGGAGATCCTCCACATAAACCAAAAGGAGCTGTTGGCAGTCCTGTTGGCCCTCAAAGCCTTCGAAGGGTCAGTCCTGAACAGAGTGGTACAGGTCAACTCCGACAGCACTACAGCGTTGGCCTACATAGCCAAACAAGGTGGAACCCACTCGAGGTCCCTTTACGAGACTGCGAGAGAACTTCTTTACTGGGCAAAAGAAAAGAATTATGGATACAACCTTCTGGAGGAGTAAATCTGTGCTCGCCTCACACTATTTGAAACGTGTCCAGACTCTTTATGAGGACTGCTACACCCTGGGACCATTCGTAGCAGCGAGTGCAGTCGTGAGGGAAGGATCTACCACTACATTCCCGTAACCTAATACCCTTTTCTTCTCTTGGAACTATTGTATTTTTATGTTTGTTTGTGGAGATTGAATGCAGTCTTCCACTATCATTGATTTTAGTCGGGTGATCATTTTGTTCCTTGGGAGCCCCCGGAACAAGGGTATTGGAGGAGGTCCTGTCACATAGAGGTTATACACCGGTTTGACAGCTCCTAAAGGTCGTCAGCCCCCTGGGTGGATCGCTGGATCTTATAAGAAAAGCGGACATAATGAGGCAGGAATTCATTGAAATCAGCTTCCTTAACAGGTACAAACCCTTAAGCTTGTTTATTAACTCTTAGGTAAATTTCAACAATGTTGGCTGTCTCTGACCCTCCACCAAAGGTGTCAATAAGCTATATATATAACTACCAGGTAAGTCAGATGTTTAAAAATGATATTTTCATAATAAAATTTAATTTTTTAACATACTTACCTGGTAGTTATATATGATTTAATTCCTCCCCCCAGAGACCTAAGGGCATGAAAGATCTGAGGAATGATTGGAATGGTTCCAGGTACCTGGGTAGAGGGCACACTGGTGGTACACCTGGCTACCCAATCGGCGATTGCCGCGAGTTTTGAAATTTCTGCCGTGACGTCAGGGACTAAGCTATATATATAACTACCAGGTAAGTATGCTCAAAAATTTATTTTATTATGAAAATATCATTTTTCAATATTAATCTTACCCGATAATCATGTAGCTGTCAACTCCGTTGCCCGACAGAATTCTACGGACGGGATACGCCAGCGATCGCTATACAAGAGGGGGGTGTACTCACCAGCGCCATCTGTGGCCAGGTACTGCAGTACTTCTTGTCAACACCACCTCAATTTTTCCTCTGTCGTGTTTCCGGCAAGACCTACATGGATACGCTTATGATTTTGGAGTCTTTGTTCACGGTTTTGGTGAAGTATTGCTCTGAGATTTCAGCTTTCGCTATACAGGAAGCTTTTCCCTTAGCTTAGATAGCTTTTGGATTGATTTTGATAAATGGTATAACGATCTTTGCTTTAATTTGGAAACCCCCCTTGACTGTTCTCTGATTCAAGATGTCCGACCATTCTCAAGCTCCTACCCAAAGACGATGTAGTGTTAGGACTTGTAATAGGCGTCTTCCGAAGGCCGCGGTTGATCCTCACACCGTTTGTTCCGACTGTAGGGGAAAATCCTGTCAGTTGGAAGATCGATGTGAGGAATGTGCCGGGCTTTCGGAATTTGATTTTATTGAATTCCTCAAGTACAGTATACGACTAAGTTAGAGAGGGAGAGAGTTAGGAGGAGTTCTGCTCGCTCTTTGCTTTATTCCTCCCCCCATGATCCTCAACCTTTTCCTCCCCCTGTAGTGGCTACCCCCAAACCTATTATTAGTGCTCAGCCTGATATGTCAGATGTTTTACGTGCCATTCAGGCTTTAGGTGATAAGGTGGAGTCGGTAGTGAGTGACCACAAGTTTCTCTTGGCAGATGTCAAGGAACTTAAAGTGAAAAGTGCAGTGGGAAGTGGTAGTGCCAGTGCTGTGCCTAGTGTCAGTGTCAGTGTTGCGCATGAGGATACTTCTGTGCGTGCCAGTCGTCCTCCCAGTCCGGGACCTCTTGCAAGCTCCCAAGCCCAGGGGAGAAGCAATGTCGAAGGGCAAAAGGGTTCGGCAGGCCTTGATCGGCGCACAGTAGTATCCTCAGTGGTTGCGGGCGTATCTTATAGAGATCGTCACTTCCACTCTCAGACGATTGAGCCCTTAATTTCCTCGTCTGCAGAAGATGTTTCCGGGAGGAAACGCTGGACCCAGGTCTCAAGGCCTCTTAAGCGTAAGGTCCAGATCGCGCGAGTCCAACAGCCCAGGTGTAGCCACTGGGCTAGTTCGGACTCGCCGCAGTCATCGGATGGCTGCACGCCTCCTAAGAGAGGTAAAGCGATGCCTCAACAGACCTCAACTTCTGTTAAAGCTATGCCTCAACAGACCTCAACTTCTGTTGATCCCAAGTTGGCTATGCTGCAGACTATGCAGTCGCAGCTTGCGGTGTTGATGCAGGAGTTTCAGGCAGAGAAGGTTAACACACCTCCTCCTGCGAGCGCTCCTCCACCTCTGCGCAGTCCAGCCTGCCAGACGTATGATGTTGAGGTTCCTCAAGCTACCTCCATGCGTGAGCTGCCGCATTGGGAGTTGCCAGATACCAGCGCTGTGCAGCAACCTCCACTTTCCTTGAGGCAGGAGCCTCTTGCCACGCGGCAACCTCCTCAACACTTGGGGCAGGAGCTTTATGCTTTGCAGCAACCTCCTCTACCCTTGAGGCAGGAGCCTCATGCGTTGCAACCATCCTCGAGGCAGCAACCTCTTGCGGTGCGACAACCTCCACCATCCTTGAGGCAGCAACCTCAACTCTTGCGGCAGCCACCTCCACTTTCCTCGAGGCGAGAACCTCAACTCTCGAGGCAAGCACCTCAACTCTTGAGGCAAGAACCTCAACTCGTGAGACAAGAGCCTCTCTCTGCGCAGCCACCTCAACCCTTGAGGCAGGAACCTCATGCTATGAGGCAGCCACCTCAACGCATGCAGCAACCACATTCTTCTCAGCTTGAGCCGCTTCCCATTCAACTTGAACCGCAGACTATGCAGCATGAGCCTCATGCTTTACAGCATTCGCCTCTCACCACGCTTGCTCCTCAGACCCCCGCAGAACCTCCTTCATCCCAGCCTCATGACTTTGTCATTACCAGCCCTCATCCTCTTCAGCAGAGACTTGAGGATGAATCCGCAAGTGCGCATGCACCCGTTCTTCAGGATTCAGCCATTCAGCATACCGCTTTATCGTTACCTCTCGCTTCTCAACCCTCAGGTGATGAGGTTTCTGAGGATGAAGCTGCTCACCTGGATGATCCTTCATCTGATGTGGAGGAACCCAAGTCATTGCCACCCTCCATTGACTTTCGCAAGGTCCTTACTCTGTTCAGAGAGTTATACCCTGAACACTTTGTTTCTGCTACCCCTCGTTCTCCTCCATCCGAGTTCTCTCTAGGCATGCAACCTATTAAGTCTGCCTACACTAAGCTTGTCTTCGCTAGATCATCAAAGAGAGCTTTGAGAATGTTAGGGGATTGGTTGCAGTCCAAGCAGCAACTGGGAAGGACGTCTTTTATGTTTCCGCCTCCTAAGCTGACTTCTAAGGCGGGCGTCTGGTATGCCACGGGAGAGGAACCAGGCTTGGGGGTCCCTGCCTCTGCCCAGGCTGACTTCTCAAGTTTGGTTGACTCTCCACGAAGGTCGGCTATGAGACGCTCTAAGGTCTGCTGGACCTTTTCTGACCTGGACCACTTCTTAAAGGGAGTCTTTCTCGCCTTTGAAATTTTTAATTTCCTCGACTGGTGCCTGGGGGCCTTGAGCAAGAAGACTGCCTCTTCTGACAAAGACTCGGCCATGCTGATCATGTCCTGTATGGACAAAGCAATTCGCGATGGTTCCGGCGAACTTGCCTCTATGTTTGTATCGGGAGTCCTCAAGAAAAGGGAACAACTTTGCTCCTTCCTTTCCACTGGTATCACCTCTTGCCAAAGGTCACAGTTACTTTTTGCTCCTCTTTCTAAGTTCCTGTTTCCTGAGGATCTTATCAAGGAAATGTCTGCGGCTCTTATACAGAAGGATACGCATGACCTCGTGGCCTCTTCAGCACGGAAGGCTAAGGTTGCACCTTCAGTACCAAGAACTTACCGCACCCCAGTGGCTGATACTCCTGCTACCAGATTTATTCCGCCCTTTCGTGGCAGAGCCCCCAGCCGAGGAAGTACCCGCCCAGACGGTCACAGGGGCAGGTCCAAGAAAGGTACCAAGTCTTCGAAAAGCAAACATTGACTCTCCTCCTCTCCAGACAGCTGTAGGAGCCAGACTCAAGACCTTCTGGCAAGCTTGGGAAAGAAGAGGTGCAGACTCCCAGTCTGTCAAGTGGCTAAGGGAGGGTTACAGGATCCCATTCTGCCGCAATCCCCCTCTGACCACTTCTCCCATCAACCTCTCTCCCAACTACAAGGAAAAGGACAAGAGGCTAGCGTTACATCAAGAGGTGTCGCTCCTGTTACAGAAGGAGGCAGTGGTGATAGTCCGGGATCATCAATCCCCGGGCTTTTACAACCGTCTCTTCCTGGTGACCAAGAAGACAGGAGGTTGGAGACCGGTGCTGGACGTCAGTGCGCTCAATGCTTATGTCACCAAGCAGACGTTCACTATGGAGACGACGAAGTCGGTCCTAGCAGCGGTCAGGCAGGAGGACTGGATGGTCTCGTTGGATCTGAAAGACGCCTACTTTCACGTCCCCATTCATCCAGACTCCCAACCTTTTCTGAGATTCGTTTTTGGAAAGGTTGTGTACCAATTCCAAGCCCTGTGTTTTGGCCTAAGCACGGCACCTCTGGTGTTTACGCGACTGATGAGGAATATTGCGAAATTCCTCCACTTGGCGGACATCAGAGCCTCCCTTTATTTAGACGACTGGCTTTTAAGAGCCCCCACAAGTCGTCGCTGTCTGGAGAGTCTCAGATGGACTTTGGACTTGACCAAGGAACTGGGTCTTTTGGTCAACTTAGAGAAGTCCCAGCTTATTCCTTCCCAAACCATCGTTTACCTGGGAATGGAGATTCGGAGTCAAGCTTTTCGGGCTTTTCCGTCGGCCCCAAGAATCAACCAAGCCCTAGAGTGCATCCTGAGCATGCTGAAGAGGAACAGATGCTCGGTGAGACAGTGGATGAGTCTAACAGGGACCCTGTCATCGTTAGCCCTGTTCACCGAGTTAGGGAGACTCCACCTCCGCCCCCTTCAATACCATCTAGCAGCTCACTGGGACAAGAATATGACGCTCGAAGCGGTCTCTATTCCTGTTACCAAAGAGATGAAGACTACTCTCATGTGGTGGAAGAGCAACATCCTTCTCAAGGAGGGTCTCTCGTTAGCTGTTCAGACCCCCAATCTTCATCTCTATTCGGACGCATCAGACTCGGGCTGGGGCGCGACCTTGGACGGACAGGAATGCTCGGGAACATGGAACAAGGAACAGGAAACGCTTCACATCAATTGCAAGGAGTTGTTGGCAGTACATCTGGCCTTAATGAACTTCAAGTCCCTCCTGCTAAACAAGGTGGTGGAGGTGAACTCCGACAACACCACAGCCTTGGCGTACATCTCCAAGCAGGGAGGGACTCATTCGAGGAAGCTGTACGAGATAGCAAGGGACCTCCTCATTTGGTCAAGAAGTCGAAACCTCACGCTGGTAACGAGATTCATTCAAGGCAATATGAATGTCTCGGCAGATCGCCTCAGCAGGAAGGGTCAAGTCATCCCCACAGAATGGACCCTTCACAAGAACGTGTGCAACAGGCTTTGGGCCTTGTGGGGTCAGCCAACGATAGATCTGTTCGCTACCTCGATGACCAAGAGGCTCCCATTGTACTGTTCCCCAATCCCAGACCCGGCATCAGTTCACGTGGATGCTTTTCTGCTGGATTGGTCCCACCTCGATCTATATGCATTCCCGCCGTTCAAGATCATCAACAGAGTTATTCAGAAGTTCGTCTCTCACGAAGGGACACGGCTGACGTTGGTTGCTCCCCTTTGGCCTGCAAGAGAATGGTTCACAGAGGTACTGCAATGGCTGGTCGACGTTCCCAGGACTCTCCCTCTAAGAGTGGACCTTCTACGTCAACCTCACGTAAAGAAGGTACACCCAAGCCTCCACGCTCTTCGTCTGACTGCCTTCAGACTATCGAAAGACTCTCTAGAGCTAGAGGCTTTTCGAAGGAGGCAGCCAGAGCGATTGCCAGAGCAAGGAGGATATCCACTCGCAGAGTCTATCAATCCAAGTGGGAAGTCTTCCGAAGCTGGTGCAGAGCCAATGCAGTTTCCTCTACCAGTACCTCTGTAACCCAAGTTGCTGACTTCCTGTTGCATCTTAGGAATGTTAGATCTCTTTCGGCTCCTACGATCAAAGGGTACAGAAGTATGTTGGCAACAGTTTTCCGCCACAGAGGCTTGGATCTTTCCTCCAACAAAGATCTACAGGACATCCTTAAGTCTTTCGAGACCTCTAAAGAACGTCGCTTGTCCACTCCAGGCTGGAATCTAGACGTAGTCTTAAGGTTCCTTATGTCTCCTAGATTTGAACCTCTCCAGTCAGCCTCTTTCAAAGACCTTACTCTCAAAACTCTTTTCCTCGTCTGCCTTGCAACAGCCAAAAGAGTTAGTGAGGTTCACGCCTTCAGCAGGAACATAGGATTCACATCCGAAACAGCTACATGTTCCTTACAGCTCGGGTTTTTGGCAAAAAATGAACTTCCTTCACGTCCTTGGCCTAGATCGTTCAAAATTCCTAGCCTTTCCAACATGGTGGGTAACGAGCTAGGGAGAGTTCTTTGCCCTGTCAGAGCTCTAAAGTACTATCTTAAAAGGTCAAAACCTATACGAGGACAATCAGAGGCCTTATGGTGTGCCATTAAGAAACCTTCGATGCCTATGTCCAAGAACGCAGTTTCGTATTACATAAGGCTTCTGATTAGAGAAGCTCATTCTCACATGAAGGATGAAGACCTTGCTTTGCTGAAGGTAAGGACACACGAAGTGAGAGCTGTGGCTACTTCGATGGCCTTCAAACAGAACCGTTCTCTGCAGAGTATTATGGATGCAACCTATTGGAGGAGCAAGTCAGTGTTTGCATCATTCTATCTCAAAGATGTCCAGTCTCTTTACGAGAACTGCTACACCCTGGGACCATTCGTAGCAGCGAGTGCAGTAGTAGGTGAGGGCTCAGCCACTACATTCCCTTAATCCCATAACCTTTTTTAACCTTTCTCTTGAATGCTTTTATTGTTGTTTTTGGGTTGTTACGGTAGGCTAAGAAGCCTTCCGCATCCTAGTTGATTTGGCGGGTGGTCAATTCTTTCTTGAGAAGCGCCTAGGTTAGAGGTTGTGTAGAGGTCCTTTAGTATGGGTTGCAGCCCTTTATACTTCAGCACCTTAGAGTTGTTCAGCCTCCTAAGAGGAACGCTGCGCTCAGTAAGGAAGACGAACTTATTAAAGGCAGAGTAATGGTTCAAGTCGACTTCCTTACCAGGTACTTATAATTTCATTGTTATTTTGAATAACTGATAATATGAAATACGGGATACTTAGCTTCTTGATTAACATGTACACTGGTTTTCACCCACCCCCCTGGGTGTGAATCAGCTACATGATTATCGGGTAAGATTAATATTGAAAAATGTTATTTTCATTAGTAAAATAAATTTTTGAATATACTTACCCGATAATCATGATTTAATTGACCCACCCTTCCTCCCCATAGAGAACCAGTGGACCGAGGAAAAATTGAGGTGGTGTTGACAAGAAGTACTGCAGTACCTGGCCACAGATGGCGCTGGTGAGTACACCCCCCTCTTGTATAGCGATCGCTGGCGTATCCCGTCCGTAGAATTCTGTCGGGCAACGGAGTTGACAGCTACATGATTATCGGGTAAGTATATTCAAAAATTTATTTTACTAATGAAAATAACATTTTAAACTCTCTTTGACAGGTGTACGGTCCTGTTCACCCACACCCTCACGTACCTAAACGTGCCGTGGTGCACAAGGGCTCCCCTATCAGAATACTTCAAAGAGTAGAAGGAAATTTCTCCTGGTTTTAAGCACTCACTTGGGATTGCTTGAAGGAAATTTCTCCTGGCCTTAAGCACTCACTTGGGATTGCTTGGTCTCTCACCCTCACTGGAAAAGACATGAGTTGCAACTCACTTCCCCTAGCTGTAAGCCAGTGCTAGACCTTTTTGCAATGTCCCGAAACTGGAAGCCTCTGATGTACATGGGCCCACAAGTGCCATTCCAGGATACCTTCCAACACCCGTGGGGTAATCTGGATGTACAGTATATGCGTTGCCCCATTCAATCTCTTGAGAAAGCCCTCAACAGGGTAAAATCCACAGTTTATTATCTATGACTGATAGTTCCTCAATGGCCAAAGGCAGAATTTTACTCAGGCTTTCTACTGCTGCTATTATTATTATTATTATTACTATCCAAGCTACAACCCCAGTTGGAAAAGCAAGATGCTATAAGCCCAGGGGCTCCAACAGGGAAAAATAGCCCAGTGAGGAAAGGAAATAAGGAAATAAATAAATGAAGAGAACAAATTAACAATAAATCATTCTAAAAAAAAGTAACGTCAAAACAGACATGTCATATATAAACTATTAACAACATAAAAAAAAAATACAGTATGTCATAAATAAACTATAAAAAGACTCATGTCCGCCTGGTCAACAAAAAAGCATTTGCTCCAACTTTGAACTTTTGAAGTTCTACTGATTCAACTACCCGTTTAGGAAGATCATTCCACAACTTGGTAACAGCTGGAATAAAACATCTAGAGTACTGCGTAGTATTGAGCCTCATGAAGGAAAAGGCCTGGCTATTAGAATTAACTGCCTGCTTAGTATTACGAACAGGATAGAATTGTCCAGGGAGATCTGAATGTAAAGGATGGTCAGAGTTATGAAAAATCTTATGCATAATGAACTAATTGAACGACGGTGCCAGAGATTAATATCTAGATCAGGAATAAGAAATTTAATAGACCGTAAGTTTCTGTCCAACAAATTAAGATGAGAATCAGCAGCTGAAGACCAGACAGGAGAACAATACTCAAAACAAGGTAGAATGAAAGAATTAAAACACTTCTTCAGAATAGATTGATCACCAAAAATCTTGAAAGACTTTCTCAATAAGCCAATTTTTTGTGCAATTGAAGAAGACAGACCTTATATGTTTCTCAAAAGTAAATTTGCTATCGAGAATCACACCAAAAATTTTGAAAGAGTCATACAAATTTAAAGAAACATTATCAATACTGAGATCCGGATGTTGAGGAGCCACCGTCCTTGACCTACTTACAATCATACTTTGAGTTTTGTTAGGATTCAACTTCATACCCCATAATTTGCACCATGCACTTATTCTAGCTAAATCTCTATTAAGGGATTCACCAACCCCAGATCTACATTCAGGGGATGGAATTGATGCAAAGAGAGTAGCATCATCTGCAAATGCAACAAGCTTGTTTTCTAGGCCAAACCACATGTCATGTGTATATAGTATGAAAAGTAATGGGCCAAGAACACTACCCTGTGGAACACCGGATATCACATTCCTATAATCACTATGGTGCCCATCAACAACAACTCTTTGAGATCTATTACTTAAAAAAATCAATAATAATGCTAAGAAACGACCCACCCACTCCCAACTGTTTCAGTTTGAAAACAAGGGCCTCATGATTAACACGGTCAAAGGCAGCACTAAAATCAAGGCCAATCATACGAACTTCCCGACCACAATCAAGGGATTTCTGTACAGCATTGGAGATTGTAAGAAGGGCATCACATGCTCCAAGGCTTTACGAAAACCAAATTGCAAACTAGGGAGTAGATGATTACCTTCAGCAAACCTATTAAGACGTTCAAAAACTTTAGATAATATGGGAGTTATGGAAATTGGGCGGTAATCAGTGGGACTTGAGCTACCATAAACACATTTACATAGAGGAGTAACATTACCAATTCTCCAACAAGTGCTAAAAGCTCCTTTTCTTGCTAACTTGCGCAAAATAACAGATAACTTTGGAGCTAAGAAATCTGCTGTCTTTATAAAAAACAAAGGAAAAATACCATTTGGGTCTACACCTCCATAAGCATCAAGGTCCACCAACAAAGCTTTAATCTCACGAGATCGAAAAGCTAAACTAGTTAGTTTAGCCTCAGGAAAACAGGAATGAGGAAGTTCAAGTTTTTATTACTCTGTTTAGTGTCAAAAACATCAGCCAAAAGGGTTGCTTTTTCCTTTGGACAGTGAGTGACTGAGCCATCTGGTTTAAGTAAAGGAGGAACTGTTGGATCTACACCAAAGAGTGCAGATTTAAGGGTAGACCACCATTTATGTTCCTGAGTTGTACCAGAAAGTGTTTCTTTTATGGTTAAATTGTACTCCTTTTCAGTTGAGGCATAAACTCTCTGAGCAAAAGCTCGAAGCTGAGCATAGTTGTTCCAGGTCAAATCTGATCTGTTACCCTTCCAAAGGTGATAGGCCTCCTGCTTCTCCAAATAAGCATGTCTACAATCATCATTGAACCATGGTTTGTCCTTCACTTGGTACCTTAACACACGAGAAGGGATACGCCTATCAATTATGTTGACTAGATTCTCATTCAAAGGGACAACAGGATCTACACTATTATATAATTGTGACCAATTCAAGCACAAAAGATCATGCAAAATCCCATTTCAGTCTGCTTGGGATTTCATATAAATTTTACAAGAATATGATATATCAGGGACAGGCTGCTCAGTCTTCACCAATAATGAAATCAAGGCATGATCAGATGTCCCGACTGGAGAACCAACCTTACTAGTTATAACGCCAGGGGAGTCAGTGTATACGAGGTCCAAGCAATTACCAGACCTGTGAGTAGCTTCATTTATGATTTGCTCACAGCCTGATTCAGAGGCAAAGTCTAAAGCTCTTAAGCCATGGCGATCGGTAGGAGAGATAGAACTTAACCACTCCCTATGGTGAGCATTAAAATCACCAACAAAGACAAAAGAAGCCTTTCTATCATTTTCTTGTATCTTAGCCATAATGTTAAGGAGACAATCGAAGATAGAATCATCTATGTCTGGATTCCGGTAGATCGAACACAAATAAAAGTTGTTATGCCTGCCACAAACTTTTATTACCTGAATCTCATGACATCCACATTGATAGTAGGACTTATGAGAAGCAGGGTACTCGGTCCTAATATACACCGCCATTCCCCTGGCCCTAGGGATTGCATCACATTTCAACATTATTGGCTTCTTAAAACCAGTTATAAGGAGCTTAGATGAGTGCCTCATATTAGAAACCAAAGTTTCTGAGCACAAAAGAATATCATACTGTCTGGACGCAACTGTAAGGTCTTGGATATTTTCATGAAGACCGCGTATATTGCAATACAGAAGACGACATTGACGAAATCTACGACTTACTGGTCCCGGATTTCGCTCAATGTCTCCACCAGCATAAGAATTAATAGAAATAAAAAAGAGACATCATACTCAAAAACTAGATTAACAAGAATTATAACAAAAACAATATGTACAGAATTATGAATAAAGTGATTGATGATACCCATAGACTATTGTAAAAAGTCGGAAAAACTGGTCAACATGGAGGAGCCGATACACCATGCAAGGCTAAATACCCTCCAGGATAGCCACTTCAACTGAAGGGAGGACAGTAAGGATGGTTTTGAGAAAAAAAAGTGTCAGAAAAAGGAAAAGACAACCTCTTGATAAACCACCAGGCATCCATGGCCCTTCTATTAAGCCTGCCCAACACACAATTTCAAAAAAAAAAAAAAAAAGAGGAAGAAAAAAAGAATAATAAGATAGAATAGTGTGCCTGAGTGTACCCTCAAGCAAGAGAACTCGAACCCCAGACAGTGGAAGACCATGGTACAGAGGCTATGGCACTACCCAAGGCTAGAGAACAATGGTTTAATTTTGGAGTGTCCTTCTCCTAGAAGAGCTGCTTACCATAGCTAAAGAGTCTCTTCTACCCTTACCAAGAGGAAAGTACACTGAACAAATTGCAGTACAGTAATTAACCCCTTGGGTGAAGAAGTGGTAAGTATCTCATTGTTGTCAGGTGTATGAGGAAAGACGAGAATATGTAAAGAATAGGCCAGACTATTCTGTGTAAGTGTAGGCAAAGAAAAAATAAGCCGTGACCAGAGAGAGGGATCCAATGCATTACTGTCTGGCCAGTCAAAGGATCCAATACCTCTCTAGTGGTAGTATCTCAACGGGCGGCTGGTGCCCTGGCCAGCCTACTACCTACTACCAGGGGTTCAGAGGGCATTGCCTCCTTTGTTGCGTCAACCTCAGTTGGAGATGTTTCACAGGACAGTTGGATCCCTACAGCATTGAGCCAGGTCTATAGAATGAAAGGAGTAGTCATTTCCTCTTCGGCAGAAAATTCCATACATTACTCATATGGAGCTTTGAACAAACTTGCCCCCCATTTAGGAGGGAGACCGCTTCCTTGGATCGTCATTGAAGTTCTATGATCCTTTACGGGCCAGTAAATAAAGCTTCTGGTTGAGATTTAACTCTTAAGATGGTCTTTCTGCGGTCCCTGGCCTCTGCTTAGAGGGTCTTTCTGCTGGCCCTGGCCTCTGCTAAGAGGGTCAGCGAGCTGCATGGTCTCTCCTATGACATAGCCTATCCAAGGGGATGGATGGAAGCAAGTTTCTTTCAAGCTCATCCCTTAGTTGGTAGCAAACTCGAAATCCAATGGTTTTCTTCCTTTCATATTTCGAGTCTTCGGGAAGTAAATAATGATCCTGATCATCTGTTTTTTGGTGGCCTGTGAGAGCCCTGACGTGCTATCCTAACCGTACGTGTTGAGCTCCCCTTCCCCACCCCACAAAACTCCTGTTTGTCAGTACTGGAAGGGTAAAGAGGAAGGTGAACATTAACACTATCTCTTCTGGATTATGCAAGTCATTGACTGAGCCATTAATCCTTCCCCCTTCTCAACAAGGAAGGATATGACCTAGAGCTCATGATGTCAGGGATGTAATTACATCCATGGCCTTCAGAAAGAACCTTTCTGTAATGCAGGTACTACAGGCTTTTGTAGGTGCGAAACTACCTTCACAGCCCAACCTGCAAGATGGTGCACACAGGTCCCTAGATGAGTTTGCTCAGCAAGTTGTATAGCTGCTATAACTCCCTCACAGGACTATTAACAGTTGTTCGAGGATGGAAATGGCGATTTTAGTCTTGGGTGAATGTAAAGAATGACTGGTGTCTCTCGTTTTCTTCATCTTCCCCTCCCTTGGGGTACAGCATCCGACTCCCTGTTAGTTGGAACTTTTCGACTACAGGTAAGCACCAAGTAACATGTAGCTATTATCTCTATTGATATTACTTGAAATATCCCTATTCTTCTCACAAGGGGAGTTATGTGTCTTGGTAAACCACAGTTTGTGTATTTCCAAACTTATTGCTTATATTTAGCCAAGACAGAGTCAGAATAGTGTTCTTACTCACTTTCCACCTTTGTATGGGCCTTCAACCTGCTGGTAATGTCAAGCCACTGGCCTGTTAGTGTCAGGATGTTCATCTCACTTATTATCATGCATCGATGGAGAGATCCAGGTAAAAAGTTCCAGCCAGTTGAAAAGCTGACTTCCGCCCTCCTAAGTGCGAGTCTATGTTAAGAATTAGGGTTTGTATTTGGTTAGGAACAAATGACAAATTTTGAAGTACTGTATTTGTATTTTTCTAACCATACAAACCAGAGTTCTTTACAACAATGTCGCCTGCCATCACTGTCACCTACTCCCGTAAGTTCCGTCAGCAATCAAAGTGGAGTAGTTGTGAGTTACAGTAGGTTGGCCAATGCGTCCCCTCTACCCACTGATAATAATCAAAGTGGAGTAGTTGTGAGGTATAGTAGGTTGGCCAGTGCTTCCCCTCTACCCACTGATAATAATCAAAGTGGAGTAGTTGTGAGGTATAGTAGGTTGGCCAGTGCTTCCCCTCTACCCACTGATAATAATCAAAGTGAAGTTGTTGTGAGTTATAGTAGGGGGACAGTGCTTCCCTTTTACCCACTGGTAATAATCAAAGTGGAGTTGCTGTGAGTTATAGTAAGGGGGTAGTGCTTCCCCTTTGCCCACTGGTAAAAATCAAAGTGGAGTTGTTGTGAGTTATAGTAGGGGGACAGTGCTTCCCCTCTACCCACTGGTAACAATCAAAGTGGAGTTGTTGTGAATTATAGTAGGGGGTTCCCTTTTACCCACCGGTAACAATCAAAGTGAAGTTGTTGTGAGTTATAGTAGGGGGACAGTGCTTCCCCTCTACCCACTGGTAATAATCAAAGTGGAGTTGTTGTGAGTTATAGTAGGGGGGCCAGTGCTTCCCTTTTACCCACTGGTAATAATCAAAGTGGAGTTGCTGTGAGTTATAGTAAGGGGGTAGTGCTTCCCCTTTGCCCACTGGTAAAAATCAAAGTGGAGTTGTTGTGAGTTATAGTAGGGGGACAGTGCTTCCCCTCTACCCACTGGTAACAATCAAAGTGGAGTAGTTGTGAGTCATAGTAGATTGATCAGTGCTTCCCCTCTACCCACTGGTAACAATCAAAGACGAGTTGTTGTTAGTCATAGTAGGGGCCAGTGCTTCCCCTCTACCTACTGGTAACAATCAAAGTGGGGTTCTTGTGAGTTATAGTAGGCTGGCCAGTGCTTCCCCACTACCCACTGGTAACAACCTCGTTACAGGTCTTGACACTACGTTGAAAGTTTTATAGTGATGTTGCAGCTTACACTGTTATCTTTTCCTATGTGAAGAACTCAGGTTGTAAAGTTAGGAATAATACAAATGACTTCAAATTTGTCATGTTTCAGCTAACACTGTTTCATCTATAGGAAGTGCTTGGTCTAACACAGCAAGCCATGAGAATGGAGTACAAGAGTGTGAAGGTAGGAGGAAGTATAAGAAATGAATTTGTCTCTGTATCTTCCTTAACCATCACCTCCTCTTCATCCTTGGCATTTTCTTCCCGTAAGAAGTGCAAGTTATTAGACAGAACTTGTAAGGGAGCTGGCCCCTCCAAAACAGTATCTCATAGAGACTTCTCTGATCTTACATGGGTTGTCTTTCTGCCAGCCACTGCTTTGATAAGCTTATTTAGGTCACAAAAAAAAAATACACAAAAGAAACCTGTTTGAAATTATAAATAGGATACAAAGTCATTTAGCATGAAATACTTCATGTTAAGTTTCTTAATTTATTTAGCATAGATTGAATTATTAAGTAAGCTGTTTAGATTTGTGCTCATATTGTTATAGTTTCCTATTTTTTCCACAGATAAATGGCATTTAAATGCAGCTACTGTTGCAATTTTACTGCATACAAGAACGATGTAAGAAAAAGACTGTCCAGCTATCAAGCAAAAACCTCTTAGTACCAAGATGACATCTTTCAAGGAGTTGCTGTCTGTAACTCTTCGCACATTTTCCTCTTGAAGTGTTTCTTTTTTAAAGCTTGAAGAGATACTGAGCTTTCATTGCTCTCACTACCTCAGGAATTTACACAGATGAACTGTATAATTTATAGGTAATAAGCAACAGAGATCTATAGCACTTATTTTGCTACATTTTTTTGCATTTCAAAAGAAACTATAAAGTTTATTGGTAATGTAATTGTAAAACTTTTATTCCTTTATGTATGCCTGTGTGTAGTTGAACTTATTACTTTTTTTCAACTAACTATTTCCTGTAATTGGAAAGAGATTAAAAGGAGAAAAAAGAAGTTGATGGAATGTGTACCAGTTTTCAGATGAAAAGTTCTGTGTAGTTTTGTTAATAGCAAAATATCCCATTTAGTATTAGATTTATTAATGCTGCATTAGTTCTAGGAAAAGATAGAAATATGAGTGTGCCGATATCTTCAAGTTTTTTTCTTAGGACCTGTCAAATGTGTAAATTTTCACATAATTTTGCTGTGCATAGAATTTGTGTTAATTTCCCTTACACTTTCAATATGTCAAACACATACAAGTACCATGTTAGCAGTTGCATATTGCCTATGCTACTGTGTTAGATGTGTAGAGGCTTTTCTTCAAATTGAGTAAGCTGATATGATGTTCCATGCTGACTTAAGTGGAATTTCAACAGTTATTCCAGGTATACCAACCACCTCAATTCCAGCCCCAGCCACAACTACTAGTGACAACAAACCTTTTAGCTGCCCTGAGTGTCATCGAGGATTCACCCAAAAGGTTCATCTGAAGACACATCTAATGCAGCATTCCGGAGAGAAACCATTTGCTTGTGAAATATGTGGTAAAGGTTTCATTCAGAAAGTTCATTTAAAGACCCACATGGGATTGCACATTGACCAGAAAATTCATGCCTGTGCTCTCTGTGGAGAGGAGTTTCCTTTGAAGGATTTATTGACTGTGCATGCATTAGTCCATGCCCTTGAGAATCCTTTCACGTGTTTAGTTTGCAAGAAGGAATTCACCCAGAAGGCTCACTTGGACACTCACGTATCGGTGCACTGTAGAGAGAAGCCTTTCATTTGTACCCAGTGTGGTAAATCATTCATACAAAGAGGACACCTCAAAACCCACATGATGGTGCACTCAGGGGAGAAACCTTACGGATGTACCCAGTGTGGTAAAGGTTTTACCCAAAAGGTACACCTTCACACTCACCTAGCAGTGCATTCAGGTATAAAACAGTTCAAATGCAGTGTTTGTGATAAAGAGTTCACCCAGAGAGGGAATTTAGATCGTCATCTCAGAATCCATTCAGGGCTTAGACCTTTTAAGTGTGGAGTGTGTGGCGTATCCTTTACTCAAAAAGCCAACTTGAAATCCCACATGGTGGTGCATGCAATGTATGATAAGAAAAACAACACGGATGAAACGAAGGGCACAAATGATATTCCTGAAGTATATATTGCACATGATTCAGTTTTGTTGCCATCAGAAATTAAACTCTACAGGTGTAATGTCTGCAGCAAAGATTTTACTCGGAACGGTAACTTAAAAACACACATGTCTGTACACTCTGGAGACAGACCTTTTCAGTGTAGCATTTGTCAGAAGAGATTTACCCAAAATGTTCATTTAAAAAAGCACATGGGAGTTCATGCTGGACCAACAGGAAATGGTAGCTATTTGTCCAGTGCTCAAGTAGCTGAATGTGTGTCAGGTCATTTCAGTGATGGAAATTCATTGCACAGGAATTCTCCTGATATGGAATACAATAAGTCCTCTCCTTATTATGTCAAGGAGGAACCACGGCCTGGGATAAAAAATGAATCCGATGAATTAGGGGTTCATAGTAAAATGGATGAGCCAAACCGAAATCGTTCTGGAAAGCAGGTAAGCAACAGTACCATTGGTGTTAATACTCAGGTAGGTGAGCAAATCATTGGAAGCAGCTTACCTGTTAGAAGTCAAGCAAATGATCAGATTGGAGCTAACAGTATGGTTGGTAGAACATTGCCAAACGACCATGTACCTACCTCTCTGGTTGTTAGATCACAGGCAGGTGAACCTGTTAACACTATGGCTGGCAGAACTCAGACAAATCAATTACTACCAAATGTCTCGATAAATTCTCGGTCCCAAGTAGTTGATGTAAGAACACAGACCAGCGGATACTTGGCAACTGTTAATTCCTTGGCTTCTCGACACCATGGCAGTGAAGTGCTTGCAACCAATTTAATGGGTGTTAGAAATCATGCCAATGGACAGCTAGCTATGAATGCTGTAGGTATCAGAGGTATACCTGTTGACCCTAATATTATGAATCGCCAACAAACTGATCAGATAAATGCACTCTCTTCTGACAAGTTAACCAACAGTTCAAAAGAAATCACTGCCCATAATAAGAAATTGCTAATCAATAGTTATGTCTCCCCTTTTCCTGCTTACCATTATCATAACCCAATTGTTTTGGCTGCAAGAGAGGAGGTGAATAAGTATGATGAAAGTAATGTAGATATATTAGGGTAGAAATTTCTTTAAACGGTCGTAGATGATCAAAACAAGAAATACTGAAATCCAAAACAACATTTATGTTTGTCTTGTTCCCTCCTTCTGTATAAGATGAAAGAGTAGTTTAGCGTTGTCTTACTGTTACCCTTGTGTAATTCAGTACTACCAAAGACAACTGCTTTGTGTCACAGGGTTTTTTTTTCTGTTCTTGCGCTACAGTGGAGTCTAGCCAATTATGGCTGTCGTGACTTTTGAATCCTGTTAGAAGTCCGTAAGTGGCGCATCACCTTGTTAATAACAGATGAACACAGAAAACTTGTGATTTAGAAGTCACCATCATAAACACAAAAAAGGCAGACATTTTAACCCGAAAAAAAAAAATGCCATGCTTAAATCGCAAAATATTTTCAAGAATATACACAAGTAAGGTACATGAAGTAAACGTAAATAAACACTGGGTTTGAATACCTTAATGTAGTTATGTGATCTTTGCTCTCACCTCCATAGGATATAATATGAAATTATCCAGGTGTTCGACATCAGGAGAGAACATTTCAGTACTCATTTAATATAATGCATGTGTTTCTTGTAGTAATAAAAAAGAAGCTATGGAACTAAGACTTGTATGTTAGATATTGCCATTATTGCAGTTACCAGGCTATCTATGTATTTGACCTTATGCATTTCATTATTTTGTATTCATATCTGAGATCTTATATATACATTTCATGGCAAATACAAAATTCATAGTAGAAGAAAAAGAATTCTTTGCAAGTGCATTCATGTCTGACTACTTCGCATCTCCAGGGTAACGTTTGCTAGATATTTCTTGTAATTTTCACAAATATTTGTATATATTAAGGGAGTATGGATATCCCATGGGAACTACCAGTAAATCTTTCTTTGATGTGCTTGCCGGTGGCTTAGGTGTGATGGTCGTTAATTTAGAAGAGTCACAGTAACAGTCGTGTGATCCTCCTGAGGTTATGAAATCACCTAAAGAAGAATTAAACTTCTGCTATGAGTCTTGTGTTTTGTCATGTGACATTATCACTTGTTTTTTTTTTTTTAGTTATCTCAATGCATACCATTGTTTACTTTTGATTATTGCTGTAAAAAAAAAATTTTTTATATTTAATGTGAAGGCAAAATTTTTGCAAAAATATATTGTATGATATTATTGTATGAATTTTATATGTACAGTTTTAATGAGAAATTGTTGTTTTATTTTAATCTTGTTAAAGTGAAAAGCACCTGTTGCACTTGGTGAATGATTTTAAAGTACCCACGCAGTATTATTTTAGATGCAAAGAGGATTCGCACAATTCAAGTGATTGTTCAACATATTTTTGCAAAGGTAATTATTATTTTTAAAATGAGATTTACCCCCCCCCCCAATGATCTTCAGGGATAATGTTTTTATTATCAGAGAATGGGGGAATTGTATGGAACATCCAATATTTCATGAGTCTATTCGTTTCTCTCAGAATTTTTGTTTCCAGAAATAATGAAAGTGTAAAGGTTTTTTATGGTACAGTTTTGATAAGCTAAAATTTGGTATTTGCTGATAAGTTTTTAGTAGTAGTAGATCTTAAGGTAACTTGTAAATAAGTTGTGTGTAGTCTCATAGTCTATTTTTAAATACCGAATGTCACAGAGCAAGCTCAGCAGGCTGGGAGGTGTTCTTACTAGTTAGGAAATTATGCTGATGGAAAAAGATACTTGGTATTGAATGCTACGTTGGCTGGTGGTACGAAGAAACAATGACAGTACTAACATCACTTACATAGAACATGTTTATGTCATACAAGGTATATAAGAAAACTTTGATTGTTTTTGCCTTGTAAGGTAAGGAAACTAAAACCCCATGACAGTATGTATTTAGGAAACAGCTTGCACTGAAAATCAAAGTTCTGTTCTCTTAATAGTAATACTGTTCTACCGATTTGCCATATTTGTGCTGATACAGAATAGTATACAAATAGTACATTCATGTTACCAGAAGTTTTTTTTTTTTTTTTTTCTTTTACATGTTTTTTCTCAGTTGTGTATGTTGTGTTGGGAAATGCTCCAGATGAATGGTTTACCAACCTTTTATTACAATTATTCAAACAGCATGATCTTGTATTTGTAAATATGAATGATGTCTTCATTATTTGCCTTTGTCATAAGGAAGTGATGACAAATGGTGAAAGTGTCATACTTTACCCTAGTGAATGGTTTTATAGGGAGCAGTTCTGCACTGATGTTGGCAACACTAATCTCAGGAGCAGATAATGGCTTAGTTGTTTGTAACAGTTAATGATATACTTTTGCTCTCTGTTTAATAAGAATGAAAATTCAGTTTTCTCAAGTTTCTTTTTCATCTTTATGTGCATAATTTTTTTTTTTTATAAGAATTTTATAAAGATCGTATTGGGTTATTGATTTGAATGTTGAAGCTTATGGCATGCTGCAGGCCCCATGATAGATATCATCACAAAATTTATAGCTGAGCTATAGTACTGAGTTCTTAATTCATCATTACACTTACCTTATGTTCCCCTCTGCATTTACTTTCTTGAGATGGCAGTTTATGAAACACCCTGAAAAAAGTATTGTTCCAAAAGTTAGTTTGCCAGTGTTGTTGTCTTCATGAAGTTCTTAATTATAATTTTATTTATTTTAAAGCCTTTCATTGGTTAAAACACATGCTACAGATTTTGTAGACAGGTAGCTTATATATTTTACCCAAACTCTCAAGTTCCTCTCAGTTACTTACCACCAACAATGATGAGTAAGAGATTTGTAATTCAAAGTTGGAAAGGTTCATGTTCTTTGTAATGGGAAATAGTAGAGAAAAAATTTCTTAAATGTACTTGTGGAGTCAAAAGATCATAAAGATAATATTTTATTGAAAGTATATCAGCTGCCAAACAGCCACCAAAGTTTAGTCTGATAGAAAATTTACCTCTTTCTTTCACGGATAAGCATCCTAAGTTCTGATTTGCAATTATTGTTTTTATATGATTCTTATTCTTATTCGCCTTAGTTCTGTACGGAAAATGCATTGTCTCGGGGAAACCTCAAAAGGAATTGACTAAAGGTATTTTAGAAACTATGATTACTAAAATGTTCATTAATAACATATATGTGAATTTATAGCTAAATTTAAACAGTGAATGTTATTTTAAGATATGTGAAATTACTATTTGTGTATTTTTTTTTTCTTTTTTACAGAACTCATTTTTGGTTGATCATACACTTATTTTATAATTATTATTGAATTATAAAGTGTTATAAATTTTGTAGCATGGATTTTGAAGTAAAAGTTGTTTGATTTGTTAAAGTTCATTATATTTAACTACAGTTTTCTTTTTTTATTTGTAATAGGGCTTAAAAGTTTTTGTTGCCATTAATGTACAATCAATACCTTTGTTTGGAGGGACTTTCAGACTACCCTTTTCCCATCCTGATGTATTTTACAGACACTTGACACCCTTATGTTTTCCTTTATTTCCTTGAAATGTGTTATAGTCTAGTATTTATTCTTGATCTTCCCAAAAGATATCTAAAGCCAATACTATTGGATTCAATTAGTAATATTCACATCGTTACTACCACGGGACCAAAAATAGTATTGTTCATAAAGGGCATTGCATGATTTGTGGTTTCATGTATGTGATGCTGTTAGATTTAAATTTATGAACTGTATAATTTTCATACCTGGTTTTTACCAGCTTATTACTTTATTAATCTAACTGATTTGGACATTTTCATACAGAGGTTATTCATGTTCAGACATATTTTACTGCTGGTGGTCCTCTCCTCCAAATTGTTCACTGCGAAAGGTCGTGATAATTTCTAAGTTGTAATTTTAGGTGCTTTTATTGTACAATGTGTATTTCATGTCTGTAACAGCATCACAATACTGTAACCACTAATAGGTACTAGGCTCTTCTTTGGAATACTGTATTGTGAAGTCTCAGTTTAATATGGTAGTTTTTCTTCACATCTTTCCTGTTTTTGTATCTTTGTTTGCAATGTACTTATTGTAAAATCAACCACACGGGAAAAATACATTAAAGCCGCCGATGGAGATGTAATAATGTTGACACATTATCAGGTAATTTAATCAGACCACAGAGTCAAGATGCATAACAAGTAGAGGATGCTAATTACATTAAATCTACAAATTAAATGCTGCTCATAAGTATATAGTTAAAAAGAAATGAAAATACACCAGTAAATTTTGATTGAAAGAGTACATTTATTAAAAAATTATTACTGGATTACATTTTATTAAAGAGTACTATACATCAAGTCCCACCAACACAAAAGCAGTCAAAGAAATTACAAGTGCCTGATGACTGGGACCTTGAGACCTGTTTGTTCTTTATGAAATGAGTACTATACAGTACGTATTTTGAGAGGTTGGAGAGGAATTACTATGGTTGTAATCAAATATAATGTTTCTGGGGTTTCTCTATGATAGAGATAACTGCAATACCTATTATTGATATTATTGAAATTTGTAACATCTTTGGACAGTTGGGACAATTTCAAAGCAAACTTAGATTCTGATCTTTTGTCTCAGTGCTTGCTTTGACATTTTATTCCAGTTGAGATGAGCGCTTTTTATTTTATCAATGTAAATGATTACCTGTAGTTTTTTATTTTTTTCTTAATTCAAACCGAATTTAACTGAACACAATTTTAGTATTGCCAACATTATTGTCTAACCCTTTGTGCCAAACTTGTAATAGCTTAGTTTTGATCTCAGTGATCTTAATAAATCATTTGCTGTATTAACAGTGGCTTTATCAAAAATGAAGAATTATGTGGTAGTTAAATTGGCCAGTGTCAAGTATAATGAGGTGTTGTATGCAATCTGTATAAGGAACCATCAAATTTTAATTAAAGCATTGGAGCTGTTTATCTCATAATTGTATGATACATGAAAACAAGCCCCAAAGATTGCTGCTTGTTAAAATATGCTGGGTAATTATTTCTTAAAACGTCCTTTTATTCGGCCTAAGCCTGATATAAATTAATTATGTCGATTAAACTTTAAACTATATGAAGATTTGTACATCTATAGACCTGTGTATTAAATTCCCACCTGTTTCCACTTTCCATTAACAAAGTTCTTGAAAATCTTTCCAGTATAGTTCTTTGAAGTTTGATAAAGCCTGTAAAGAAAAGTAAAACATGAAACTATAAATATCTTGTGAAGATGAGCATGGATTTTACAGTATGCATGATAACATACTTTTTCTTGTATCCTAACTTGAACACTTTCCTCAGTATGTGACATCCTAATTGTCTGATTGGTGGTATTTTGTATTGAAATGAATTGAACTACTGTAAAAGGCTGCCTGTGGCATGACATAGCTTGATAGAACATGAAATTCTATTTTGTCCCACATGACAGCTGTTTAATATCAGACTAGCAGCTGATTATGGGTAGAAAGTTCTGAATGTTTTTCATAGAGGGGCAAGATAGGGCACAGGTCATTTTACTGTCACAAAGTGTTATGTAGAGACTTTTTTACATTTTTCATTTGAAATAATATTTAATTAAAGAAGTTAGCATAATTTAAGTATTTTTGATACCAGTACTTTTTGTTTATACAGTCCTGTACATTGATAACTAAATTACAGGCAATATTTGAGTCACGAAGCACAAATTTTGTTGTACAATATTAACATTTATGAATGAGAAGTCTCTCTCTCTCTCTCTCTCTCTCTCTCTCTCTCTCTCTCTCTCTCTCTCTCTCTCTCTCTCTCTCTCTCTCTCTCTCTCACTTTTAGTGTTATTTGCAGCTACGTGAGGTCAGGAATTTTACTTTGTTTCTAATGAACTCTTACTTGAGTTGCTTCATTTAATTCTTGTCAACTATTTGATAATGATATTGATTTCACAACATAAATACACTATTCCGTACCTGTAGCCTTTCCTTCAGGGCCAGTTTATTCTCCCTGGTTTGTACAGCTAATCGTATTATGTCCATCACATTTGTCTGCTCCTGTGAAATTCATTTGGTGTTATTTTTTATTATGTAATATAAGGTGCTCTCATGTTTCTCTATAATCTGCTTTATTTAATTTTCCCTTTTTTGTTTTTGTTTTTATATACAAACATTTGCATTATTGTTTATCAAATAGAGCCTCGTGTGCGGCCTTCCCTTACTGCAGTATCGAAGAGCTATGAGATATTTGGCAGTTGTCAACTTTAAAAATTCAATATAGATTTGATGAAAGATAAGATGTTGTTAATAAAGAATTAAGGGTTATGTTGATTTTGTATGCTGCTACATGGTTGCTCTGCATTTTATTAAACTTGAATATATGCATTTGTTAACAGATCCATTAGTACAGTACACAGATCCATTAGTACAGTACACAGATCCATTAGTACATTACTCCTGTTCATAGGTATGATATTGATAGCACAAAACCCTTTCCAAATGGGTGGTGAAAATCAAATTTACAGAGCAAAGTGAAGGAAGCTTTTGATACAGCAGTGCCGTGGAAGTGCTCGAGAGAAAAGGGATTGTAGAATTATTGTGATTGTATTGTTTATTTTTTTTCTTTTATATTTGATTTCACGTGAATTTCAAGTTGTACATGATGTATTCAATACTTTTGGAATATTTTTATAGTGGTGATTTATAACATGTGAATTGAAAGCTTGAATGATCTATCAAAGCACTGTAGTGCTGATTTTTACTTTGTGAATCGAAAATTATACATGATTTATGAAAGCACTAGTGACAAATTAGTATGATTTGACAAATCAGTATGATTTGAAATTTTGTGTGGGTTTTGCTTTCTGGATTTTAGAGTGTACCCCACAAATGTGGAAATAATGGGGACCATTGCTTTTAAGAAATTATATCTGCCAAAACTCTTTGACTTTGTGAACTTTTCTAAAAAAGCAGATCCAATATATAGTAATGTATGCCCTTTTTAAAAAAAGTGACGAGTGCTTTATTTAAATCCTGCAGTAAAAGCCATCCATTTTTTTGTTTGAAAACTGTTTGGTTTATATGAAGACTGTTCAAGTGTGATGTGGATTATGCAAAAGTGTTCCCTCAGTGCGATTAACGAGTGTATCCCGTGGTCTTGATAACCTCAATGTGACTGGCATTAGAAATTGTTTGGTTTATATAAAGACTGTTCAAGTGTGATCAGGATTATGCAAAAGTGTTCCCTCGGTGCGATTAACTAGTGTAACCTGTTGCTTTGATAACCTTAAGATGACTGGCATTAGAAAACTATCAGTGTTGATTCCTGTGGACTTTCCAAAAAGAATTGGACCATTATCATTTAGTGCTTCTTTCCAAGTGGGGTTTCCATGCAAACGTCTCATACAAAAACTTATAAAATGCAAGAGTGATTTTGTGATTTCTCCGGTTTTGTATTTTATCACATATTTATTTCAAAGCCTTTTAAGTGATGCTGTCTCAGTAATGGCTGTATAGAACATTCACTAGCTTACATATATATATATATATAGGAATGTGTTAGGTATTTGATCATTTGTATATGAAAAATGGACTTAGTTGCTAAGATGGGAGATATAACCCTGAATACATCTGATGTCTTCAAAGCCATAATTTTTACTAACCTGTAATATTTTTAGTATTAAGAAAATCATTAAATCAAATTAGCAAATAAGATTGTTTTATTTTGTCATGCATTGCCTACCCGGGTCAGCTGCTCATTTTTTCTCTCAGTACCTTACTACATCATCTTTTGTATTTCCATCACTTTTTTTCTTTTCATTCGTCATCCTTTTAGTTGTTCTTATACTAAACCCATCCATTGGTGAAAAGTCTACCTTCGCTTTAGATAGCATCTCTCCATAGAAGAATCTCTTACTTCATTGCTTCCCTGTTATACTACTTAAGAAGCTCCTTGAAGTTTTGAAGTTCTTGCTCATTTATCCCATTACAGTACCTTTTTTTCTTAGCAACCTTTTACATACTCCTGAATCTCTGCGAGACATACAGTACAGTATTCTCTTCATATGACAAAATCCAAAGTATATTCTTTCGTTTTAGGGTAGCTAGCACAATTTTCAAAGACTACCACTAACTTTGAACTTAAATTCCTTCTCAATATCCTGTATGATCATACCTCAGACAGTAAAATCTATGACGATATGTAGCACATTTGTTGTAGATGCCAAACTGTAACTAAATCACCATTATCGTGAAGGCCTTTCTGATTTCTGGGTCATATTTTAGTATAGAATTAGTCCCACCTGTTGCACATCATTTAAATAATATAATTCTTTACATTAGAGATTTACTTTAAGTAAATTCTGTTAACTAATCCATTTACCAAACTATCCTCCTTATCATGAATATTGTAGCACATTTTTATGGGTTTCAGTTTTCTTCCAGTCTTTTTTGTTAATATACCATTTACCATGCTGTGGTATAGCACATTGTAGTTGCTGCATCATTTCCATTTGATTACGTTAGCTAAAGTACAACTACATTATTGTAATTATTATTATTATTACTTACTAAGCTACAACACTAGTTGGAAAAGCAAGATGCTATAAGCCCAAGGGCTCCACTAGGGAAAAAAATAGTTGTCTTGGAAATTATGTTTCGTTGAGTTAACTTCCAATGACTATTTCTTCAATAAGGCTAGTTTTAGGTTGAAGACCCAGGCAAGTCTGCTTAGTTACCTGCTAGATTTTTCTAGAAGTGTCCTAATTTGCCAACTCGAACGTTTTGGTATTTAATAACTTCATCTCTACTAAGTTTTATTTCAGTCATCATCTATCCCCTCCCCTTTAATTTTTTTTTGCTATTTAATGTTTATTTAGGAAAGAGCCACTTCATTTGCATGATATCACTGATACAGTATTAAAAACACTCATCAGATTCAGATATTTTCATGCCTTACAGGCCCTATTATCACTTTACATACTGTAGCCCAAATTCATAAATTCAATCTGATCAAAGGCTACTCTCTCAGAATTTTTTTATCTCAAAATTCATGATATTCGACATTTACGTCTGCACCTTACAATAGCAACTGTATCACCCAGCTTTATAGCAATTCTGAATTTGCATATAAAACTAAATCTGAAAGTCTGGAGGCTGGTCTCGGGACTGACTTGAAAGAGGGTAGAATCAACCAAGCATTGTCCCGAAACAATGTTACACCTAACCCTTCAACTTGAATACTTCTTCATGCAACTGAGAGGGTTTCCCCAGTTACGTAGTAACAATCATGAACAAGAAAGATGGACAAGCTTGAATATAAATGGTACAAAGGGTGGAATGCAGAAGTATCAATGTGAAATGTCACGGAGAGACTGCAAAGGGAAACTTTTGGTACAACCTTTGTCAATCGGAACCTTATGGTGATACAGTACTTGTGTAAGATACTTTTATGTAGTGTGAGTAAAAAAAAAAAAAATGAGCCCAAATATTTAAATCTAGTGCAGAGATGTGTTACAAATGTTATGCAGAATAGGTTTTGAAAAATTATCTTATTAGTGTTATAAGTCTCCATTGGTTGGCGTTAAGCCGAAAACAACATTCAGTTAATATTAGAGTTCATGAAAATGAACCATAGAAAATAAATATCACTACAAAAGAAACCTCCAAAGGAGGAAGTACCAGTGATGTTATTTTCACTACCAAAAGGGAAGATAAGTGACCTAAGAGGAAAGCATTAGGTCAGATATTTGTGGAAATTATATTCAATCTAATTAATAGCTTAAACATGGCAGACTAAATTATATGAATGATTATTTGCCATAGGAAAGATCTTGACCATTGAGTTTCTTACCAGGACATTTATATTGAGTAAAAAAGAAAAAAAAAACCCATAAAACCTAGTTCATCAGCCAATGATTCTGTTATAGAACTGTTGGAGCTATGCAGTCCTTTAGAAAAATATACGATATTGCATCGTCACAAAGGGGGTTAAAAAAATCCAATCATATTGAACTGTAATCACAGAGAAAATTAATCAAGAAACATCCAAACTTTGAAATTTACTCTTGAGTAACTTATGAATTGATACCACACATTTCTTAGGCTCGAAGGTTCTATGTCGTGTATCTTTCGGGGCCCACTTTTTGATGTCTTTGTTCCAGATTTCTTTCTTTCCACCTTGGTGTCCAACCTCTTAATTTTTACTTGATGGTGCTTCCACCATGGCACCTGAATGGCTTTCCCAGTCCCAGTGTCACACTACATGGCCATAATTATAACAAACAAATTAAATCATTTCTTATGTCTCGTAAAAGAGTTTGAATCCATATTGAAGTCATTATGAAATATCAAAATCTTGATAGAAGAGGATATCAAATAAGTAAATTTTGCATGTGACGGGACATGGTCGGTTGGTTCCGTTATAATAAAGTTTGTTACCTACGGGTATCACTTGACTGCAATTTGTCTCTCGGTGCTCAAGTAGATGATGTAGTAAAAACTCGTGAATATTGCTTTAGAAGCATTGCCTTTTTTAAAGAAGCATCAGGATGAGTATTCTGTAAAGAAATTTCCGATAAGCTGTTATTACTAGGATTGACTTATGTAACTCTAGCCTATGTGCTACAATCTAAAATGCAACTTAAGACATTACAAAACATAAATGGAGGAACAAGACGTAATTTCAAACAGTTTAGCAAACTAAGGAAATTATTGTTATGGTTATCATGCGAGGAACAGACGTTGGATATCGATAAATGTATCATGGTTTATGACCAAAAAAAAAAGTGCAGAAAAAAAATGGTGTGGAAATATCGATAATAATTGCAATTGCTTGTCAAGGATATAAATACCAATATTTTGAATAGTGTCAATTAGAGATATAATCGTAAGGTCGTTTGATATGAAAATACTTGCTGATTATGCTAAGTTCGAATGAATTATTGATGAGGTTCACTCTATCAGTTACAAAAACTTTCAATTAGAAACTGTATTCATGTCATTAGATATATACCAGGGAGGTATTTAATACCTCAATGATATGTGGATACTTTGGGTTTGCCAACTTGATGAATAAGTAGGCTCATTGGGATTTAGTGAATGACATTTATAAATGTGCGAAAATCAGAAACGCCTGCAAGTCTGCGAATACCGAATCTGAATAGGAAACAACTAAACAGTAATATATATATAGGCCTATATATATATATATATATATATATATATATATATATATATATATATATATATATATATATATGTGTGTGTGTGTGTGTGTGTGTGTATTACGTAATCTCTTGTTATGAAAGAAGATTCTAATTACACCAGTTAGACTCTGGGAATCCAGCTTGACCATTGAAAGCAGAAAATATACTTATTTTTTATTCAATCACTCTCTATGTGTGTATATGTTTACTGAAGGACGAAAATGACCCTCTCATAAATGGAATTCCATGTTTAGCCCATTTGATAGCACCTGAGAATTCCTTACATTTAAGGCATAAAATTGCTTTTTAAATTTTGTATAGCCTATTCGTTAAGGTCATTGTATTTGTGTACGCTTTACCATAAGGTTAAATAAAGGAAAATAGGGAATTGACCTTTGTGAATATTTCCTATTTCCTCTCCTCAATGGGCTATTTTCCCTGTTGGAGCTGTAGGGCTCATAGCATCCAACTTTTTCCACTAGTGACGTAGCTTAGCAAGTAATATTAATAATAATGATGATAATAATAATAATAATAATAATAATAATATCAGGGTGTGACATCATTTCAAAATATTTTACTCATGCGATTTCCCCATTTTGTTCCCGAACGGTTTCCCTGGGGGAGAGATGATCAAGAATATGCCTTTGTTTACATGCGTTGGATCATGATGATAATAATAATGATTATAATAATAACATCATTGCGTGACATCTTTCCGAAACATTCTACTCTTATGCGATTTCCCCATTTTGTTGCCGAACGGGTTTCCTTGGATGAGAGATGATCGAGAATATGCCTTTGTTTACATTCGTTGGATCATGGGAGACGTCCGAAGCTTTCTGTCATTCAAATGATTGATATTGCACGCAGCACACCTGAATTTCGTTCGAAAGCAATTGCCTTTATTATTACGTAGTCTCTTGAAAGTTCATTATCCTCTCCTTATTAAAACTCGACCATTTTAGAAACATAATGAGTGACTACTCACAAAGCCGGACTGAGGTAAGTGTTAAAATGACGAAAGTAACCAATGAATTTGGTCTTGCTTTTTGAGCAACATTTCCTTTATTATTGGATAGTATCCCTTTGATTGAAAACACCTTTAGCTTTGCCCAACACAAATAGGATAGATCTAAGCAAAATCTACCATTGGTACCCTTTGTCTTATTGAGTTTGTTTATAGTAACTGGAATCAGCGAGTAGCAGCGGCAGTGATATTGTAGTCCAACGGGAGATATTAAATATAATGCTAGTCAATTATTTCTTGAAAAGCTACATTTCTCAAACAAACACAAAAACGCCACCTAAGGCTCCCCACGTAACCCAACCTAAGAGCCGTATACTTACCTATTTACTCACTGGGTGTCTATGCCCTCTTAACCCCCCCCCCATACACGCAGTTTTAATGTACAGGCTGACTGAGGAAAGCAGATTTAACCAGTTTGTTCATGCCAGTTTGAGCGTATATGAGGGTATTTTTAACTGAAGGCTAGCCGGTGTGACGGTCTGAACGATCCCCAGGTCTCAGAATTCTCCTTGGTAATCTGCGCATGCGCGAACATTACCGTTTGCCAGTGCATACGAAGTTGATGTTTTATTTTCCTGTAATGTTAGCGTGCACAACTCAACATTACCGCTTGCCAGTACATACGAGCTTGATGTTTTAGTTTCATGCGAGCGAAGCGAGCTAATGGCGGAAAAGAACCATTATACAATGTCAAGGAGAATTCTGAGACCGGTGTGACGGTCTGAACGACCCCCCCGGTCTCAGAATTCTCCTTGATAATCTGCGCATGCGCGAATATTACCGTTTGCCAGTGCATAGAAGGTTGATGTTTTATTTTCCTGTAATGTTAGCGTGCGCAGCTCAACATTACAGCTTGCCAGTACATACAAGCTTGATGTTTAATTTTCATGCGAGCGAAGCGAGCTAATGGCGGAAAAGAACCATTATACAGTGTCAAGGAGAATTCTGAGACCGGGGGATCGTTCAGACCGTCACACCGGAAAGGCGATTGGATGGACTGAAGTGAATGTCGAAAATCTAGCCGTCCGTTCTCTTGAACTGACGGCCAGTTTGCACATGTATGGGGATACCTGCAGGCCTGCCCTCACTGCAACGCTAACCGTCGTACTGTCAATATATAATTTTTAAGCCGTCGGTCTGATACAATGGCCGTATTCTAAGAGGATAAGCTATTTTGTTGTGACTTTATCGTTATTTAGAGGGAGATACTCATCACTTTGGAAAATAAAAAGTAACGATTATTTTGACAGTTATGAAAATGCTGATAAGGATATCAAAATAATCATTAATTTACATTGAGATATATAATGTTTCCATAAATCAGAACATATGCAGGGTACGGATAGGACTAAAGTACATGACGATAAGCACGGAAACCTTTTCAGAGAAAACAAATGTTAGGTTTTTTTTCAAGACGGTTTTAGCATTATTATGTACATATTTTGGGCCCTTACCATTACAAATATAAAACAAGCTGACTAAATTGACATAGTTTTGAGATACGTATTGGCAAATTTGGAATAGAGCTATCCTCACCATTTTGATGGTGTTTATGCATTTATTGTGGTTAAGGTTTAAGTGTACAATATATATATATATATATATATATATATATATATATATATATATATATATATATATATATATATATATATATATATATATATATATATATAATATATATATATAATGTGTGTGTGTGTGTGTGTCAGCTTTTAAACGAAAGCCTCCTCCTCATGTTAGTACTACTTCATTGTATCGTAGAATTTAGTGAATCATGTCCTGCTGCTCTATGCCACAAAACCATCTGTATTGAAATAAATAAATACACATAAGTGTGTGTCTATATATATATATATATATATATATATATATATATATATATATATATATATATATATATATATATATATTTGTTCCGACACATACAAACTTATTTATAGGGGTATTACTTTCGGCAATGCTGAAAACCAGCCAAGAAAATTTTATTGAGGGATAATGACCCCATCCGCTAGTTAGCGGGATGGGGTTGGGGTAGACTAACTACCCCGCTCACTCACGCCTGTCGGTTGAGTAACCACTTTTGCTTTTGGCTCAGTAGAGTGCGGACGTGTCGTCTCTCTCTCCTGTTAAACAAACTGCCTTGACTTTATTACTTTTTGTTTTTCTTTTGTGTGTATGGTTATTTTCCCGCTATGCGGACATGTCCTGGGATTGAAGGGCGCCGCTGCGGCACCTTCGTGTCATCCGTGGAGACGGACCCACACCCTTTATGCCTGGCTTGCCGGGGAACTCAGTGTTCGCAGGACAACACCTGTTCCGAGTGTAGGGAATGGCCTGCCGCCCAGTGGGAGAGGTTTGCGCGTAAAAAGAAGAAGAAGTATAAACGCGAATCTTCGCTTTCAGGGTCTTCCTCGAAATTGAAGAAATCATGTGTTTCTGCTTCCTCTATGCCCAAATCTTTGCCCAAAGCTAATCCTTGACCAGGCCCTTCCGGGCACGGTCGACCAGTAGCTCAGGGCTTGTGACTCCAGGTCAACCCTGTGGGATAGACAAAGGTGGCGGCTCCCCTAGTGAGTCGGCTCCTTCTCTTCCCCCAGGGAGCCCCTGTTCTTTTCCAGACCTTGTGTCTTTATGGCCATCGCTGGGCGTTGATGGTCCCTCTTCGAAGGAAGTTTACTCGAACTCCTCCAAAGGTGAGCAGAGAGAAGGCGGTCATCTCCTTCCTCTGCGGAGGTCGATCCTCCTCCTCTGGGCGCAGGCGCTGTTGCCCGTCGGTCAAGCCGAGAGTCTGGTTCCGACGCCGAGGAGTTAGCTAACCCACCAGGGGTGGTGGCAGGGCTCTCTCCAAGGCAAGCTTCTCCTTTCGGGGGAACTTTTCTCTCGTTCGCGAGAGAAGATTGCCTATGTGCATCGTCAATCTCCTTACACTTTAGGTTCTCCTCCAGGTGCGGAAAGAGAACCTTGTTACAAGCGTAGTTCTCTGGGCGAACTCTCCTCCCCTGCGGAGGAATTATCTGTAGACCTTATTCAGTCTCCCCCTCGGCCGGAGTCTGTTGAACGTTCCTCTCCGGAGGTTCGTAGAGTGGAGGGGTAAGTAACCCCTCTCCGCCCCGGACGTTCTCCTCCTCGGGCTGTGAGAAGACGTCTTTTTGAACCTGCTGGTTCTCCTCACGTTGATCCATCGGGGTATCGTGACGATCACCCTTTTGGGCTATTGTGATCGTGAGCCTTCGGGCTCTCGTCATGTTAATCCTGCGGGTTCTCATGACAGCAGGAGTCCTTCGGATCTCCGTCGCGCTGAACCTTCGGGCTCCCGCGACTTGAAACCTTTGCTAATATTATGGACTTGATTATCCCTAGAGCAACAAGGGGACCCCAGTGACACACATTTGAAAGGTCCAAAGCACATTTTCGTTGTCTTTACACCATCATCTTCAATACACACATAAACCTGTTATGCAAGACACGCAAATACTCGGCGGCTCCATCCGTGATGGAGGCAGACGGCCAGATGTAAGGGATTCGACCGCCCCCGCGGATCCATCCATGATCGAGGATACAGCCGACACGGAGGATCAAGTGGTAGAGGGCTTATTGGACACGGTTTAATGTTCTCCCGACGAAGTGTCCTTCTACAGGAAGGTCTTGGCACTGATCCGTCGCCACCAAAGGCTAGACGAGCCTAAGTCGTCATCAGAGCAGGCTTGGCTTTCGGGTTTGGGAAGGATGGTAGATAATCCGGTCCAACAGAAACCATCCTTAACCCTACCTCTGGTTCCGGACGTGGCCCTAGCCATGGACCACGTCGACCGGTTTGTCGCGGGACATAAGAACTCCCTCAGAGCTTCAAGCTCCTGCCTGGACTGAGGACTGAGGACCCAGAAAAAGTTTTATGTGCCAGACGGGCGTCCCGTGGGACCTCGGACGTTGGAAGAAGCCGTCGCAACGTTAAGCCAGGGCAGTGCAGATGGTCTTCTCTGAGGTGGAGGACACATCATAGGATATCATAAATGTGACCTCCTGGCTGGACTGGTGGGCATGCACCCTAGCAGGGTTCCAGCTCTCCCACGATCTCTCAGTGCCGGAGAATCAGGCCCTACTAAAGGAACTCTTACGTTCAGGAGGAAATGCCATGAAGTTCCTTACATTCCAGTCCCTGACCCAGACGGCAAACTGGGTGTTAAGGAGAAGAGATACAGTTCTTAACAGGCTCCCTTGTAGACTTCCCGAACGTGAGGCGAAGTTCCTGAGGAATGCTCCGGTGTGGGGTGAGACCCTGTTCCCCCTTCAGGCAGTAACGGAAACAATGGAGAGAGTGGGGAAGCTTAAAGACTCGACAGAGCCCAGACAGCCAGCGGTGGACGGGGCCTACCCATCTACGGCACCAACTAGACAGGAGGCCCCCTCCCCTTCCTGGCATCAGTCCCCACGGCCCTCCCGCAGAGGTAGTGCCCCAGCTCAGGCCTCCTTTAGGCAGAAATACGCCGGCTCAAGACGAGGTCGCTCAAACCGTCTCACCAGAAGGAGATAGGAAGAGAGGCCCCTTACACCTTCCCACGCCACAGGTGGGGGGATGCCTCAAACATTATTGGTAAGCATGGCGGGACAACGGTGCGGACCCATGGTTCGTAACAGTCCTCAGAGAGGGATACAGGATTCCCTTCCTGACAGAACCGCCCCCTCTGATTCCCGAACATCGGGCAGAGTGGGTAACACCCAAGGATCACAAGAAGAGAGCAGCCTTGCAGGAGGAGGTGTCAGCCATATTGAACAAGGGGGCACTGTAACCCGTCCAGGAATCGTTCCCGGGATTCTACAGCAGGTTCTTCCTGGTAGAGAAATCTACGGGAGGTTGGAGACCAGTCATCGACCTCTCGGCCCTGAACAAATTCATCAAAAAGACGTCCTTCAAGATGGACACGTCGAAGTCGGTACTGGCAGCCTTGAGAGAGGGGGATTTCATGATGTCCCTGGATCTCAAGGACGCCTACTTTCAGATCCCCGTACACCCCTCCAGCAGGAAGTTCCTCAGAGTGAAGTGGGGATCCCAGTCTCTGCAGTTCAGGAACCTCTGCTTCGGCCTGGAAGTTCCTCAGAGTGAAGTGGGGATTCCAGTCTCTGCAGTTCAGGAACCTCTGCTTCGGCCTGTTAATGGCCCCTCAGGTGTTCACGAGGGTGTTCACCGTAGTATCAGCCTGGGCACACAAGCAAGGCATCAGGCTGATCAGGTATCTAGACGATTGGTTGCTGCTTTCAGCCTCAGAGGAGCATGGTGCAAAGCTATTACAGTTCTGCAGAGAACTGGGGATTACCATCAATTTAGAGAAGTCCCAGTTAGTCCCCACCACCAGGATGACGTACCTAGGGATGGTCCTCCTGGACTCCCATTTAGCTAGGGCATTCCCCTCTCAAGAGAGGTTGAACAACCTGGATCATGTTATACGACCATTCCTGACAAATGCACCAATGAGAGCCAAGGATTGGCAGAGACTCATGGGTCACCTGGTCTCGCTGGAGAAGTTAGTTCCCCAGGGGAGGCTCAAGCTGAGGCCGGTCCAATGGAACCTGAAGGACCTCTGGTCACCGGGAGACTCTCCTCAGGACTTAGTCAGGATGACTCCGGCCTCCAAGAACATGCTGCTCTGGTGGTCCGACAGGGCGAACACCCAAAGGGGGGTGCCGTTCGCGTCCACTCCTCCGGAAATGTTGCTCTTCACAGACGCGTCGAAGGAGGGTTGGGAGCCCATCTGCTCGAAGAGACAGCAGAGGGAAAGTGGTCACCGGAGGAGAAACCCCTCCACATAAACCTGCTCGAGCTCATGCAGTGCAAAAGGCCCTCGCAATATCCGCCCATCGCCTTCAGGGAAACTCAGTAGTCCTCATGTGCGACAATGCCACTGTGGTAGCATACATAAAGAAACAAGGAGGATTGAGGTCAAGGGAACTGTGCGACCTCACGTCTCAGATCCTGGAATGGGCCGAGAGGAAACATCATTCTCACTGCCAGGTTCATTCCGGGGAAGAGAAACGTTCTGGCCGACGGCCTCAGCAGGGCAGGACCAGAAGTGGGGTCGGAGTGGTCCTTATACCCACAAGTGGCCCAGAAGGTCCTCCAGTTGTGGGGCTCACCGGTGATAGACCTGTTCGCCACAAGGCTCAACGGTCAGCTCCCCGTGTTCTGTTCTCCTGTGCCAGACCCGGCAGCAGCGTTTGAGGACGCCTTTCAGCACTCGTGGGACGGTCTCGACGTGTATGCTTTTCCCCCCTTCGTGATTCTCAAGCAGGTGCTCAACAGGCTCAGACAATCAAGGGCTGCAAGGATGACTTTGGTAGCGCCCTGGTGGCTGGAGAGGGAGTGGTTCGCGGATCTACAGGACCTGGCCACCCTTCCTCCGTGGCCCCTGACAGTAAGGGAAGATCTGCTGCACCAGCCCCACTTTTGAAGGTTTCACGAAAACCCTCAGTGCCTTCAGCTACACGCGTGGAGGTTTTCGAGCGCCTATTAAGGAAGGAAGGATATTCGGAGAAGACAGCTTCGAGGATGTCAGGGTATCTTCTGAAGTCCTCGAGAGTGGAGTACCAGGCCAAGTGGGCCACGTTTGTGAAGTGGTGTGCCACACAGAACCTGAGACCGTTGGATGCATCAGTCCACAAGATTGCGGACTTCCTGGTCCACCTGAGGGACGACCTGGGGATCTCCATTCCAGCCATCAAGGGTGTCCGCGCGGCCCTGGGACAGGTATTTCAACTCAGAGGCATCGACCTGGGGGCCTCTCGCCAGATTTCCATGCTCATCAGAAGTTTCGAGCAATCTTGTTCTCCCCGCGCCTCTCGGGCTCCGCAGTGGGACGTGGCCAAGGTTCTCAGGTTTCGAACCCCTCAAGGATATCCTGGATAAAGACCTCACCCTCAAGACAGTGTTCTTACTAGCTCTAGCCTCAGCCAAGCGTGTGAGTGAGCTCCACGGCTAGTCATTCGAGGTCTCACACTCAAAAGGATGGAAGGATCTGACCTTTAAGTTTCTGCCTGAATTTGTGGCCAAAACTCAGAACCCGGCCGTTGCGGACCCAAGGTTCGAGGGGTTCTCGGTTCCGGCAATCCCTCACTCAGACAACCCAGAAGACTTGCTCCTGTGCCCAGTGAGAACAGTCAGGAAAGCCAAACTTCGGCCAGCCATCAAAAGTCTGTTTGTCTCCTCAGGCCCGGTAAAGAGGGCAGTGTCTAAGAACACGATCTCCTTCTGGCTTCGGCAAGTCGTCAAGAGAGCTTACGACAGTGAGGGGTCTGCGGTCCCATGATATTAGAGGTCTTAGCACTTCTTTGGCATTTGACAGCAACATGGTAGTAGGCCAAATCATGTGTGCAAGCACATGGTCCAGGCAGTCCACCTTTACGGCTCACTACCTGAAAGACTGTACGAGGAAGTTCCTGGACTTTCTCCATTGGTCCAGTGATTTCCGCCATGCAACAAGTTTAAGACTAAAAACCCCGGGTAGCCCCAGGGAAGTAATCGCAAGCGGCACAAGTTTCCTCCTTACTCCCTTTCCTTGCTACCCTTTTTCCCCTTTCCTTTCCTTCTCCCATGTGAGAGATGGATGTTGTGGAAGCCCATATCTGGATCGTGCATAAAGGGGAGTTAGACAAAAAGGTAGACTTTTGCGTGCTTCCCCCGACTCTCCTACCCTGTACGTTGTGTCGTCTGGACCTAGCCTCCTACCTAGGTCCCGTGTCCTGGGATGGTAATGGTGGGTCTTCCTGCCTGTAAGTCCACCCCTGCCTCCTAAGGGGTAACTCTCCGAAGAAAGTAGTTTGAGGTAATTACTCCGTTTTGGAACAAATCACAAATTTTAAGTAATTTGTATTTTTCCTAACAGTACTTACCTCGAACTACTTTCGGGTTATTTCCCACTCATACTGCCCCGAGTGTCTTACAGGAGTTCGAAATACTGTAATACTTAAACATATGCTTACTGGCGACACAGACCTAGTAGCGCACTCTCACACGCTGACCCCGGGTCACCTCAGGGCACGTATCCATCCGCCACGGAGTTACCCGACAAGGGAAAACGGAGATAGGGGGAACTGCGCAGAATTCTTGGTCGGTTAGGGAGGAGATCCCAGATACTCCTAAGAAAGTAGTTCGAGGTAAGTAATGTTAGGAAAAATACTAATTACTTAAAATTTGTGATTTCACACTGAATATACAGGGAATCTTCTGAGGGTAAAGATAAAAGAACATCATAGACTGGTGGAACATAACCCTTTATCTCAACTCCACTGGAAAATCTTTGGCAGGAAAGGAATAGGTCTGTGGCTGCTTAATGCCTCAAACAGGCTGGACAGTTACTGGAACAAAAAAATTTCCTCTTCACATATTCACTTGTCCTTTGTCAATAGTTACTTTTGTAGCAGTGACTGGCTAGATACATATACAGTTCTGTAGCTGCACATCTTGAGTTTTCATCTTTTCTAATGTATCTGGCTACAATCACATTAGGCATGTTACAGAACAGTAATCACTAACGGTGCAGATTCATGTTCCATGCCTTTAATACTGTACCCGTCATCTCTGTAGATATGGGTTCTATACAGTACCTACTAGGTTAAAGTTCAAGGGATCTCAAAACTTAGGGGCCTTATTGGGAGTAGGGTATTGCGTCACTTGAAAGGAAGCAATTTATTTGGACATTTTTAAGATGGGATTAAGGCACAATGATAAAGTGATAAAAATAAATTTTTTTTTTTTCAATACAAACTATTATTATATCGCTAATACTCAAGATCTGGATTTCTTGGATCCTACATTTATAAATCCATTGGTGGTTGTAACGGCTGAGCAGTCATCTTTTCAGCGGGCTCTTGGGGTGATCGAAATAAACCTGATGAGACACTTCCTACACTGTATGTTGGGAGGAAGATTTCCATTGATGGGTTTTCACAAAACCCCACGGTTCTCAATATAGGCTGAACTACTGTACCCAATTCCTGACAAGCGGAGGACAGGTTTCTGCTCTGAAGGACTCCCATGAGGTAGTAAAGTCATCAAAATTAATTCCCCCGGGGCTCTACAAGCAGAAAAAGTTTTATTATTATTACTGTATTACAAACTAAGCTACAATCCTAATTGGTAAAGCAGGATGCTATAAGCCCAAGGACTCCAACAGGAAAAATTAGCCCAGTGAGGAAAGGAAACAAGAAAATAAATAACCTTCAAGAGAGGTAATGAGCAATCAAAATAAAATATTTAAGAACAGCAACAACATTAAATTGGATCTTTCATATATATACTATAAAAACCTAAAAAAACAAGATAGAATAGCATGCTTGAGTGTACCCTCAAGCAAGAGAGCTCTTACCCAAGACAGTGGAAGACCATGGTACAGAGGCTAGGGCACTAACGACAACTAGAGAACAATGGTTTGATTTTGGAGTGTCTTTTTAGCAGAGCTGCTTACCATAGCTAGTCTCTTATACCCTTACCAAGAGGAAAGTAGCCAGTGAACAATTACATTGTAGTAGTTAACCTCTTAAACAAAGAATTGTTTGATAATCTTAGTGTTGTCAGGTGTATGAGGACAGAAGAGAAATGTAAAGAATAGACCAGACTATTCAGTGCATGTGTAGGCAAAGAAAAAATTAGCCTTACCAAGAGGAAAGTAGCTAGTGCATAATTACATTGCAGTAGTTAACCTCTTGAACAAAGTAGAATTGTTTTGTAATCTTGGTGTTGTCAGGTATATGAGGACAGAAGAGAAATGTAGAGAATAGACCAGACTATTCAGTGTGTGTGTAGGCAAAGGAAAAATAAGCCGAAGGCAGAGAAGGGGATCTAATGTAGTACTATCGGGCCAATCAAAGGATCCAGTAACTCTTCAGTGGTTGTATCTCAATGGGTGGCTGAAAGGGGCACATCCTAATCTGTTGCCTCTGTATCCTGGTGAGGAAGCCTTAACCTCAGGGGTCTCATGTGAGAAACACTCAGCAGTCTGTTGTTTTGACAACAGCTGAAATACTAAACTTTGAAACAGCTTCTATGTCCACCTTGCAGACTTGTTCATGGTTGGACCACTGGTCAAGAACTGTTTTATACTACGCAGTCTGTAAACAGTATGAAGATCTTGTTTGGTCAGGGGCTAAGGTCCTTGAATTCCTGAGGGTCAGTTACAGATCTCTTTTGTTTCAAAACTGCTTTCCACATCATTTCAGTTTCGACAGTTCTATCAAATATCAAAGGACAGGCCTTGGAGGAGCTTATTCTGGTGGAGAAGAATGCCATAGAGTTGGCTTCCCATTGTCTAGGGATTTATTCTCCCATGTTTGTGGTTCTAGAATCCTTGGGTGTTTGGTGTACTATCATAGTCCTTTCAGTCTTAAACACCTTTGTGGTGAATTCCAGCTTCCCGATGGAGACAGTTCAGTCAGTTTTGGCTTCATTCAGGCAGGGAGATTGGATGATCTTCATAACTTGAAGGATGCTTACCTTCAAGTACCCATTCATCTGGAAAGCAGGGCCTTCCTTCGGTTCGTCTAGGCCTTGGGTGTTTTCCCGTTCAAAGCCCCTTTGCTTTGGCCTACCCATAGCTCCACATGTTTTCTCTCGGGGTAATGTCTGTGGTTTCTGCCATTCTTCACTGATGGGGAATTCTAATGCTCGGGTATTTATACGACTGGGTGGTTCAGGCGTCGTCTCTGTAGCAGTGTCTCCAGGCGAGGAATTCAGTTCTGAGCCTTTGTCAAGAGTTTGGCAATCGCATGAACCTCGAGAAGTCCTCCTAGACCTCATTCCAGACGACAACTTACCTGGGGATCATCCTTGGATGCCTGGATTTTGAGGGCTTTTCCATCCAGGACTCTGATAGACAAGCTGCACAGTCTTTTAGAAGAATTTCTATACAATATATATATATATATATATATATATATATATTATATATTATATATAATACATATACTGTACATATACACACGTATAAGCCATGTCTTATGAATCAGAGATATTCAGCTCAGAACAACCCTTATTGCCACTGCTGTGTATCTGCTGGTATTGTTAAACCACTGATGCATATTGTGGTATGATCCTTGACTCAGCATACCAATGCACAACATTTGAGTATCCCAGGATAGGTTTCCAGACAGTTGGAATGGGAGCTTCCTCCTGCCTAATGACGAGTATCCTATGTAAGGAATGAAAATGAAGGTTTGTATAATGTGTGGTAACAAATGACGAATTTGGAAGTAATTTGCATCTTTCCCTAGTTATAGAAACTTGAGTCTTCTACTCATGAAAGTATGTCATCACCAATCCCTTAGAAAGTCCCAGCTGCTATTGCAGTGCTTCCCCTAATTCCAGCAGGCAACTACTGGCCAGTTGTTGACACCTCTTTATGATTTTTAATTACAGTACCATATTCCAGTTTTGCTGTTATCATTCCCTTATGTAAAGGACTCATGTTTGTATAGTTGGGGAAAAATGTAAATTACTTCCAAATTTGTCTTATATCTAGTTTGTTCTGTAACTGGAATACAAACCATGCTATTTAATAGGGGTATTACTTTCGGTGTAGCTGAAATGACTAGCCATGAATTTTTAACGAGGGTTTACTACCCACACTGCTAGTTAGCGGTGGTAGGGGAGGGTAGCTTGCTTACCCCACCCCCCCACCCCCTTTCTCTCGCACACCTGTACTTGAGCTCACTTTGCTCTTGGCTCGGATGGTGGTCGTTTTTGTCGGCTCTCATCCTCGCCGTCAAATTGGAAGCCATTTAATTGCTTTTGTTCTTTTCTCTTTTTCTAGTTTCTGTATATGTGAAGTTGGCCTCTGCGATCATGCGCACCTGCCCTGGGTTTCCCGACCGCCCGTGGGGAACTTTCATGTTGGTGGTCGAGACTGATCCTCGCGCCCTTTGTCCTTCTTGTAGGGGCCAACGGTGTGATAGTACCAACAAGTGCAGTGAGTGTAGGGAGTGGTCTGCCTCCCAGTGGGAGAGGTTTTCGCGACGACGGAAGAAGTCCAAACGGGATATTTCTTCTTTGAAGGTTGCTTCGAAAGGAGAAAAACCCAAGGCCTCTTCTTCCGTTGCCCAAACCTCCTCCGAAGCTCCCACTCGGTCGGTCTCTTTCAGAGACTGTCGAGTGGTAGCGTAGACCGAGTTATTGTTAACCAACCTCGGGTCTTGAGAGATGATGTTGCTTCCTCTAGCGAAGCAGCTCCACCTCTCCCCCCGGGGGAGGATATGTCATTAACCTCCTTATTTCAGCTTGGTCCTCCTTGAGGCTTACGGATTCATCCTCCAAGGAGGTTTTGCTTAACTACATCCAATTGGGTGCTGCTGTCAAGCAATCATCGTCACCGTCAGAAGTTGATCCTCTGTCTCTGGTCGACGTTGTGGTGTCAGAGGTATCCAATGCAGTCTCACCCATCTCCTCTTCCACTCCAAACTTTACGGTAGCTGATGACTTAGTTTCTCCCGTTCCTGTTCAACCTACGAGGGGGGAACTAAGTCCATCGTCAGTCTCTACTGCTAGTGTTTCTCCCCCTCGAGAGAATTCACTTACTGAGACTCCTCTTCGGAGGACTGCAGAAGGTCAGCTTGCTGATCCAACGGTCCCCAGAGGGCGCATTCGTCGGAAGGCTTGCCTTCCTCTTAGCCATAGAGGCCTTCCTTCACCTGCGGTGAGGAGGCACCTCTTTGGTTCAACATCTTCGATGCAGTCCCCCCCGCAGAGGAGCCTCTAGACCAATCCATCTGTCACTGCACCTGCATTGGTCCTGGACCTCTCTGCAGATCTTTCGCGATCTCCTTCGGTGGAAGGTCGTTCTTTTAAAGGACACGTCGACCTTCCACCCGACAGACCTGCCGACCTGCCGTCGCCGTTCCTGCATGGGCCTAACAAGGCTCCATCCAAACATGCTATTGCGCGCCAACAATTTACGCGCTAGGCGCCCACGAAACCTGACAAGCGCTCTTTAGTAGCTCGTCAGGCCCCATCACTACGTGTTGACATTCATCCTAACCCTAACACAGGGCTTCAAGAGCGTACGCGCCAACACACGCATGCACTCCAACAAGAGCATAGCTCCATCACGCGCCATGAGCGCCCTCATGCGCACATGCGCCCACGATTTCCTGCACAAACTGTGCCCACGCGCCAACAGTCTCTTACACGCCCCCGCCCCCGCCCCCGCCCCCGCCCCCGCCCATGTGCGTGCCAACACTCACCTGCGCGCCGTCAATCTCCTGCGCAATGGTGCTCTCCTGCGCCCCAGCGCTCTTCCACGCCCCAACATTCTCCTGTGGGCCATGCTGCGCACCATCCTACACGCCAGGTAAAACCTGCTCGTCAACTTTCCAGTGATAGCAGGACTTCTGGGAAGTCAGCCATGCTGCCTTCTCCCGCACGCATCCGTAAGGATATGCGCGCGCGCCCTGCGCACACTCGTCATGAATCCACTGCGCAGTCTAGGGAACTTTCTCCTGTGCACGCGCCCCCTACGGCCGGCACAGACGCGCCCCACCACTCTCCCGCGCAAGCGTCAATATCCTCCCACGCGCAAGACTACACACCCCAAAGAACGACGTACGGCAAGGTCGCCATCGCCTTATTCCCCTCCCCGCAAGCGCATGCCACCGCGCTTTGTGGGAGAAGGGAAACTTCCAGAGGGGTCTAGGATCCCAAAGCTACCACAGGCAAACCCACCAATGATAGTGACTCCTCCCAGGGATCCTTAAATCCCTTTCCCTTCAAAGGGTATGTCTGACAGCGCGTCTGTCAGCCAACAGCCCTGGTTCAGTGCCCTGATCAGAGCCGTAGCTCAGGCTTTCAAGCCTGTCCTCTCTGAATTGGGACACAGAACCATGGCTTCTTCTACCCCTTTGAAGAGAAAAAGAGGAGTTCCTGACGCAGTCACTTCCCCAAGGGCGAAACTGACTCCACACAGACCTTCGAGGCAGGTTCCTTCTATTTCTCAGACTGCCTCTGCTTCCCTTTCAGACGAAGATTTCCCGTCTCCAAGGGAATCACGCGAGGAGAGACTTTCCCCCATCGCGCCAATGGAGGAAACCTCTTTTCACGCCGAGGGGTCCACTCAGGGATTGGAAGGAACATGCCACCCTCGTCAATGTTGGAGTCTTATATCCTTCCCAGGAAGGAATCTAAAGACTCCAAAACATTGCCTATAGGACCTAGACTAGGATGGAGCCAACTAGCCACTCAGGGAATGTCCAGGACTCTCCCCAAGAAGAGCCTTCGGGGATAGAAGGAGACTTCACTGCAAGTCGTACAACAGGAGGAGACTAGCAAGAAACAGAACATGTATTTAGGCAAGTTCTGACTCTAATGAGGGGTCTCAACGGGTATTCCGAGCCAGAGATCCCTCCTCGAGAGGGCAAAGACACGGTCTGAGACCGCGTCTTTGGTACTCAAAAGCCCTCTAAGACCAGTGCAGCCCTGCCCTGGTCTCAAGGGGTAAAGAGTACCAGGGACAAGATCTCACAACGGCTCTCCGAGATGTCCTCCTCCAACCGTTCCGGTACCATCAACAAGCTCCTCCCACCTCCTCGTGTACAGCAGAGGAGGTACTTCGAGATCCTAGAGGAGCCTTGTCTAGCTCTTCCACTTCACCACTCGCTGAAAGAGCTAACCAGGGTAGTTGCTCTTGAGAGACTCCAACCGGCAGGTCTCATTCTCGGCAGCTGAGATCTTCAATCAGGAGAAAGTCGCGAAGTGTGTTATGCAAGCCACTTCATTGCTCGATATCTGGTTGGGAACCTTAGGTATCCTGATACGTTCTGAGGATTTCTCCAAGGAACATACCAGGAAAGCTATGGAAACCTTCCTTCTCTCAGGTACTCGCACGATCGAGTTCTGGCCCACCAAGTCTTGAACTTGTGGGCAAATACCATCCTGAAACGTCGGGATGCAGTAGCTGAGAGATTCCATCAGAAGGTCCCTAGCGCCGAGATCAATAGGCTCAGACATTCCTCCATAGAGGGGTCTGTTCTTTTTGAGCCTAAGGATGTGGAACATGCCACTGAGAGGTGGAGGAAGTCTCATCAAGACTCCCTCCTTCATAGGGCATTAACATCCAAGCCCTATAAGCCTCCAGCACCACAGCAGTCCCGTCCAGTCAAGACCACTACGACGACAACAGCAGCGAAGACTATGATGTCTAAGCCCTTTCCTATCAAAGAAAGGAAAGGCAAAAAGTCCTCCAGGGATGGCAAAATTCGTAGAGGGGCAGCCGAGGCTGCAAACGCCAGGATAGGCAGTCCCCCTGCATTTCCACCAGAGGGGGGATGCCTACAAAGTTGCTCAAATAGGTGGAAGCAACTCGGGGCTGATTCTTGGACAATCTGCGTGATCAGTCTAGGATATCGCGTCCCGTTCATAACATCTCTATCTCCCCTGAAGACGAATCCAATGTCATTGAGCTCCCTTGCCATGGGATCGGCAAGGAGGCAAGCCCTTCGGGCAGAAGTCCAGACCCTGTTGAAGAAGGGCGCTCTCCAAGAGGTCCTCGACGGATCCCCAGGCTTCTTCAGTCGACTCTTTCTTGTAAAGAAGGCGTCTGGAGGCTGGAGACCAGTCATCGACCTTTCAGCTCTGAACAAGTTTGTCAATCAAACTCCGTTCAGCACGGAGACGGCAGACACGGTCAGACTAGCACTAAGACCGCAAGACTTCATGTGCACACTGGACCTAAAGGACGCGTACTTCCAGATCCCAGTCCATCCGTCTTCAAGGAAGTACTCAAGATTCAGCCTAGACAACAGAATGTACCAGTTCAAGGTGCTGTGCTTCGGTCTTTCCACAGCACCACAAGTCTTCACCAGTGTTCACCCTATTATCATCTTGGGCACACAGGATTGGCATCCGTCTCCTCCGTTATCTGGACGACTGGTTAATCCTAGCAGACTCGGTGTCAACCCTTCTTCAACACTGAGACAAACTTCTGAGACTTTGCCAAGATCTGGGGATCATGGTAAATCTCGAGAATTCTTCCCTGCTTCCCACTCAAAGACTGGTATACTTAAGCATGATTATAGACACCACTCTCCACAAAGCCTTCCCATCAGACGACAGGATATCAATGCTGAGGAAGGTTGCAAAACCTTTTCTCAGACGAGAAGAACTTCCACCCCAATCGTGGTCACCTTTCATCGCTGGCCCGTCTAGTTCCCAATGGTCGTCTCAGGATGAGATCCCTCCAGTTCCGACTCAAGTCCCGGTGGAATCAAGCGTACGACTCCCCTGACATCCAGATCCCCATGGGACCTGCGGAACTGATGGATCTCCAGTGGTGGGTGGCAGACGAGAACCTACGAAAAGGAGTGGATCTTCTCGTCCTCCCCCCGGATTTCATGCTGTTTTCGGACGCTTTAAAAAAGGGGGGGGGGGGTGGCACGTGCTGCACCACATGACCTCAGGCCTCTGGTCAGAGTCAAAAAAGTATCTCCACATAAATCTCTTAGAAATGAAGGCCATCTCTCTAGCCCTTCAACAGTTCCAACAGTACCTGGCAAGTCACTCTGTGGTGGTGATGAGCGACAACACCACAGTAGTGGCCTACATCAACAAACAAGGAGGTACTTTTTCGCAGCAACTATCCCATCTAGCAGTAGAGATACTGAGATGGGCCGAAATCCACTCGATACCACTATCGGCACGCTTCATTCCCGGCAAGAGGAATGTGCTCGCCGACAACCTGAGCAGAGCATCTCAGATAGTGAGTACTATGTGGTCTTTGGATCATCTAGTAGCCAACAAAGTCCTGACTTTGTGGGGTTCTCCGACTGTGGACCTCTTCACAACGGCCCTGAACTTCAGGCTCCCGCTGTACTGTTCCCCAGTCCCTGACCCCAAGGCTCTCTGGCAAGATGCTTTCCAACAACGGTGGGACAACATCGACGTTTACGCCTTTCCCCCGTTCTGTCTGAGGAGGAGGGTACTCAACAAGACCAGAACATCGGTCAATCTTTCAATGACCCTCATAGCTCCGCTATGGCATCATGCAGAGTGGTTCCCGGACCTTGTGCAACTCCTAACGGAGCCGCCAAGAGAACTCCCTCCACGACACAATCTACTCAAACAACCACACGCGATCATCTTCCACAAAGCCGTAGGTTCACTACGACTTCACGCCTGGAGACTATCCAGCATCTCCTCTCTGAGAGAGGATTTTCACAACAAATTCCAATCAGGATGTCTGGACACCTGCGAAAGTCATCAGCTGCAGTCTACCAGGCAAAGTGGAAAGTCTTCTGTGGTTGGTGTCGTGGAAGGGGTAAGTCTTCACTCGATGCCACTATTCCAGCATTAGCGGAGTTCCTCGTGTATTTGTGTGAAGAAATGTGCCTATCAGTCTCGGCAGTGAAAGGCTATCGCTCAGCCTCAAGCCTCGCCTTCGAGCTGAAAGGAATGGACATTTCTTCATCGCTAGAACTTTCTCTACTCATACGGAGTTATGAACTTACCTGCCCTCAGTCGGAAGTGAGACCTCCCCCATGGAACGTGGTTCGAGTTCATCAGATCGCCACCTAACCTGAAAGACAGTGTTCCTGCTAGCTTTGGCCTCGGCCAAGCGAGTCAGTGAACTTCATGGTCTCTCATATGACATCGCCCATTCAAGGGGATGGGGGGAGGTAACGTTCAGGTTTGTCCCTGAGTTTATTGCTAAAACTCAGAATCCGGGAGGAGCGGATCCTCGATTCGACTCCTTCCAGATTTCTAGTCTCTGTACTGTAACAGATGACCCAGACCATCTCTTACTATGCCCAGTAAGGAGCTTGAGGCTGTACCTCAAAAGAATAGCCGCAGCCCGTCCTCGTGTGCCAGCACTATTCGTCAACACAGGAAGGACTAAGAGGAGGGTCACCAAGAACACCATCTCTGCATGGATTCGCAGGGTCACTGACCTGGCACTGTATCCAGACCCTCCTCCGTCACGTCACCCCAGAGCACATGATGTCAGGGGCATAGCTACGTCCCTTTAAAAGAAATTTTTCAGTGACGCAGGTTCTTCAAGCTGGGGTGTGGAAACGGCAAACCACGTTTACATCCAACTACCTGCAAGACGTGACCCACAGGAGACTCGATACTTTCTCTATCGGTCCTGTGGTGGCTGCACAACAGCTGGTTTAAAACCTCAAGCTCCTTATTGGACAAGTAGCAGAAGGTTGAGGGCATTGTTACCCGGTTTTAGTCTGCATGAATGAAAAGGTTTGACTGGCCCTTATTTTTTTCTTCATCATCCTCTCTCTTGGGAAAAGCAGCATCCAGGGTTCTCTGCATAGTTGACCTCAAACCACTGCAGGTAAACCATGCTCCCTTGTGTTCCTAGTATTAATATTAATACTGTTACGTCCCCATACCCTGACGAGGTGGTATTGGGAAAATCCTAGTCAACAAGTTTCCATCTAAAGAACTTCAGAACAACTTTCTAGGACGAGTCACACTTCATACCTTCACACACAGCTTGCGTAGGCCGCAGACCTTGCGTAGCAAGGTTTTAGCAAGGTGCAGGGACTCCTTATTTCTTGAGTGCTTATACACTCAAATAAGGAGCCCCGGGCAAAGCCAAAAGCTAGACTGGCTGGGACGTCCACCCTTCCTAATGGGCGAGTCACCCCTATTAAATAGCGTGGTTAGTATTCCAGTTACGGAACAAATGACAAGTTCGTAGATAATTTGTATTTTTCCTAACTATACAAACCTTAACTATTTAACCAAACTTGCCTGCCAGTGCTATCCCCCTTGAAGTCCTACCTCCGATCAAAGTGAGCTCAAGCACAAGTGTGTGTGTGTGTGGGGGGGGTGTGTGGTTTTAGCAAGATACCCTCCCCTACCCCCGCTAACTAGCGGTGTGGGTAGTAAACCCTTGTTAAAAATTAATGGCTTGTCATTTCAGCTACGCCGAAAGTAGTACCCCTATTAAATAGCTAAGGTTTGTATAGTTAGGAAAAATATAAATTATCTACAAATTTGTCATTTCAGTATTTGCATTTATCTTTTTATTTTTCTTTCATTTCAGCACTACAGGATGAGTTACATAGCAGAAAGTCAGGCACATGGAACTGGAAATTCAAAGCCCCTAACACAGTCACACAGTCTACAGGACCAGGCACATTTAATGGCTCTGACATCTGAGTGGGGACATAGTGTCTTTGAGGTAAGGGTAGTAACTAACCTATCACCCCCTATATATTCATTTATGTATATTCATTTTTACAAGACTTAGAATAGCAGTTACCATATGTTGATATTTATGGTAAAACCTTCATATAGGAAGTCATTACAGTATATTCAATCCGAGGCTCCGTCTCAGATAATGTAAGACATAAACTGAAGTTCTTTTTCTTCTTGTAAATAATCATTTAGGATCTATTATTGTACTTGAAATGTAAAACATATTACAGCACTGAATGTACATTTCTGTCATAAGGGTGAAGTCAAATTCATTAAAATATTATTGGGTGCTGGCAATATTAATGTCTCCACCTGTTTCTTATATACAAATAATGATATACAGTAGGGTCCCGAATTATGCGAGAATTTGGTCGATTAATGACCTCGTGTAAATGGAAAATCGCGAATTTCGAAACACACAACTAACAGAAATAATTCCATTGCGGCCATGGCAACCAGCAATTTGCCTATTCAAATGTGTTTACTACCCATTTCCAATACTTTCTTTGTACTATACTGTATTTCTTTATAATATCAAATTGTTCTTGTAAATAAATAAAACATTTAATATACTTTTAAAGTTCTAATAACTTGAAAAATGGTTAAAATTACAACCAGGATAGGTGTAAACACCATATATTTCCCGTTATAACACAACAAAAATACAGACAAATTTTAATGTTTGTCATATCTATTGTATAATACAACTGGTGAATAGCAAAACCATCACTCTATAGACTAGCTTGTTGTATGATTGAAAATCCAGAATTATCAAAATAAAGGCGATTTTATATCATGCGTTTCCTAAACACGCTAAAAAGCACAATAGAAAACGACAACCAATGTTTTGTTTACGTTTATCTCTGATCACAACGAAGAAACAGACGCATTTATACATCTGTGTTTTTGAATTGACAGCAATTTTACCAAGTATAGATTATATGTTGAATTTGTTATTACCAATGTTCTAATTATTTTTTATTAGAACTTTCAAATAAATGAAATGAATGCCATTTATGAAATGTTTTTCTTTATGATGCCGCCTGAAACGGAAACCTTCCATTTGTTTACGCTCCATCTTCGATCATAATAAACAAACGAATGCATTAAACACACATGATCTAAGTCATAACTAATGATATTACAAACATTTAGTAAACATTATGTTATTACAAATATTTTACTTACCCTCTCGAGAGGGTTACAATCTCACTAACCCGGGCCCCGGATGCGAGTGCAAATAGGAAAATAACATTTTGGGCAAATCCTTTACGCACACTCCTCATTGTTCAGCAGTGAAGCGAAATGAAGAACTTTATCTAAAGACCATGAAATGGGCTTTGGAGGTGCTGAAGGTCTGAGCCTAGCACAGGCTTTCGGAATGTTATTAAAAATCTCGTTAGCGAGGTCGACCTGGAAGGCATATAAAATGGGTCTTGTCAAAGCAGATTTACACGTTGAAATCGTGTTAGCTGCTAATCCTTGACCATGGAGGTGGATGAAGAAAGATAAGCAGAGGTCCGTCGAGATCTCTTGCGGATTCTTCGCCTTGACAAAGGCCACCCATATTCTCCAAGATGACTCATTTTGCCTTCTAGTAGATTTGCACTTATATTCCTCTAGGAAGTCTATACTGTTTTTCGAAATCCCGAAACGCTTTCTCACCGCTAGGGAGAGAAAACCATGAGCTGCAGGGTCCGGGTTTTCTGTAATGAAGCGCAGACAGTCGACTTCTGGACTCGCTGGGTCAGAACTGGATCTGGTAACGGTAGAAACTTCAGCCGTAGTTCCAATGCCAGAGGGAACCACACGCTGTTCGGCCACTTGTGAGCCACTATTGCCGCTACTCCCTTGAAGGATCTCAATTTGTTGAGGACCCTCAACAGAAGGTTGTGAGGAGGGAACAGGTAAATCCTGGACCATCTGTTCCAGTCGAGGGACATCGCGTCCACTGCTTCCGCCAAGGGGTCCTCGTACGGGGACACGTAAAGGGGTAACTTCTTCTTGTCTTTCGTCGCAAAGAGGTCTATCTGCAGTTCTGGGACTTGACTCAAGATGAAGGAGAATGATCCTGCGTCTAGGGACCATTCCGACTCTATCGGTGTGAACCTGGATAGAGCGTCCGCTGTCACATTGCGGACTCCTTGAAGGTGAACTGCCGACAGGTACCACTTCTTCTTTTCCGCCAGTCGAAAGATGGCCAACATCACCTGGTTGAGAGGTGGTGACCTCGATCCTTGTCGATTCAAGCCTCTCACAATCACCTCGCTGTCCAGCACCAACTTTATGTGGGTCGAGCGACGCGGGGAGACTTTCTTCAAGGTAAGGAGTACTGCCATAGCCTCCAGAAAGTTTATGTGAAATGTCTTGAATAGATTGGACATGGTCCCTTGGGCCTTCTTCCGATGAGAATGACCTCCCCACCCCTCCTTCGCGGCGTCTGTGTGAATAGTCAACGAGGGGGGAGGTGGCTGAAGAAGTACCGACTTCTTTAGTCACCTGGCTTGGGACCAAGGCCTGAGAAGAGTACGTAGACGAAGCGGAACTGGTCTTCTCAGATCTCTTCATGCGTTTGATGCATAATTTCTCCAAACTCCGGTTGCATCCTTTAGCTGTGCTCTTAGCACCGGGTCTGTTACTGAAGCAAACTGGAGAGAACCCAGCACTCTCTCCTGTTCGCGTCTTGATATCCTTTCGGAATCCAGAAGTCTCTTAACAGAGCCCGCTATCTCCTTCCTCTCCTTTTTGCCGGGATGGAGAATCGGTGTGACACTAGGTCCCAGTGGATTCCCAACCACTGGAATTTTTGAGATGGAGAAAGTCGAGACTTTTTTCTGTTGATCTTGAAGCCTAGATACTCTAGGAACTGGATCACCTGCAGAGAAGCTTGCAAGCATTCCGTCTTGTATGCTGCCCACACCAACCAGTCGTCCAGGTAGGCTACCACCTGGATTCCCTTTAGGCGCAATTGTTTGAGAGCTACGCTCGCAAGCTTCGTGAAGATCCTTGGGGCTATGTTTAGCCCGAATGGCATAGCTTTGAAGGCATAGAGTCTTCGATGTTGCTTGAACCCTAGGTAGGGGGAGAGACGGCGATTGATTGGAACGGGCCAATAGGCGTCTGACAAATCTATGGAGACGGTAAATGCCCTCTTGGGCAGTAAGGTCCTTATGTGTTGCAGTGTTAGCATCTTGAACTTGCAGTTCACTATGAACTTGTTAAGTGGCGACAAGTCCAGAATGACTCTGAGTTTTTCTGAGTCCTTCTTGGGAACACAAAACAGCCTCCCTTGGAATTTGATGGACTTTACCCTTCGGATCACTTTTTTCTCCAACAGTTCTTGAATGTACTCCTCCAGAACGGGGGTGGAGTGTTGGAAAAATCGAGGGCACGGGGGTGGAGTGCTGTACCAGCTCCAACCCAGTCCATTCTTGAGTAGGCTGTGGGCCCAGGGATCGAAGGTCCACCGATCCCGAAAATTCTGAAGTCTCCCTCCTACTGGTACCACCTCACTTTGACTGCTGTCCTGAGGTCTTGCCTCCCTGACCGCGACCACCCCTGAATCCCCTCCCCCTTGAGGGGCGCCTAGACGAGCCTCTGGCTGCTCCTCTAGGCTTTGCTCGAAAGGTAGTTGACTGCCCTTCGAACGTTGGGTTAAATGCCGGGGACTGCGTCGACACGGCTTGGGGTACCCACTGGAATGTGGTCGGGGTTTGTGCCACCATCTGGGGCACTGAAGGCATAGGCAATTGCTGTTGCTGTTGCTGTCTGAATGGCTTGGCTGGTCGAGAGGGTAGTCTAGTCTTCTTAGTCTTCCTCTTTGGTTGGGGACCCTCATCCGGGGAAGACTTTCTCTAGAGAGATAAGCCCCACTTCTGGAGAAGGTTTCTATTCTCCGTGGCAGCCTTATCTACAACCTCCTTGACCGATTCGCTAGGGAAAAGGTCTTTGCCCCAAATGTTGGAGGAGATTAGTTTCCTTGGCTCGTGCCTCACCGCAGCCGAGGCGAACACGAACTCCCTACAAGCTCTCCTCGCCTTGACGAAGCTGTAAAGGTCCTTCGTCACTGTGGCCAGATGAATCTTAGCCACTACCATGAACATCTCATGAACCTTGGGGTCACTTGCCATTGTCTCAAGAGTGGTTTGAAGAGACATTGAGGCAGCCAGTCTTTCTTTCGTCTCGAGCTCCCTTCGCAAAAGAAAGTCAGACAGCTTGGGGAGGTTCTCACCGAACTGACGTCCGGCAATGTCAGCCTCCAACTTCCCGACTGAGAAGGTCAGATGGACATCCTTCCAGTCCTTGTGGTCCAAGGATAGGGCCAGAGACAAAGGTTTACACTCCTCCAAGGAGGGGCATGGCTTGCCAGCCTCGACTGCTTTTAGCACAGCCGCAAACCCTTTCTGCATAAAGGGGAAGGCTCTAGCAGGAGAGGACACAAAGGAAGGGTGCTTCTTACTCAAGGCAGGAACCTTTGAGTTTGTGAAGCCCCTCTCTTTCATCGAGCACGATAGCAAAGCTTGAGCCTTAGCATGGTACATAACTATGACCTCTTTCGGCTGTCTCCTCCTTTGAAGCTGGTTCCTTCCTTAGACGGACATAGCAGTCCGGATACGACCCCTTGCTGGGCCAGAATTCCACCTCCTCAAGGGGAACTGAGCCCAACTTCTCCGACATGACGATCTTTCCAGTCGTCATCGGCATGTGCTCAGCATACCTCCAAGGGTTAGCATCAGAGAACAAGGGAAGGTCTTTCATGCTGAGCCTCTTCTGGGGCCCACGTGATGCTGCAATTCTCCGCATCTCCAGCTCCATTGCAGCCGCCTTCTCATTATTCTCCTTCTGCATCTGTTGGATCATTCCAATGATGGAGGAAAGGGTCTTTCCCAGCTCTTCTGGGAGAGCGGACGATGTTGAGGGAATAGGTTCAGAGGCCTGAACCGGAGTAGCCGACATCTCGTCGGTCTCTTCCTCTTCAATGTCTGGAGCCTGATCTTCATCCTGGTCTTCTGCCAGAAGGTCCTCTTCCAGACGCTCGGACACCTCCGACATCCTGTCGTCCAACTGGATGTCCTGCAGGGCGACCGCGACTTCAGCATCCACAGGGATCTGAACTACCGGTATCTCCACTTGAGGCTGGGGAATCACTGCCTCAGCTGATGCTCTGGGGAAAAGGTAAGCCCTCATCTTCTCACTTGGAAGATAGGGCCCAGAGGTGTTCTTCTGGAAACCCCTTACCCAGGCACGAAGCTTCTCCCTTGCTACATCCCTTGACTCCGCCGTCCTAGGGGAATCAAAAGCCTCAGCAATCAGGTTTGTGCACACGGTACATACCTGCGGATCCCAATATCGGAGATCACCTTTGGAGACAGCGCATGCTGCGTGCCTCCTACACAAATCATGTCCGCAGAAGTTCTTGCTGCGGACGTTGCAAAAGACGCTTCCACACTTCGGATGGGCCTCCTGTAAAGAGAAGAAATTTCCATGAATATCAAGTGAACTACGTATCACTGGATATACATAGCTTCATAATTAAACGGAAATGAAAGACACACACTTGTGTTTCCCGCACAGTTAATTGCTGCAACCTTCCAGATAATAAAATCGTATGGTTAATCTATCTTAGAGCAACCAATGAATAATTTCCAGAGGAAACAGGTGTAGCTCACACCTAAAGGATGATTTTAAAATACCGGATAGTAGACAAGAAAGAACTCACTTTCTTTATCTGTAAGGCAACACCAAGGGGCTGTGCAAGATAACGCAGGAGTGTTAGAAAACACAGTGTTGTAACAATACTATACTATAGTTTTCTCCCTACAGTATATACTATACTGAAGAATACTGGTTACAGTATAGAAGGTAATGTGCCGGCCGGCACACATCTTAACTAGATCTAAAGTATACTACTTAAGAGCTATAAGGCGGCAGAACGCTGGTTCAAATGCATGTGCCGGCCGGCACCTGCAAGTGCCAGCCGGTAATACTGCCGGCCAGCAACTACACAAGGTAGCACCCGGCTGCCGGCCACCACTCGTAGCGACCGGCAGACAATGGCATGATAATAGCCGGCCGGCAAAGGTATGCAACCGATGCCGGCCGGCAGCAAAAGAACCAGAGAACTCCGACTGCCCGGCTGCCGGCCACTTAGGCCGGCAGCCGGCTAGGGTACAACACTAGAAGAAAACAGAATGGATGCCGGGATAAGAGACTGTACTACCTCATAGCCCGGCAACCCGAAAGAGTGCACATAAGGAAGGGGAGAATATAATTTCAGGCTTCCTGACCAATGCCATCTGGCTCTACAGACAAACATGGATGAGGGACCAAGAGAGGTCCGGGAGCACTCAAAGCAGAAGACCTTTGCCGGCAGAGAGTGGGCACTCTCTGCCGGCCGGCAAGGGACTAAGTCAACTCCACATCCTAACCTATGCTAGGTACAGATGTAGAATGACGGACAGTAATGTAATGGCTAGGCCATTACAGAGGAAAGAGGGGGAAAGGACGAAGAGGGTCCTACCAACCTTGCTTTAGTAATGAATCACCCGCAGCCAAGAAAACTCATCTTAGCCTAAGGGAGATCCGAGGAGGGAGGCCAGCAATACTTGCCAACCCCCGCAGGACCAAAGCAAGGAAGGTGTTGCTATTCCCAGAAAAAGGATCCTATCCTCAACACCGAGAACAGCAACACTGGACTAGTCTGCTAGATCACAAGAAGAAGGAATCATCTCGTACAGAAACCTTCGAAAGTGACCTAAGGAGGCTAAGCCTCCTATGTCTGTGTCAGTCTAGCAAGGGAGTCTCAACCACAAGCCAGACATAACAGACTCAGACTAAGAACTCTGATGTTCTGCCCCCTCTCTGAAACCAGACTTATTGGAAACAGGAAGGAACAGCAACACCCTAATACGTATAGTTGTATCGAAAATTAATTCAGATACACCACTAGGGTTAAGCCCAAGGCTTAAACAGAGGGAAAGGGATTGCACACCTTCTCCGAAGAGAAGAGAGCAACCGGGGAGTGTGAGAAAGTATACTAAGGCCCTATAGGCAACTTAGCCTGGGTACCAAGAGAATCGATTACCTAAATCACCGAAACTCACTCGTATACTATCTTGGAAGAAATCAATATAATCTTAAATGCATAAAACTGCCTAAAGCTTCAATAAAATTTTTAAAACACTCTGAAATCTAAATATCATGCAGGAAAGTACTAGGGCCAAACGACTACGCTACACGGTCTAGCGTAGGCCAGAATCGGCGAATCCTTCGCCGAGACAAACAATACTAAAAGTATCATATAAAGAAATCCTAAGTAACGCTAAACAGCTAAAATTATTAAAGCGAAACAGCCGGGAACGTCGCTCTGGCTAACTAAATAACTCATACCTAGCGAGCGACAGCGTCCAGGACGCCTCCGGTAGGCAACAGCTCTTGTAACAAAGATATTACTATTAATCACTTTGAAAATCACCAAGAGCCTACATTTATACATAAAAGAAATAATACTCAACTTATCAGAAGCAGGAGAAGTTGGAGAAAGCATAATTAATTGATTAAATCCAAGAATTGTGAGAAACACAGGAAAAAACACCGAGTTGTTGAGCTACGCAAAAAGGAATACAGATAGCGCCGTGAGCGGCGCAATGCACGCTTACGAAACGGGACAGGAGAGATACCTTGCGAGCGGCTCTCCTTTTCTTTCTCGTTTTCATTTTCTTGCCAATTGACCCCTTCGAAGTGTTATCTCTGTTCGGGGTGCAGATTGCCATGTGGCGTGTCAAGAATACGTCCTCTGATATTTCGCGATTTCCCTGGTTCTTTTATTAGGGATATTCGCTCCAGGAGTTAGAATTCTGGGTACCTTAAGGTAAATTCTCTGGGAATATCGCCGTAGTTGTAATATACCCAAGGAAGCTACCCTATAGGAACTTCCATCAGGACGACATGGCTTGAGCCCAAAAACAGTTATTATTATTATTATTATTATTATTATTATTATTATTATTATTATTATTATTATTATTACTTGCTAAACTACAACCGTAGTTGGAAAAGCAGGATACTATAAGCCAAGGGACTCCACAGGGAAAATAGCTCAGTGAGGAATGGAAACAAAGAAAAATAAAGTAATTTAAGAAGAGCAACAAGATTAGAATAAATATCTCCTATATAAACTATAAAAGCTTTTAACAAAACAAGAGGAAGAGAAATAAGATGGAATAGTGTGCTCAATTGTACCGTCAAGCAAGAAAACTCTAACCCAAGACAGTGGAAGACCATGGTACAGAAGCTATAGCACTACCCAAGATTAGAGAACAAAGTTTTGATTTCGGAGTGTCCTTCTGGAAGAGCTGCTTACCATAGCTAAAGAGTCTCTTCTACCCTTACAAAGAGGAAAGTGGCCACTGAACAATTACAGTGCAGTAAGAAGTTGTTTGGTAATCTCAGTGTTGTCAGGTGTATGAGGAAAGAGTAGAATATGTAAAGAATAGGTCAGACTATTCGGTGTGTGTGTGTAGGCAAAGGAAAAATGAACTGTAACCAGAGAGAAGGATCCAATTTACTACTGTCTGGCCAGTCAAAAGACCCCATAACTCTCTAGTGGTAGTATCTCAACGGGTGGCTGATGCCCTGGCCAACCTACTACCTATTAAAGTAGTAAAGTATTTCATATAAGTTCTAAGCTCTTTAGATATATAAAAAAATATAACATTAGATACATTTAACTTAATTTTTTTCATCTGAATAAGAAATCTAGAATATAATTTTCTATGCCTTAAAAACCATTAGTCTCACTATTGGGGGTGTTGCTCAGACTCTAGTGGTAAAGATGGAGCCACTGTGCCCTCAGTTTCTACTTGGTCAGGGTTCAAATCCTTGGCCAACCAGAAGCCATTATCTTGAAGTTAATTCTCCCTTGGGTCTCTGACCTAAGGTAGAGCGAATTCAATACAGTATTACGAGATATTTGTGGCATATGTATATATGTAGGGTTACGAGTTTAATTAATTTTGTTAATTTGTACTGTGTACAAGTTTGTATCCTAAAATATTTATATCCTAAAATAATTTGTTTTGACATAAAGACAAACCATCATTCTTTAGATAGGAGTATGACTTCAGCAAAGCTGGAACACTGATTTGTTCTGGTACTATATAAAAACCTGACGCTCTCTACGGAGGAGTATTATTTCGGTGATAGCTGAAAACAGCTGTTATAGCTTTTACGAAGTGTAACTACCCTCCGGTATTTAGTGGAGAGATGTAGCAAAGGTAGACCAGGACCACGCTCAAACCAGCACTAGAAAACAACCACCAATTCATTTCACCTCGGTGGAGTACAGACGTCTTAGACATTCGTTAAAACAATAAAAGTTTCCCTAATTTACTGGCAAAAGCGCTGAAACTTTTCTTTTAATCTTTATTCTCTTTCATGGTTAACTGCCCATGGGGATCGTAATCATGTGGGTTTAACCGGCAATGAACGGCCCTGTTGCAGCACCTTCTTGTGGGCAGAGGAGATGGATCTTCACGGTCTCTGCCATGCGTGTAAGGGTAACTCTTGCACGTAGGAGTTTCCATGCCAGGCGTTTTGGGAGTGGTCGCCCTTCCATTGGTTGAGGTTCAACAGGCAACGGAAGAAGAAGGCTAAGAGGAATTCTTATCCTTCAAGGTCGGCCTAGAAAAGGAAGAAATCTTGCCATCAGTCTCCACCAGCTCGTCCTCGCCATCGGTTTCTGCCAACTTGACCTCGCCATCGGTCTCTACCAGCTCGACCTTGCCATGATTCCTCTGCTCGATTAGCTTCCCCCAGGAGTTGGTCAAGCACGAGTGACGCTCATGTGACTCCAGGACAATCCTATGTATTGGAGGCCTCCATTTCTTCCCCTAGTGAAGCAGCGCCGGCCACCGCTGTAAGGAAGTCGCTCTCATACAATGTGGTTCATCTACTGTGGCCTTCCTTGGGTCTCACTGGTTCCCCAGGCAAGGAATGGTTATACAGTAGGAGTTTTTGTGGCTAGGTTCGCAACAGGAGCAGACATCCTCCCCCTAAAGACCAGAGGTTGAGGACCAAAAGAGTCGCGCACTCAGCCGTCTTAACCTCAGCACCTGTTGGGGGATTCAACTGCTGCCTCCGTAAGATCGGAGAGCAGCAGTTTTCCTCCAAGGGCTCATTCCTATATGAGAAGGAATTCTGGTACAACCTTGACCCTTCCCAGGCTGCTATGGGTGATAGCTCGAAGGAGGAGGAAACCCTTGATGACAGCTCGGAACATTCTAATGGAGTGCTCCCTAAGTACGAAAGTCCAAAGATTTCGCCCCTGAACAGAAAGACATAAACCACATCTTTCTGCAAGGCCTGTCCTATTTGAGGAAGGTCAAACCCCTAGGGGAACCAGATCAAGTTCTGATGGAGGGCAAGAACACTGTCCTAGATCTCTTTTGTGATACGCCAAGACTAAGATAGCTTTTCCTGGTTCAAGGGGGTTAAAGATAGCCAAAAAGATGGCTTACGCCCAAGTGGCGGGAGCATTCCAGTCCCTTCGAACAGTTGACTCTTCCCGGATAATTCCTCCCCAATAATGGTCTCTGCCATGCGTGTAAGGGTAACTCTTGCACACAGGAGTTTCCATGCCAGGCGTTTTGGGAGTGGTTGCCCTTCCAGTGGTTGAGGTTCAACAGGCGACGGAAGAAGAAGGCTAAGAGGAATTCTTATCCTTCAAGGTCGGCCTAGAAAAGGAAATCTTGCCATCAGTCTCCACCAGCTCGTCCTCGCCATCGGTTTCTGCCAACTTGACCTCGCCATCGGTCTCTACCAGCTCGACCTTGCCATGATTCCTCTGCTCGATCAGCTTCCCCCAGGAGTCGGTCAAGCACGAGTGATGCTCATGTGACTCCCGGACAATCCTATATATTGGAGGCCTCCATTTCTTCCCCTAGTGAAACAGCGCCGGCCACCGCTGTAAGGAAGTCGCTCTCATACAAAGTGGTTCGTCTGTTGTGGCCTTCCTTGGGTCTCACTGGTTCCCCAGGCAAGCAATGGTCATACAGTAGGAGTTTTTGTGGCTAGGTTCGCAACAGGAGCAGACATCCTCCCCCTAAAGACCAGAGGTTGAAGACCAAAAGAGTCGCGCACTCGTCCGTCTTAACCTCAGCACCTGTCGGGGGATTCAACTGCTGCATCCGTAAGACCGGAGAGCAGCAGTTTTCCTCCAAGGGCTCATTCCTATATGAGAAGGAATTCTGGTACGACCTTGACCCTTCCCAGGCTGCGATGGGTGATAGCTCGAAGGAGGAGGAAACCCTTGATGACAGCTTGGAACATTCTGATGGAGTGCTACCTAAGTACGAAAGTCCAAAGATCTCGCCCCCGAACAGAAAGATATAAACCACATCTTTCTGCAAGGCCTGTCCTATTTGAGGAAGGTCAAACCTCTAGGGGAACCAGATCAAGTTCCGATAGAGGGCAAGAACAATGTCCTAGATCTCTTTTGCGATACGCCAAGACTAAGATAGCTTTTCCTGGTTCAAGGGGGTTAAAGATAGCAAAGAAGATGGCTTACGCCCAAGTGGCGAGAGCATTCCAGTCCCTTCGATCAGTTGACTCTTCCCAGATACTTCCTCCCCCATAATTCTGGCAGTGGAGGTATTATGAGATTGTAGAGGATGATCTTTCTCCCCTACCGCTGGATCCGGCTACTTTGGCTCTGACACAGACATCTTTTCTGGCTAAACTGGCAACCTTGCCAGTGTATGCATTTCTCTGCGGGTGATACAGTCAACATGGAAAGTTTTGCTAAGTGTTCGTTACGATCCATTTCATGGTTTTACTATTGGTTAAGAACAGTAGACTACCTTGTGAAGAACAAGGACTTATCTACTGAACTCCTCAAAGGAAAGAAGCGCTGTTGGCCTCCCTTCTTTTGGTAGCTAGGACCTTGTAGTTCCTGACACAAAACATCGTGAACCAGTGAGTTAATTGGGCGATGACCTCGCGCTATATCTCAGCAGTACCTCCACCGCAGAGATCTTCTCTGGCTAAGGCTCATTAGACAAAGAAGAGCTCTCAAAAAGAGCAGACATCGCAGGCCCTAGGCCCCAAACGGCCCTTTAGACCTAAGGGCTTGAGGAGAGGTAAGGGAAGCAGTAGAAACAGACGACGACGATCCTGCTAGGGAGGGCATTCCCCTGACCAGTCCACCGGTAGGGGGTTGCCTGAAGAGCAAATGGCAGAAGTGGATGTTCCACGGGTGCCGAGCCTTGGTCTCTGTACTAAGAGAAGGCTATATCGTCCTGTTTACACACAATCACTCTCCTCTGACCCTTCATCCGATGTTGTCAGATTCGTATGCGAAGGGGTCTGCTAAGGAACAGTCCCTTCGGACCGAAGTTCAGATCATGTTAGAGAGGTCCCGGAAGGGTCTTCGGCCTTCTACAGTCATTTATTTCTTGTAGAAAAGGCATCTTGAGTTTGGAGATAAGTCATCGATCTCTCAACCTTGAACGATTTCATACTGCTGACTCCGTTCAAGAAGGAAACGAACCAGACGGTCGGACATAATGTCATACCCTTCATGCTATCGTTAGACCTCAAGGATGCATACTTCCAGCTCTTCATTTATATATCCTCAAGGAAGTACCTGAGATTTACGTTAGTAAGAAAGATATACCAGTTGAAAGTGTTGTGTTTCTGCCTGTTCAGAGCACCTCGGGTGTTCACGCAGATCTTCTCCCTGGTATCCATATGGGCCCACAAGAACGGCATCCATCTGCTTCATTATCTAGCCGATTGGCTGGTTCTGGCAGACTCGAGGGAGACCCTTCACTTCCATCGAGGCAGATTTCTTGCATTTTGCCAAGATCTGGGGATCATGGTAAATTACGACAAGTCCCATCTGCAACCATCTCAAGACATGATATATCTGGGGATGAAAATCATGATCAAACTAGGTAAGATTTTTCCGTCCGAAGAATGAGTTAAGAGATTGAGAGAGATAGCTCAGACCTTCCTCTCAAGATAGACATTGCCAACACACCAGTGGCCAAGGCTGCTGGAACACTTAACTTCTAGAAAAATTAGTTCCAACGGCTGTCTGCGCATTCGTTCTCTTCAATGGCAGCCGAATGGTATGTTAGGATTTTTTTTTAAAAGTTTAGAAAATCAGACTGGATAATCAGTTATCTAGAATGCTTTAACTTTTAGGTCTGCGACTCAACTAGTTTTAAGAGTAATTATGACCAGACTTTAGGTGGTAACAGTTATAAAAAAAAGGTAAAAAGATTAAATAATACGGATGGCTTACAAAAATATAATTGCTCCTACATGAATACAAAGCTTTGTTCTTTACATAGAAGCTGGTGTTACAGACATAAAAACTTAATGAGGCATCAACAACTGGTACCAGTGGTAGCATTGGAACTCCAGTTAGTTGTGAAGATGTGAGTTTGCTTCTTATTTCTCCTTAACTAATTCCTTCTTTCTCCTCCTGACACTTCTTTTCAGTAGATGAAAAGAGACTGGAGTAGCCATGAAGAAGGTTTCTTAGAAGACATTCCTCGGGACTTCTTGCGACCACAGCGTTGGTTTATGTCATAAGCTTTAATTAATTTTATTAATTTATTTTTTTAATCCTTTCTTAATTTGCATTTAGATGTTATTGTCTGGAAGTTGTGTGATTGGTTTTATAGGTTAAAATGACCAAATGTTGTGAGTGTACGGGTATGATTGATTAATTTTTATTATATAATGCTGAAGGGCCTTTGATGCCCCAATGCTTGGCTTAAGGCCTAAATTATATATTTAATTTGATTCTCTTGTGGAAGGGATTAACAGATCTCACCCTTAGGCTGTTACCTTAGGTTTGAAGTGGTGAGTCTGTGGGCCAGATGAGGGTGAATGTAAGCCAGGTGTACCTCCTGCATTTGAGAAGGTGAGCAATCCCATATGGACTGAGCACCATCACCATAGGGATTATGCTACCTGTGGTTTCTCAGTCAATTTATTCTTCAGGTTGATCCAGAGAGAGAAACATTGGGCATTCCTCTACAAGGGACGTCTTAGAGAACATGTCTCTCTGGCCAGAGCATTTCGGTATCTTATAGACTCTCGTACTTCTGCCAAAGCTGCTTCTTAGTGGCATTGGGTACCTCATCTTTGCGGGACTAGTCCTTGCTTGCTAAAAACTCATATGTTGTCTTACTTAGCCTGGAACCTAGATCCAAGGATGGTATGGTCCTCATTTGTAGGACACTGGCATATGTTGTTCCTGCAAACATGAGTAGGGCAAGAAATAACTGTGCCATCCTCTGAGTTTCTGGTTCAGCTCCTCCATTGTAAAATCCCTAATACTGTTGAGAGAGAGGTATTCTGAGACTTAGTACTGACTTTCCCCCGAAGTTAGTTCTAGTCTTAATCCTAATAGCTTCTTCATCCGTATGTGAGGCTGTTAAATTTTCTTACTCCCGTACATGACCAAGAAGGATTACATGTCCAGAAAACAAAAGAACCTTCGAGTTCGGTTCTAGATGACTTCCTCCCACCAAATGGTGTGTCTCGTATTGAAAGGATGAAAGGTTTGTATGCACAAAAGAAAAAAATCATGTGTAGAATAATTTTTATTTTTCATAGCTATACACCCCTATATCCTTCGAGTTCATACTTCCTTCCTCAACCAACCCTCTCAGTCCTCAGGTTTGAGGTTAAAAGTTGGGTAGGCGGGTGACCCCCATCTACCTCCCGCAACTACTGCATCAAGCTTGTAAATGATTCAATGGCCTTTCTAGTTCCACTGAAGTCATACTCCTAATTAAAGAACTCGGGTTTGTTTAGGCAGGAAAAATACAAACCACTTTAAATATTTGTTATGTTGCATAGATACAGTAACTTTAAATATGGCCAATCATTAGGAGATTTAGTTGGTTATGGACCTTATGAAATATGACCCATGGTTTATCACTTAACCTTATTCTATTTTGCAGCTCCATGGTTCCAGGGAAAACATAGAACGTAGTCATGGAAAACATGTCTCTGATGTTCCTTATAAGATGCCGATATATGAATCACAGAATATTAGTATGATCCATAATACAGAAGAACCTACATATGTACGTCCCAGTTACATGTATAGGCAGGAATCACATGCTAATAATAGCGGACATTCTTATCCTGTGCAGGAGAAACTAAAAGAAGAGCCAGAGGATGCTAACTATGTTGAATATATACCGCCAAAAAATGATGGACATAAATCTGAAAATGTGCTAGAAAAAGAAAAGCAGTGCACCCCAGAATTGCCAAAGTTAAAGAAATGTAGTCCAGAAACCGACATAATAGAAAAGTCGCCTCCTATTGAACGAGTTGTAAGTCCTAAATGTAGGTCATCACAATGGAAGGGTACAAAATTATCAGAAGAGGAAATTGCAGCAAAACGCGCTGCACAGGCTGCAGCACAGAGGGAAGTTCGACGTCGCAGAAGGGAAAAAATGTCAGAGGAAGAGAAATTATCAGAACTTGCTGCATTAGCAGCTTCTCAAAGAGAATCACGACGGCGGCAAAGAGAAAAAATGACGGAAGAAGAGTTACATCTACGGCGAACATTAAGTGCCATTACCCAAAGAGAAATTCGTAGGCGTAGAATGAGTAGCATGACTGAGGAAGAACTCAAAGCTTATCGAGCCCGGGAAGCCCAAAGACAAAAAGAATTAAGACATCGTAAACGAATGGCAATGACTGAAGAGGAGCTTAAAATTGTCAAGGCCAAAGAAGCTGCTGCATCAGCAGCTCGAAGGGCACGACGATTAGGAAAAGAAGTCAAATCTTCTCGTCTGAAAGTGGATAAACCAGATTCCTCTCCTAGTTGAGGTTGAAATTGTTACAAATTCTTTAGGAGGATTGTACATCTAATCAAACATGACTTTGTCTCCTTAAGATTCAGCAGGTTTATTACAAGAGAAGTCTTTAAAATAAACTGAAATAAGGTAAGAACACCAAGAAAGGGAGCTAGTGCAAAACAAGTCTAGTGCGATAACCTTCAGGTATCAGAGGCTTTGCCATTGAACTTTGTATATCAGGTAAAAATTTCAGTCAAAGTACCCCAACAGTTTTAGTCCATCTTTAGTCTTGTACTTTTCTGAATGATTCTAAAACTGACACAAATAAATGTTCCTTTTACTGTATTGCCATCTATGAAGATATGAATTAAATTCTTAAAGGTAACTTTACCTGGTATACTATCCAAGGTTCTAATGCCCAGTTGGAGGATAGATTACAATGATTTGTTTAACCTAAGTTGGTAAGTGATGTGAAAGTAGGTTTAGGTTTCATCATCTAAGGTTATAAAATCTACTTATTTGAGGTTTTAAACATATGTAATTAATGAAATAGATAATTTGTGCCACTCCTAACTTTTCCAAGAGCATCCTTTTGAAAACTGATTTGCTGTTCATTACCATAGAAGATTAGATGGCCAGTGTATACTATTTCCCATTCTTTTTAGCTTCAAAGACCAGTGCCTCTTGTGCACTCCCAGGAATTGTATTTAGAATAATTTTCCATCAGCTAAAAATAGCCATTTCTGAATCTGAATCAGTATATGCTAAGGTATCTTCACTTATGTAGTAGCCAGTACTTAAAATGTAAAATTACACAATTCATATTCTTTATGCTGACCTATACAGGATTAGTTGTTCCAATCATTCCTCATTATTTGAAAATGAGGCCATTTGTAAGCTGTCGCAAATTGCAGTTCTTTCTATCTTCAATCCACTCATTTCTTAGCAAACAAATGTTACAAAAGGATGAGAAGGTTCTCTTTCTGCACAGGTACTTTATACCGTAATCTCCAAATAAAACACAGGTAGATCGGGTTCGAACCTGTTAATGAAATTTCTGTAGGGTAGCTAATCACCATGAAATGTCCAAACACATGCTGTTGTACCAATGTCTGAAGGTGTTGTATCAGTGACTATGTGGTGTTATTAAGCTACTTAATGATTACAGCAATGAAGTAATAACTACCGTACATTATTTTTTTTTATTATTATTAGTACTAGCTAAAATGCAGTCCAGAAAGAAAGTCAGAACATTCCAAGCAAAAGGTAGCCTAGTAGAGTAAGAAATACAGAAGCAGAAACATGCAACTGTATACAGTACCAGAGAAATAACTTAATAGATTAGATGATATGATTAAAGTATGAAAGGAGGCTCATGTGCACCTGCTCAACAAAGAAGCATTTGTTCCCAGTTTGAACTACAGAGTTGCAACGATTCAACTGCATGACCAGGAAGATTATTCCAAAATTTGTTAAACTTCACTTTGAAAATGCAGACTTAGAATTAATATATATTGGGTGATATAATCTTGGTAGCTTTAAATGCAAAGGATAATGAAAAAATTTTGAAAGATTTTATACAGCTCAAACAATACCGCACAGTATTGTTGTTATTAATCACACACATACATATACCAAGGAACTTCCCCCAATTTTGGGGGTAGCCGACATCAAACAATGAAACAGAAAAGGGGACCTCTCCCCTCTATGTTCCTCCCAGCCTGACAAGGGACTCAACCGAGTTCGGCTGGTACTGCTAAGGGTGCCACAGCCCACCCTCCGCCGTTATCCACCACAGATGAAGCTTCATATTATTATTAATATTATTATTTGCTAAGCTACAACAATAGTTGGAAAAGCAGGATGCTATAAGTCCAAGGGCTCCAACAGGGAAAATAGCCCAGTGAGGAAAGGGAATAATGAAAAACTAGAAGAGAAGTTTAAGAACAATAATATTAAAATTAATATTTCATATATAAACTATAAAAACTTCAAAATAACAAAAGGAAGAGAAACAAGATGAAATAGAGTGCCCGAATTTACCCTCAAGCAAGAGAACTCTAATCCAAGACAGTGGAAGACCATGGTACAGAGGCTATGACACTAATCAAGACTAGAAAGCAATGGTTTGATTTTGGAGTGTCCTAGATGAGCTGCTTACTATAGCTAAAGAGTATCTTCTACCCTTACCAAGAGGAAAGTAGCCATTGAACAATTACAGTACAGCTGTTAACCTCTTGAAAGAAGAATTGTTTGGCAATTTCAGTGTTGTCAAGTGTATGAGGAAAGAGAAGTGTAAAGAATAGGCTAGACTATTCTGCGTATGTATCGGCAAAGATGAAATGAGCTGTAACCAGAGAAAGGGATCCAATGCAGTACTTTCTGGCCAGTCAAAGGCCCCAACTCATAGCAGTAGTATCTCAACAGGTGGCTGGTGCCTTGGCCAACCTACTACAAATTCAATTTGAATACCAGACTTGGAATATGAAATTTAACGATACCTCAACTATTTATTTAACAATTTAAGATCCTAGTCTGTTGCATAAGACCAAATACTCAGCACAACAGAATAACAAGATTTACCACAGGCAAACAGATCAGTAGTACTGTACTGTACCTCTGTTTTTTGCTGGACTGAATACAGTACCAGCAAATTGATATGCAGACGGGAAATTCAAGTCCATTTACGTTGTGTACTATATTTTATAAAATTCAAATCGGTTTACAAGTACTGTATCGTATTTTTCTGATTAGCAAGCAAAAATTTCCCTCCATTTGTACCCTTTTTTGGGGGGGACAAGTACTGTACCAACAAGCCTGTCCCACGTTGCGTATAATTTCTCTGGTGTAATGAAACGGTATTTGCAAGTCTCAATTGTTCCCATACATAGAAACCATCATCCTTTACATAGGAGTGTGATAACAACGAAGCTGGAATATAGCTTTTAAAAGACAGGAGGTTTTTCATTCAAGAAGTTATTTGCATATTTACCATGAGCTCAAAAGAAAAAAAAATTTAAATGTAAATAACCGTCTAAGAATGTTGATCACTCCTGGAGACCTTTTAGTTTGGTATATTGATTGTTGCAAACAGCAGCTTGGCATCAGCACTTTTTGTCCCTTTGGTAATTAGAATCTATAGTGATTTCTGAACATACGATTAATTATTAAAGGGAGAAGCGACCCAAAATTGTTGATAAAAACAAACTCTACATTACTCATGTCTTATGACCAGTAGGCTTGATTTCTTTTTAACAATACTCTCAATAAGGAAAGGTACAGTAATGTTGCTTAACGTGTATCCAACATGTTCTCCACGTGACTTTGGCCCCCTTAGGTTGTTAGTACTGTCAATGAATCTGGAGCGGTGCATTATAGGCATTACTCGGAGTCTGCCGTATCCGTTCAGCCCGTCTGCTCTACATTTACTCATCCATTCTGCTATACTGTACCTCTGCTCACACCTTTCTATCCAACCTCTTTAATTTTACCTCACTGAAGCTATTGAGATTTCCCTAACTTGCATAGAGTTGAATGGCCTCCCAGGCTTAGGGCTGAGCCTTATGGCCCAAATTCATGTCTAATCCAATTCAACTACAGTACTGGCAGTGGGCTATGGCATTTTCCTGCCTTTATCATCATTCCTTCAGCTTATGCTGTATGTTCTGGTGTGCATTTCTTTTATTAATATGTTTTGATTTTCACTTCTTTCTTTCTACAAATCCTTCAGGCTAACCCTACTAGTATAGAAGTGTGCTATTATTTGTATTTTCAAGTCCATAAATGAAGTGAGTGAATGGTTTCCGGTGAGAGTGGGGCTGAGACAGGGATGTGTGATGTCGCCGTGGTTGTTTAACTTGTATGTTGATGGAGTGGTGAGAGAGGTGAATGCTTGAGTGCTTGGACGAGGATTAAAACTGGTAGACGAGAATGACCATGAATGGGAGGTAAATCAGTTGTTGTTTGCGGATGATACTGTACTGGTTGCAGACACAGAAGAGAAGCTTGGACGATTAGTGACAGAATTTGGAAGTGTGTGTGTGAGAGAAGGAAGTTGAGAGTTAATGTGGGTAAGAGTAAGGTTATGAGATGTACGAGAAGGGAAGGTGGTGCAAGGTTGAATGTCATGTTGAATGGAGAGTTACTTGAGGAGGTGGATCAGTTTAAGTACTTGGGGTCTGTTGTTGCAGCAAATGGTGGAGTGGAAGCAGATGTACATCAGAGAGTGAATGAAGGTTGCAAAGTGTTGAGGGCAGTTAAGGGAGTAGTAAAAAATAGAGGGTTGGGCATGAATGTAAAGAGTTCTATATGAGAAAGTGATTGTACCAACTGTGATGTATGGATCGGAGTTGTGGGGAATGAAAGTGATGGAGAGACAGAAATTGAATGTGTTTGAGATGAAGTGTCTAAGGAGTATGGCTGGTGTATCTCGAGTAGATAGGGTTAGGAACGAAGTGGTGAGAGTGAGAACGGGTGTAAGAAATGAGTTAGCAGCTAGAGTGGATATGAATGTGTTGAGGTGGTTTGGCCATGTTGAGAGAATGAAAAATGGATGTCTGCTAAAGAAGGTGATGAATGCAAGAGTTGATGGGAGAAGTACTAGAGGAAGGCCAAGGTTTGGGTGGATGGATGGAGTGAAGGAAGCTCTGGGTGATAGGAGGATAGATGTGAGCGAGGCAAGAGAGCGTGCTAGAAATAGGAATGAATGGCGAGCGATTGTGACGCAGTTCCGGTAGACCCTGCTGCTGCCTCCGATGCCTTAGATGACCGCGGAGGTAGCAGCAGTAGGGGATTCAGCATTATGAAGCTTCATCTGTGGTGGATAATGTGGGAGGGTGGGCTGTGACACCCTAGCAGTACCAGCTGAACTCGGTGGAGTCCCTTGTTAGGCTGGGAGGAACATAGAGAGTAGAGGTCCCCTTTTTGTTTTTGTTTCTTTGTTGATGTCGGCTACCCCCCAAAATTGGGGGAAGTGCCATGGTATATGTATGTATGTATGTATAAATTTCATTTGGTCTTTTTTAGGAGTTGTACTAGACAATGACTTATTGGTCTTATTAAATTACTTTATACAGTACTTATTGGTCTTATTAAATTACTTTATACAGTAATTATAATGTTATGTTGGCTATTTTATTGTATATTCTCTCATTAGTACATGACACTTAAGTAACTACAGTACTGAAATTTCATTAATCAACTGCATTTGATAGGGTGTTTCCCTCTACCACTTTTTCAATAACTAGTTATAAAATTTAACATGTTCCTAGTTCTTTTTTTATATATATATATATATATTTATATATGATTGCATATTTTCCTTTTTAATTTACAGTAATTACTATACTTAAGTTCTGCTCGAGTACAGAGCAACAACTATTATTTTCCTTTATGTGACTACTTTACTTTAAATTTTTTGTGGCAGGCATATTTGCACTTGTTTGCAGAAGTGTTACTGTAATTTGTAGTAGTGGTTATCTCAGAATCCATTACACTGCTTTTACCCAGGGATTAGAGAAGCTGTTCAGTTCCTTTCTTTGCATAGTGAGAGACTTTCCAGTAGAACAACTGCCTCGAGTGCACCTCATGGTCTGATGAAACGTGATGTTTGAAGGAAGGGTTCAACATTTTCAGGTAATGCTGTCTAAATTTTTAAGTTGTGATTTTTAAAATGAGATAGATTTTAACAAATAATTTTAGCCAACACTATGAGAGTAAAGATATTTATTCCTTGGTATAGTTGAACAATTTTAACCATTAAATTTCTGGGGTTCATAAAATGTCTTGCTAGTTAGTATCGGTTCTTGGTCCGTAAAGGGGCACAGCAATGTTTTTCTGTAATTGCTAGTGAAAATTTATTTTTCATATAATATTGAATGTGTCATTTTGAAGCCGAAAATATGTACACGTGTTACTGATTATATTAAAAGAAAACGAGAATGAAAGTCAAAATATGCTGAGTTTAATTTATCCACATAAATTTTAATTAAAGTTGTAACAGTCAGAGTGGTTAGGAATATGATAATCTCACTAGAACTTTAAACCATTCTCGATATTCATGCAGGAGAATACATTCAAGAATTGGGAATTTTTCAGTCTTATTCTCAGTCTGAGATATAGTGGCCAACCACCACCACCAGGTTAATCTATTTTTTCCTATTGTCAGAATGCTCTTCCTTTAACCAGCCTGACCTAGGCAGGATTTTCTAATCCAATTTTGTCTCTACAGGAATACATACATGCTTTTGGTGAAGCTGGATACAAGCTAGAACAATAATGTGGTGGCAGTGGGAAGCCACAACCAGCTAACTGGCCACTGAGCCCTCACTTTGTTTTCAGACTCCAGGTAGGACAGACGTACCATTTCTGGCGCCATCAAGTGGCTGTGTTAATCTTTTGTGTTTGTTGATCATTGTCAGCAAGGGATATTTAGAAGGTAGGACAGATTTACAGTATTTTCCAGATAACTGTAGCATTGTGTCATTCAAGACTTATAAATACACATTTCCATAGTTGAGATACATCTTTGTCCCATGTGGGGCTGGGATGGTTACACAACTTCAGCAGCCACCACAGGTCCAAGCGCAAAGGTGTCAAGGAACTTGCAAGTAACCCTGCAAGTAAAAAGCCGTGAAGGTGGTCTGTCTCTTTCAGATACCAGCCCTCATCAGAAGAGGAGTAAGCCTGACGTAAGTTTCAAAAAGCCAGAAAAAGACTGTTCCTTGACAACTCCTTGGATCTGCCAGTGCTAATGAAAGGCTTCTTAACATTCGCACCTGAGTAAAAAAATAAAGGACACTGCCTTCCACCCCTTAGCATTGGTGACAGCATAAGACAAACTGTTCTATTTGCCAACTCTCTTTGCTGATACTAAGGTCAGCAGAAGTCTTGAGAGTTCAATCTCTGTCTGATGACCTTCTTAAAGGCTTAAATGGGATACATATAAGAGCCTTGAGAACCAGGATCACATCCCACTTGGGGGTTTGGGGCCTAAGGTCCCAGGGTGGGCAAGATTTTCGAACCTTCTCATGAGCATAGATAACTCCCACAAAGAAGAGAGATCAAAGTCCTTCAGTCGGAAGACCATACTCAAGACAGAGCAGTAGCTGTTGATAGCCACAACGGACAGATGCTTCTTACAGCGAAAGACGACAAGGAAATCTATGATCTGTGAAAAGTTGCTCCGACCAGAGACAAATCCCTTTTGCAACCTCAATGGCACATGTCCCACTTGGTTTCATATTTAGTTGTAGAGGACCTCCCGAGATAACCAGACATCCCTTGCGCAGTGCCTTGCAAAAACCTTTCACTCGGAGGGGATGTTGAATTGTCTCCACCCGTGAAGTGCCAAAGACTCCATGGCATGTGAGTACCTCTTTCAGTGTGGATGACAGAGATGTGTGGGGTCACAGTTAGTTCTCTTGGGACCTCAAGCAAGTAGAGATACCACTCTGCTTGAATCCATCTTGGGAGCCACCATGGTCATTCTGATATCTGGCATAACCAATACTGTTGATTACCAACCGGATCAGGCTGAATGGTGGTGGAAAAGCATACACAGCCAGGTGATCCTATAGGTGTTGGAAGGAGTCATCGAACGAGAGAAGAGAACACAGAGAGCATCCTCTTCAGTCGTTTAGCAAACGACTACCTCGGAGGAAAGCCCCACTGGGCAAGAAGCCTTTCTGCTACCAGGGGATGTGTCGACCACACTGCTGCTACAACCTGGCTCTGGCAACTTAATGCCTGATAGTATATGGCTCTTTCCCGAAATGTACCTTGTTGAGAACTCCATAGTGTGAAATGCCACGTAAATATGCATCTGCATCATTAGCTCACATAGGGGGTGGGAGACCCTTGCCTCCTAGCTTGTTGACAGAGTACTATGGTAATGTTGTCACTCATCAACACTACTGAGCTCCACCTCAGACATTCTTGAAATACTTGCGGTCCTAGGAAGGCTGCTTGCATCTCAAGGACAGAAACTTCTCCGTAGGTAGCGAGTTAAGTGGGGCTTGCTTGGTGAGGTTTTCCTCGTTGAGCCACCAGGCAAGATCATCTCGAGCTTCTTATTCTCTGAAACAGGAAAGAACGGGGATCTCTGGCTGCTGATCAATGGTGGAGACGCCCATGGATACAAGCTTATCTGAGGAAAGATGACTGAGATGACATTGCCAGTGTCGAGCTGGGATTTTTGTCTTGGATAGAAAGGATCACGCAACCTCCCCGAGTTTGCTTATGCGATTCTTGGGAAGATTCTCGTGATCACAGTGTATCCATGCCCAGGTACTTCCTCGGCAAGTAAGAGATTTGATATTTCCCAGGTTATCACAATCCTTAGACCGGGGCAAAGCGCAGGAATCTGATCTCAATCCTGGAGTAACTGTCTTTTTGAAGAGGCCAGGACCAACAATCGTCGAGAGACATCAGAAGATACATGCATCGCGAGTAGGCCAAAGTGGTTACCAAGGTGAACCGACGAGTGAACACCTGGGGAGCAGTACACAGTTCGAAGCAGGATATTGAACCGATTAACTGCACTGTAGAGGGGAAAAAGCGTCGGTACTTTAGAGGTGTCTGATGAACATGCACTTAAAGTATGTGTCATTTAGGTATATGGTAAGCCGCTCTGCTTTAAGACAGCACAAACCTTACTGTCTCCATCCTGAACTTCGATTGATGATCAACTCATTCAGTGGAGAGGTCGAAGACTAGTCTCCAGCCCCCAGTCTACTTTTCCACAAGGAAGAGTAGACTGTAGAAGCCTTTGACTTCCCTTAAAACCATTGTGCAAGTTGCTATCTTTGCATAGTGAAAGACACTTTCCAGTAAAACAACTTCCTTGAGTGCACCTCATGGTCTGATGAAACGTGATGTTTGATGGAAGAGTTCAACAATTTCAAGTAATGCCATCTTTGAATTTCAAGTTGAACAACTTTGAACACAATCTTCTCCAACATTCCTTCCACCTGTCTGTAAGGCCAGGGCTTTTGTGGATGTTGGATGTTCCAACAGGAACTCGATCAAAATTAGAGATAGGCTAGTGGTCCACAAAAAGTACCTGTAGTAAGTAATCGTCCCAAAGGACACTCGCTAACCAAGACTCAGCACAGTTTTTTCCAAATAGCTCACTCGCGAGACAAGCAACTCCTGACTCTCGGCAGTCTGCCTCCCTTCCTCGTAAAGGGAGTGTGATAGGGTGTTTGAAAAGATTGTGGATGTATAGGCTCTTTTCGGGAAGAGATTGGAAGAGTTGCAGGTAGGGGTTTGGAGCGGGTGCAGTGTCCTTCCTTGATCCTCACCCTGCAGGCTTAGGCGATCCCTAAGGTTTGGCCTCATTCGAAGGGCCGGGGCTCTTGAGAGAGAGTGGAGGATCACAGAGCCCCGCAAAGCAGTCCTCCATGAGTCCACTATGCAGCCTGCACACTACCCTCCAACAGAAGATAAGTGGCGCCACGCACCGACAAGTTCTTCAACGACGACGCTACTCGAGGTAACTTGTTTAACCCTGGATAGGTACGGTGGGTCGTTTGCGACCCCGAGCGTCAAAAAAAAAGAGGTTTTTCTCACGTGACTCACCCCTGTGACTGAATTTCTGGGTGATCGACCTGCAGGAGGTGTCTCCCCTACACGCTCTAGTAGTGTCCAGATGTGCATTGCTGTAGCTGTACTCCTTCCCCGATTTCTGAGACGCGTCGGGGTCGTTCGCGTCCGAGTTTACCCTTCTGAGGTAGTTTGCATAATTATCAAAGTTATTACGTATTATGAAATTGTCGTAGAATGGTGCAACTTGTATAGGTTATCAGTTGTGGAAAGTCTTGGTGGATTGTTTGGCTACCATATGCATGTTTTTTTTTTTAGTTAAAATGTCGTTCATCACCACGAGGACCATTTTACCGCGAGTGCCCCTTTTTCATTTTTTTTCATTTTTTTGCCAAGTCATTTTTCCGTAAGATATTGCCAAATAGTGTCGTAAAACTTTTGCTTGTTTAGTGTTGGAAAGTGTGTCTAGATGATCTGGCTACCCATGCATGACTTTGTTTTTGTCAGATACGACGTAGTTATTGGTATATTGGGTATTTAACTGCGGTTACCAATTTCTGTTTTTTTTTTCAATATTTGTAAAAATTACTACGTAGTAAGGAATTGCCGTATATTATTCATTTTTTTTTCATGTTTATGTGTTAGAAAGTGTGCCTTGATGGTTGGGCTAACACGTGCATGTCTTTTTTTTTATCTGAGATGTCGTATATTAGAATGTCGGGCATTTTACCGCGAGTGTCCCTTTTTAATTTTTTTTAATTTTTTTGCCAAGTCATTTTTCCGTAAGATATTGCGAAATAGTGTCGTAAAACTTTTGCTTTTTTAATGTTGGAAAGTGTGTCTAGATGATCTGGCTACCCATGCGTGATTTTGTTTTTGTCAGATACGACGTAGTTATTGGTATATTGGGTATTTAACTGCGGTTGCCAATTTCTGTTTTTTTTTCAATATTTGTAAAAATTTACTACGTAGTAAGGAATTGCCGTATATTATTGATTTTTTTTTTCATGTTTATGTGTTAGAAAGTGTGCCTTGATGGTTGGGCTAACACGTGCATGTCTTTTTTTTTTATCTGAGATGCCGTATATTAGAATGTTGGGCATTTTTCCGCGAGTGCCCCTTTTTATTTGTTTTGCATTTTTTTGCTTAGTCATGTTACCGTAAGGAATTGGCAAGTAGTGTCGCAAAACTTATATTTTTATAGTGTTGGAAAGTGTTTCTAGATGATCTGGCTACCCATGCCTATTTTTTTTTAGCCAGATATGGCGTATATATAAGTATGTGTTCGATTTTCCTGTGATTGCCATTTTTTCGTTTTTTCCCATTTCTTTCAAAATTACTACGTACTAAGGAACTATCACAGAGTAATATTTCATTTATATGTTTATTTGTCGGAAAATATGCCTTGATGGTTTGCCTAGCACGTGGCTGAAATTTTTTTTTTCTGAAATGCCGTATATTAGAATGGCCATTTTTCCACGAGTGGCCTTTATTTGTTTTGCATTTTTTTGCTTAGTCATGTTACCGTAAGGAATTGGCAAGTAGTGTCGCAAAACTTATATTTTTATAGTGTTGGAAAGTGTTTCTAGATGATCTGGCTACCCATGCCTATTTTTTTTTAGCCAGATATGGCGTATATATAAGTATGTGTTCGATTTTCCTGTGATTGCCATTTTTTCGTTTTTTCCCATTTCTTTCAAAATTACTACGTACTAAGGAACTATCACAGAGTAATATTTCATTTATATGTTTATTTGTCGGAAAATATGCCTTGATGGTTTGCCTAGCACGTGGCTGAAATTTTTTTTTTCTGAAATGCCGTATATTAGAATGGCCATTTTTCCACGAGTGGCCTTTTTTATTTGTTTTGCATTTTTTTGCTTAGTCATGTTACCGTAAGGAATTGGCAAGTAGTGTCGCAAAACTTATATTTTTATAGTGTTGGAAAGTGTTTCTAGATTATCTGGCTACCCATGCCTATCTTTTTCTTTTAGCCAGATATGGCGTATATATAGGTATGTGTTCGATTTTCCTGTGATTGCCACTTTTTCGTTTTTTCTCCTTTCTTTCAAAATTACTACGTACTAAGGAACTATCACAGAGTAATGATTCCTCTAGATGTTTATTTGTCAGAAAATTTTGTTTACTTTTTTTTGATTGAATATCATCAAATTTTTTTAGCTAAAATATTGTTTTACATTTTTTTTTTTCGATTTTATTTCCCTTCAAAAAAAGTTTTTTGGGTCAGAATTTTAATTTTATAGTCGTAAAATAATCGACAATTATCCAGCAACCCACCATACAATTTTTATGCATATCCAATAATAATTAGATTAGTAAATAACACCTTGAAATTGACATACCCTTCCTACATTTCAAGTGGCAGATTAGGGAGTCTGAGTCAGTGTGGTTGGCGGCCATTTTGTGGACATATCCGAAGCGTACGCTGCCCTATCTATATATATTCTTGTTCCCTATAGAATTTGTGATATTTTGGTATATTTTTACCTGCATAAATATCATATTATATATTAAATATATGTATTTTTTTACGAAATTTCCAAGTACTCAAAAAATTACCTTTAGATATGGCCCCTGATATAAATGTAATTTACAAAATAATGAAGATTTTTTTACATATTTCTATTTTAGGATAACATATGTTTATTCCCTAAAAAAATTAGCTACTTCCTATTTCATTTGGGTACCCAAAAAAATTCATGAAATTTGGACAATTTTTTTTGGCCAAAAAAAGTTACCCTTTTTTTCTCATTTCAGATCTTCACCTCCATGGGTCTGACTTCATCCAAAATACATCAAGATGTGTCCTAAACATTCAAGAATCAATTCCTAAAAGGATTTGTGTATATATGTATAAACTTTTTTTTTATGAATTTTTATGTCAGGTCTTTTTTTTTTTCTACTTAATTTTTTAAAATATTTATAATAAATAGTTTTTCTGCAGATGAGTAGTATTTATCTTTACAGTTGTTTTAAGCATTCATTGAAGTTTTTTTTGGCAAAAGAAAAAAGGAGGTTACTGCAAAAACTGATTTTTCAAGAATTTTTTTTGGCGTCGGGGTCGTTCGCGTCCGAGTATACCCTTAAAGGGGTGTCCGAGGACCGTACCTATCCAGGGTTAAAAAAATAAATAAATGAGTACACAGCGTCTCACCTCTTTGAGACCCAGTTAGGCCACACATTCGTTGATTGGTGGGCGAAGAAATTGACTGCCTTCCCACTTGTTAGCTCATAACTTGTACTTCTTCAAATCTTCCTTAATTACCAACTGCTTCTGACCACTGATCAAGCCAAGAAACAGCACGGAGAGTAACCAAGGCCTTCAGATTTAAGTTTCTCCAGAAAGAGAGACTGGTCTTCCTGTAAAGGTGCAGTCACATTCTTAAACCTGTAGAACCTTTGCTGCTTGGCGAGAGGTTTAGGCAGGTTCTTGCTTGACCTGCTGACATGGTTCACAAGGTCTGACCAAAAGAGCTCCAACTGGTCCTAAGTACCTTGGAGGGACACCGTTGGAGGTCATTAAATACTCGTGAATGAGTGCAAGGATCTTCACAAATACTCTCTCCTACTGTATTCAGGAAGGCTCCTGAGTCCTCGAGACAAACTGTACCCTAGCACCCTTGCCCTTCGCCAAGTCTGAAGGTGAGGCAGCATATTCTGGAGACTCCTCCCCCCCAACACTTAGATGACCATTCTATCCAAAGGACAGAGCCAGGGTTGTAATCGGGGTTTTGTCGAAGAGCCATCCCGGCCAATGGCATTTTGAGATCTGGTACGAGACCCGACAGGAACGAGTATCAAGTACTTCCCTTTCTGCGGGTAAAGGTGGAGCAACCACGACCCTGCGCCCAGGGAGCAAGGTCCTGCGCCTCTCATTCTATGACAACCAAGGTTGGCATTCTCTGCCTTTACCTCCTTGCCCTCAATCCTGGCTTTTCAAGCAGAGCAGTCGAGGTCTGAGTGACCATATACAACGATGCTCCACTGAAAAAAGAAACCACAGGGATTGCTCCAACACGAAGCACAACAGAAGGGCAACAGCCATAGGGAGAGGGGAAGGTACACTGTCATCAGCCCTTCACAGGAGGCACAACTAGAGAGAGGGAGACTGAAAAGGCCACCGTACCGCCTGGCGCTAGGGTTGGGGCAACAAGCTCAAGGGAACACAGGCACTGGGTAAGTGATAGGGTTCACTCTACACTTTTTCCCTTTCAACTTTATTCTTCAAGGCCCTGGGGGTTTACAGCTCCCTAATCTGGCACCTTGCCAGCCGGTTGAGGGGCTACCTTACCATTCCTTACCTTGAAAGGAAGCATTATCCTCCCTGACATGGGAATCACCATTTTCACTACTGGCATCACCAGGGGCCCTTGAGACACAAAATGCTCAGAGGTACCAACTCTTAAACAAATCATGGAAGGCATCTAAAAGACCAAGTCTTCCTAAAGTCAAACTCCTTGTCATTAGTCCGCTGCCTCCGAAGGGTAGTGACGAACACCAGGGGTTCCCCGTGCTCCAGCAAGACCGTTTCAACTCTGCCAATGTTGATCAGAGGTCTGACACCTTCAGCATTCTCCCCAAGTACTGATTCAGGGGTACAAGCACTGGTCCAACAGCAGCAAGGGCATCCCTAAGAGCCAGGAGAGGCAGAAGACTTCCCCTCATTATTAAGGGCAATGCACAGTCCTGCCTTGGCAAAACACTTCCCTCATTCTTTTTGGGCGCTGTCCATTCAGACTTTGGCGAAGACTTCCCCTCAGTGTTCTTGGGTGTTGGCCAGTCAAACCTCAACGAACACTTCCTCCTCTCCAGGGCATATGCCCGCCACTGTACCGGAGGCCATGATCTACATTTGGTACAACACGATGACTACAAACAGTCATACCCTCTTTAAAAGGCCTTTCCCAACAAATGTGAAGACTATCCAGCTGTAAGGTAGGCGATGGTCCTTGCCAAGCTCCCTACCCAGTTCAATAACCGCTCGTTATCCAACTTTTATCTACCGATTACAGCTCACACTGAAAATAAATCCCTAATTAAAGGATGAGGGATTGTATGCTGTCAGAACACACCATTATCGAAACAATTAGAATGATCATTAGTTATTTTTTTCTTCTTTGCGTTTTAAATTTAAGCAAAGCAACATGATGAGGGAGAGGACAATCTTTTGGTGAATTTGTAGGACAGTCCGTAATGTATTCCATAACTACCACCATGCTTTAAATACAGTGTCTAGGGACCTCTAGGTATACTCCTATATGTTATAAGCAGAGAAGGTTGTCAGTCAATACCAGTCTTGTCTTCCACAAGTGCATCCCAGATAGATTCTTCCCAAGAGCTGGGATGGATCAAATGTTTGACTTATGTGCTTGGATCTGGGATGGAGTGTATACGCATGAAAGGTGGTATGTTTCAATTCTATACACTGGGAGATTGAGATCATGGACACTGTGGAATCCTATTGCACGTGGAAAGCTGTCTCGGTGACTGTCAAGACAGTCTGCTTATAATATCCTCGCTCTTCTCGTATGAGGAAGGTTTGCTAAGCTGCGGTCTTCCTTGGCAGTTGCCTGTTGGAAGGAGGATGGAAAGTGGGCTATGACTTTCATTCCAATTCCAATCAAACGTACAAGAGCTCGGTCTTGCATTAGATAGCGAGCTGGTAACAGGCGCATGAACATCTTTACCATGTACCACTCCTCCTGATACTTACATCATGCTACTTTGATCTGTTCTCTATCGAAGACACTACATTCGGTACAAGATTGAACAAGAGTGCAGAAACGGTGAATACCTATGCTTTTCCCATCAAAGGACAACCCTCAACATGCACTGCCTAGCCCAGGATGAGTGAAAAAGGGATTTGTGCCCTACTCTGTACTTTAGTACTTGGGACAATTCTCAGCCCTTATCCTGTTATAAGACTGAGTGAGCACAAGGTAAAAGATGCATGAACATCCATATCAAGTACACCGTACTCCTTCCCAGCGCCAATGCTCCTTCCCGCTACAGGAAAAGTTTAGACACTCTCTCAAGGAGGTTCTTGATAATACCCTATTGAGAAATGGTAGGAGTTATGCCTACATGACCCCACTGATTGATCTTCCTGGACATCCTCGATGAGACATCTTCAACTTATTCTCGTCTAGAAGTAAGAGCAAAGACATTCACAAAGCGTCAGAGAAAGAACTTTATATTTGCCTTATCATCATCATCTACAAGTTCATAAAGGCTAATGAAGACACTTGAGGTAAGAGAAACCACAGGAACTATATAAAGAGACTGCACAGCCAGGTGTTACACCCTTAGCGCCTTTCTGGTATTTGGAATACACTTCAAGGTAAAAAGGAAGACTCCCTTCCCCTTTAGCCTACACTTGGCGACCACAAGTGCATCGACATCTGAGCATTGCCAACCTTCTTAGTATTGTTGTCGTCGTCACAGGGTCGCACCAGCTAAGGAATAAAACAGCAAACTAGAATGATGTCTTATAGGAACAAGTTTGCACAGGAAATTGTCATACAACTGCAAATCCTTCCTTACCTCTAAATATCCCACATACATCAACTCTTATCTAAAAGAAAATCTTAAGATTAAAACCACCAAGAGACAAAGGTTTGTATGTGTAGAAACAAATTTTCTAATCATCTACTTTGGTCAGAAAAGGCAAATTTTCCCTCCAGCAGACTGGATGTCTATTCAGCTTCATTTTAATAGGACAATGTTTAAATTAAAAGTTTTGCAGTAGGTCTAGCCACAAGTATTGTTCTTCTATTCCTTTATTATTGGTTTGATTTATAAATTGCCTTTAATTAATTTAGGCATTTCCGATCAAATTTCAATGTGATACAAAAAAAAAAAATAATAATTTTGATACAAGAATTCTAGGGTATTTATTTGTAGTAGAAAATATACTTGTTCACAATTCATGAGCAGTTCACAATTCATTTGTGAAATAGAAAATTGGACCTTAATTCAAATCTGTACAAAAATTATTCTTATAACTACAATAAATCTACATAACAAATACATGCAAGTTTCCATTTGGGCAAAATGATCTTATCACCAAGTAATTTTTATACCAATTACTGTTAATTTTAAAAGCTCTCATGATTTCTAATAAACTTTACAGGGCTACAATCCTTTTCATTACAGGGCAGATTATATACACTATACAACCAATGATCAAATTTTGCAAAGGCTGTCTGATGAAGATTGGACAAATAAATCAATTGGAAGATAGAAAAAAATAAATCCATAAGACTAGGAAGCAATACAAGACATAAGAGCTCCAGATAATATTGCCAGTCTATGGGTGGATCAGCACAAAAAACAAAAGGTTTTCCATAAATGAATGACAAATTGGTTCTTTTGAAGTTTAAGAGGAAATGCAGACAAATGATCCAGGTACCTTTCCCAGTCAGAGGATATACCAACAAAAGAATGCAACAGCCAAGAGGGTATGCCAGGAAAAAGTGGGGAATTAAGTACATAGATGGAATTTACAGCTCAGGATATTTAAGAAAACTGGAATTCAGCTACAGTCAAATAAGGCCTTATTCAAAATCAACATTTAAAGATAAGTCAACATGAATTTTATTTCACTAGCTAGTAGTAACTTTGGATTAATTTTTTACTGCAATTATGGTCCCAGATAACCCCAATTCCTTATTCCTACCTTCAGTTGTCAATGTCAGCTGACTATAAATAGAAAGGCATAACTTTTGTCAGGCAAAACTATGTAAATAGAAAGGCTCTAGTTGTACTTATTATCGATGTTACTTTACCTATTCCAACTTCATACAAAACCTCTGTATCACTGATCTATCAATTACGAACGTGTCAATCATCACAATATAGCCGAGTTTTTCGCCAGTTGCACTTGGGCCTTATACAGGCCAAATTCATAAATCTATCCATGTTAAGGGGGGGAGGCCTAAATTTAAAAGTCCATTTGGCAGCTCTTTGAAATACAAGTGGCTCCTAAAAATCTCCAATATTGTTAAAAATAAAATTTACAAAAAAAGAGGTAGTACAACAGAAGTGGATAAGTTACAAGTGAACTGTCCACTCACAAGCTGTTGTGAATGTTAAATATATGGAGAAAACCAAGCAGTGAAAAAATCTTTTTAAGGCCAGAACTCAGAAATTTGTTGGTTCCCATAAAACTGACAGTAGAAAAGTACAAAAGACATCGACTCAACCTTTAAATCAACTATACATGATCTAGATCGCTGTAGTTTAGATAGGTGTAAAAAGCAATAAATTTGCAAAAATTGATGTCTGAAAAATAACTACATGCTAGATGTCAAAAACTATCAAAATGAAGGATTGAAAAATTTAAGTCTTGTGCCAACTCTCAACTAAAAAGCAAATATCCTATGGTTGTTCAATGGTAAGATTCTATCAACAGGGATACCAAGTTATTGTACTGTATAAATACCATTGGAATTGCAGTTTCCTTCAAAATCTTTACTTTAGGCAGACTGACATGTAACCCCTTGTAAGAGCTGTAAAACCATCAAAGGAAATGTGAAGGGGAAAGCCAAATAATGAGGAATATAACTCGTATATAAAATGCATTGAGATAGAACAACTGTCGGTGACAACACTGATGAATATTTGTAATTTCTTGATTACAAATGTTAATACGTACCACAGTAACAATAATTAAACCAGTCACTATTTTAACACAGTCTCACAGTAGGATTTGTACCGAGGGACAATGGGTATCCAAAGTAGGATTTGTACTGAGGGACGGGACACTGGAAAGTTCTCAAGTCATAGATTTGGAGCACTCAGCTGGCAACACTTAAAATTTCTAAATTGTAACTTAGCCCTACAATTGTTTCTTTGTCTTTTATTTCTCGTCTTAAATTCTCCTGTCAAACGGGTATTGTTCGGCTATTAGAAAATATTCTTTCATGAGATTTACCATTTCACAATATAACTGCAAATGTTACTTATATTACTGAACATTTCAATCCAAAGCCTTTTCCTGATACAATTGAAGATTGCCAAAATTAAAAATACAGTTCTCCATGGCACAGATCAGTGAAAAAAGAACCGAAAGTCCTTTCCTTGCATAAAATTTTTGGTAAAACATTCTTAATTCATAATGACTCATTAACACCAATCAATTAGGCACAGCCCTACTTCTTTGCAAGTACAACAATAAAACTTCTCTGAATCATGCATAAACAATCTTAAAATGGCCTTGAACAATGCCATTGACAACAAACATGTTTAATACAAGATATTCTGAAATATGCTTGCCCATTTATCATAAGAAAAAAATAATGCTTAACACATACTAGAAAAAAATATATATATATTTTTCTGAGAAAAAAATGAAAGACAGCAGTTTGAGCATAAAACCATTGCATTAAATAAAAATTCTTTCCCCCCCCCCCAACGAACTCCATAGTACTTGCGAGAGACAAGCGCTGACAATGGCAAGGTAAATACTTCAAGCCTTGTAATCTTAGGCAAGAGCAGAACTTATCTAAAAACATAACTGGAATGAATGATAGCCTGTAAATCAAACAAAACATAACCTTTAGTTAAATTAAATAACTAGTGTATATACTATTTTGGTAGGGGACCCTATGTTATGCAAATTGATTAAAAACAATGGCTACATCAGTGGTTTTAAGTTTAAGACATCTTTTCTATTGATCTATAATCTTTTCAACAGCACTGCAATTAGGCCCCATTTATCACTCAAAAACTTCAAGCCGGATTATGAGCTAACACTTTTCTGCTTGAAGAATGTTGCAACTTGACCCTACCCTAAATGATGAAGCAAGATAGATCACCAAACATTGAAATGCCCCTGAACTTCGTACAAAAACTTGCGTCCAAATGTACTCTTTTGGAAATAAAGAATTTATTCATATACTGATGATAACATATCCTCTGTAAGAATGAGAATAGCAGAGTTATTGGGAAATTGCAATGTTGTTAAAAATATTAGATTAGATCAATAGAAAAGAAGTCTTATAAAATTAATCCCACTGAGGCACCCATTACCTTCAATCAAACCTATTAAGTAATTGTAAATAAAATGAAGTTATATAAGCTGCATTTCAATGCCATCATCATACTTTGTCAGGAACTTGGAAGGACACTTAGTGGCTATCACTTTCTCTCTCTGACTCTGTAAAAGAACAAACTTGACAATGAAATTAATCACCAAAACAGGATTTTCAAGTCCATAAAAAGTTAAAAATAAGAAGGAAGGATTAGAACAATGACAAATGATTACATTGATAATTTTTTTCTACTTAAAAACCAAATCTTAATATAATTTATTTCTATACTCACCTGATGTTATTGCTTTTACCTCAAAAACCAAATTTCTAGTTTTCTTGAATTAGTGATTAATGGCGAGGAAAAAAAAAAGCAAGCTTGATCAAGCCATATTGCCATGGTCTTTAATCTGTGTCACTCTCATGTTTAGAGCCACAGATTAAGATTTTTATTTTTAGGGTTTCTATGATGTCTTCGGGATTTATTAGCTAAAGGACTTCTTTCTGAGCTTTCATGGTCTGCATTCTTTGTCTCATATCCGTAACAGTATTGTGATTTATTTTACCGTAGAGAGGAGTGTGTTGGCCTCAATGTTCCTATTATGGAAGTCTCATGGCTGGTAAAACAAAATTAAATTAAAAGTTCAAATTATCATTACTTGCCAGGCCACAACCATCGATAGAAAGAACAGTAACAACATTAAGTCAGTCTATACTTATGTGAGCCTGAATTTGCCAAAAGTTTGAACTTTTGAAGTTTAAAAGACCACTCATGACTGGCAGAGGAAAGGGACAGTGACAATGTCTTAGAAACCAACTATATACACACAAGATCAGCACCCTCTCCACCCAAGCTAGGACCAAGGGCCAGGAAATGGCTGTTGCACCCTCTCCACCCAAGCTAGGACCAAGGGCCAGGAAATGGCTGTTGGTGACTCCACAGGTAGACCTATAGGCTCTCCCAAACCCACTTCCTTGCTTAGCTGATGCCAGGTAGGGACATTCCCAATAGACCTCTGATTAAACTAACTGAACGACAGTGCCAGAGATCAAAAACTAGATCAGGAATTATTAATGTAATAGACTGCAAGTTCCTGCCCCACAAATCAAGATGAGATATAACAGCTTAAGACCAGGCAGGAGAACAAAACTTGAAACAAGGCAAAATGAAAGAATTAAAACTTCTCCAGAAGAGATTGATCAAAATTCTTGAAAGATTTTCATAATAGCACATTTTTTTTTTTTCAAGCATCTTGGTGGTCAGGTATAAGCCAACAGCTAATTGAACATAGTCCAGTTGGTGCTTACTATAAAAAAAAAAGACGGTGAACGGGTTCAGGATGACAAGAGACCTGGTTTACAGCGCCCATGACTCCTGCTTCGGACTTCCTCCCAGTCATCACTAGTGCTTCATATCATCATTTTGTCAGTCCGTCTATGTCCATCCCATCCAGCACATGTATGCTACTTCTATAAATATTATCCTGCGAGCTTCACACCTCTTACAGGCTGCCAAAACATAAGAGTCTGTGGTCTGCCTAAATTGATCTACTCCATCCATCTATCCAAGGCAACTGCTACAAAAAAAGGGGTTGCTATCTGTTAACTGGGTATCAGGAGACCACAAAAAACTTGTTAGCCATCTGAGATCTACAAAGGTCATCTTGTGACAATTTAGTATGCACGCGGTTGATCAGTCAGCGGATCAGGGTGAAGGTGTGCTGATTCCTAATGAAATGGCTCAAGATATGGCAATATTGGAAGAAACAATGTAAGGGAACAGATAACCAATAAAACAAGGTGATTTATGGTTATCAGTACATACAACCAATAAAAACCATAAAAGTACAGTTAATGGGACACATACTGATTATCTAGTACAGTTTGTGGAACACAGACTGATTATCTACTATCATTTAGTACTGTATTGGTCTCTGTATCTATCTACAATAGCATTTTCCCCAATTTTTGGGGAGTAGTTGACAGAAAAAAAACCAGGGGATTTTTCTTCTTCAGCAGTTTGATTGGTACTGTTATGGTGCCACAGCCCACCCTACCCCATTATCCACCACACTGAAGCTTCATATGCTGACTCCTCCTACTGCCACTACCCTAGCAGTGTCTCCAAGGCAAATGGAGGAAGCAGCAAGGCCTACCAGAACTGCGTCATAATCGCTTGCCATTCATTCCTATTTCTGGAATGCTCTTTTGTCCCTCTCACATCTATCCTCCTATTATTCAGAGCTTTCTTCACTCCATCCATCAACTTTTGTATTCACCACCTTCTTCAGCAGACGGCCATTTTCCATTTTCTCAACATGGCCATACCACCTCAACCCATTCATATTCACTGCAGCTAATTCATTTCTTACATCAGATCATACCCTCACTACTTTGTTTCAAACCCTATCTAATCTTAGAGCGAGATACACCAGCCCAACTCCTCACATATTTCATCTCAAACACATTTAATTTGTCTCCCAATCACTTTCATCCCCCACGCTTGAAGCCATACATCATTATTATTATTATTATTACTACTAAACGATAAGCTATAACCCTAGTTAGAAAAGCAAGATGATATGAGCTCCAACGGAAATATAGCCCTGTGAGGAAAGGAAATAAATAAACTACAAGAGCAAATAAACTACAAGAGCAATGAAGACTCAAAAATAAAATATTTTAATGACAGTACCAACATTACATTAGACCTTTCATATATAAACTATAAAAATTTGGCACTATCCAAGACTAGAGAACAATGGTTTGATTTTGGAGTGTCCTTCACCTATAAGAATTGCTTACCATAGCTAAAAACTCTTCAACCATTAAGAGGAAAGCAGTCAGCAACAATTACACTGCAGTACTGTAGTTAGCCCCTTAAGCAAAGATGAATTGTTTGGTACTCTCAGTGTTGTCTATATGAGAACAGAGAAGAATGTGTAAAGAACAGACCAGACTATTTGAGGTGTAGGCAAAGATAAAAGGAGACATAACCAGAGACAGGGATTTAATGCAGTCCTGTCTGGCAGGTCAAAGGATCCAATAACTCTCGTGCCCTGACCAACCTACTATCACTCTCATACAAGTCCCTCTTCACATACATTCTTAACCCTCTATTCTTTACCACTCCCTTCACTTTACATCAACTGAGGTAGTCTCAAGTAACACTCCATTCAACATGAGATCCAATCTAGCACCACCCTCCCTTCTCGTGTATCTCAAACTTACTCATACACACGTTAAAACTCGACTTCCTTCTGTGTCACACCCTTCTAAACTCTTGTCACTAAACCACCCAGCTTCTCCTCTGAATCTGCAACCAATACAATATCATCGGCAAACAAGAACTTGATTTACATCCCACTCATGATCACTCATCTATCAGTTTCAATACTCTACTAAGCACTCAAGCATTCGCCTCTCTTACAACTCCATCCACAAACAAATTGAACAACCATGGCTACATCACATCCCCGTCTCAGCCCTACTCTCACTGGAAACCACTTACCTAATTTCTTATCCTAAGACACATTTTACTGGGCATGTATAAGCTCTTCACAGCATACATTAACCTTTCACCAATTCCATATAACCTCATCGCATTCAACATCACTTTCCTATCAACTCTATCATAAGCTTTCTCCAGATCCATAAATGCAACATGCACCTCCTTACCTTTTACTAAAAAAAATCCACATATATGCCTAGCTGAAAAAATGTGATCCATACATCCCCAACCTCTCCTAAAACCACCCTGCATTTAAGATTGCATCCTCTGTTTTATCCTTAAGCCAATTAATTAACACCACCATACACTTTTCCATCCACATAAAATAATACCCCTAGAAATAAAACTTGTGCACATCTCCCTTATCTTTGTACATCGTAATAATACATGCACAGACCCAGTCCACTGGTATCATTGACAACATAAAAGATATTAAACAATCTCGCCAACCAATCAAGTACAGTCAACCCCCTTCCTTTAACATCTCAGCCTCACACTATCCCTACCAGGTGCTTTTCCTCCTCTCGTTTCATCTAGTGCCCTCTTCATTTCCTCTCTTTTAATCCCTCTCATTCTCATCTCCTAGCGATATTAAACAATTTTGCCAACCAATCAAGTACAGTCAACCCCTCCCCCCCTTCCTTTAAGATCTCAGCCCTCACACCATCCATACCAGGTGCTTTCCCTATGATTCTCATCTCCTATCACTGGTACCTCAACATCTACAACAGCAATTATATCTGCCACCCTATTATCCTCAAAATTCAGCAACCTTCCAAAATATTCAGCCCCCTTTTCCTTGCCTCATCTCCTATCAGCAACCTTCCATTTTTATCTTTCATGGTCTCTTCATTTGGTGATCCACCCTTCCTTACTCTCTTCAATTCCTTCCAAAACTACTACTTGTTCTCTTCATACAAACACGCCAATCCCTGACCCAACCTCCAGTCAGCCGCCCTTTTTTGCCTTCGCTACCTTGCTTTTTACTTCCACATTTTTCTTTCTATCTTTCATACTTCTCTACACTTGGACTGCAGCCATTCATCAAATATCCTCTTTTTCTCTTCCATTGTCATTTTCCCTCCATTCCACCATTCATTTCCCTTCTTCAAGCTGGTATGACACCTATTTCATCATGTTAAAAATGGTTCATTATGTGATCGGGGCAACAAGTTCATAAAAGATACCATATTTTTTCAATATCATGGTCACTATGGGCAAAAACTGATTCTCATATTAAATATCATTTCCTTAGTCTGACAATCATATGGCAATAAATGACATCTAATTATCATTTTTAAGAGTATATGTAAATAAAAATATGAAATTGATGTTTCAAAAATTAAAAATTTGTTAGAATCACAGATCAAATTGACATTTCCCATTTCCATATCATCATTTCAACTTTTGGCCAAAACATAAAAGAACAGCAAGCAGAATTCATAAAACATCAATACCAAAATGTACAGTACATTTTCCTACCTGTACTATCATCGGCTACTTCTGGGTATAAGAGGAGGTCTGGACGATCTCTTCTAAGGTGCATGGTTGCCAGGAGACCATTCACAAACTTTTTAACATCTTCCTCAAATTCAACTGGAACCTAAAATTCAAAATGCAAATGAGAATGGCTATGAACTGTAATATAAGTATTCAATCCCATACATTTAACCCGTGGCTCCAGATACATCAATATAACACTGTTCATCTAAAACAATTAATTCCTCTAAGCTCTGTTTATGCTTTTCTTAGCTATTTATCATTGTATTCAAAGATATCGTTATTGTTACAAGAGTATAAATAAATTTCAAATAAAAATCAAATCTAAAAATAATCTATTTTTTCTAACAATAATTTTGGAGCTAAACAATCTAAAATCTTTACTGTATATATATACAGTAGGGTCCCGAATTATACGTGTTCGAATTATACGATTCCCCCTTTTATGCGACCTCTATTTTTCAAAAATAAATTTTCTGTATCTGCGAAGCTGTTCAAAGTCTGCTAGTCAAGCACTACAAAATGTATCAAATCTATTATCTTTTTAAGTATATTGGTAGCCCTAAATACGGTGATTTATAATAAATGTTACACAACAATATTAACATTACATATTATTACCATAATTTCATTATGAATAGCCTATTTAAGGATAAAAATTCACATCAACAATTAAATCAACTGTGCGAGTCCAGCTGACAAAATGTAAACAGAATTGTGGTTACGTTCTCGGCAATCTTTATCTTTCTCCAACCTTTCGATAATTTTAATGGTAGTGTTAATGATGGTATATTAAAGCATTATTTTTTTAGTACAGTATATATAAAAGCTTTATTTTTCCCTTCGGGCGTTCAAGGTTTTCACGAGTAGACTGGGGTCGTTTATCCAGTGAATAGCCTAAACTTCGGTAACGAGTCGGCAATATTTTGTCATATTTTAAACAGTATACATTTGATTTGCAAAGATTGGTTTTGTTGAGTACAAAGTATAATTATAAAAAAACACACTCTCTCTCTCTCTCTCTCTCTCTCTCTCTCTCTCTCTCTCTCTCTCTCTCTCTCTCTCTCTCTCTCTCTCTGTTATAAATACTTACTAATAGATGAAGAAACCAAAATCGGTTTTCTTAGTGTCAATTAAATACGAAACAAAAAAAAAAATATACCGTGTTTACATCCATTTCAATAATAGCTTAAAATACGGTATCCGATTTCGTCAGCAAACCACAATTTTTTTAGGAAACATCATTTTATTCTAGAAAATTGCTACTCTTCAAATAGTTAATTCCGGTTTAAGAAAACATGTGCATTTGTTTTTGAATTTCGGGTGTGTTTTAAAAATCGAGTATTGCCGACTTCCTTTTGTTTTACTTCTGGCTGTGATCAGATCAGCTGATGTCCAGCTGCCGCTCTCAATATGCGCGTAAGAATACAGCAACAAGGTATAAAGCAACAAAGTATTGTTTATACCATTCTTAACTTATTCAAACCATCTATACAGTTAGTTAATATTACATAAGCACCAATGTGTTTTAATCTATCATATATTTGTTAAGTACTTTTAAAACACACTCACACTCACACTGTCTCTCTCTCTCTAACAAATTTTGTTAATCTTTGTGGCTTCACAAAGTATTAATTATATTAAAAGCAATCATGATTAAATTTTCCTTACTTTCTCCAAACTCGCACCATCTCTGTCACGTCGAACGTTATAGCGATAACCTAATTGTTCGACGACTTTAAAACCCGGCCTAGTACTTTCTTCTTCTTTTACTTTTTTCTGACGGTTCCATAATTGAGGTGGGTACAAGTTGACTTATAACTGAAGTTAGGAAAAGTATTTTGGATATGGAAAGGACAATTATCTTTCGTAACAGTTTAGAATTATCGTAAATTATCATTCTGTCATTAGCGGCACTTTGTTACCGTTGATTACACGCAAAAAAAAAAAAAAAAAGTTTTCCTGCTTTGCTACGTATGTAGGAAATTATATAGATACGGTAAATATTTGTAATAACATATTTACTAAAAGCTTTTCATATCATTGTTTATCACTTTGATCATGCGTGTTTAATGCCTTCGTTTGTTTATTATGATCGAAGATAGAGCGTACAGTAAACGAATGGAAGGTTTCCGTTTCAGGCGGCGTCATAAATAAAAACATTATATAAATGGCATTCACTTCATTTATTTGGAAGTTCTAAGAAAAATTAAGTAGAACATTGGTAATTACAAAATCAACATATAATCAATACTTGGTAAGATTGCTGTCATTTCAAAAACTAACCTATACACAGATGTGTAAATGCGTCTGTTTCTTCGTTATGAACAGAGAAAAACGTAAACAAAACATTGGTTGTCGTTTTTTATCGTGGTTTTTGGCGTGTTTAGGAAACGCATGATATAAAATCGCCTTTATTTTGATAATTCTGGATTTTCAATGATACAACAAAAGCTAATCTATAGAGTGATGGTTTTGCTATTCACCAGTTGTCTTATACAATAGATGTGACAAACATTAAAATTTGTCTGTATTTTGGGTCGTGTTATGACGGGAAATATACGGTGTTTACACCCATCCTGGTTGTAATTTTAACCTTTTTTCAAGTTATTAAAATTTTAAAGTATATTAAATGTTTGATTTGTTTACAAGAACAATTTGATATTATAAGAAAATATACTATAGTACATAGAAAGTATTGGAAATGGGTGGTAAACACGTTAGAATAGGCAAGTTGCTGGTTGCCATGGCCCCAATGGAATTGTTTGTTCGTTGTGTGTTTCGATATATGCGATTTTTCATTTACACGAGGTCATTGATCGACCAAATTCTCGCATAATTCGGGACCCTACTGTATATATATAAAAATCATTTGAGTCTCCAGCAAACACCCTGTGATACTGCCACCTTCCCCACAAGTTTGACAGGCTTCTCCCCCACCCGTGGCAGTTACAGGATTAAACGTAATTTATCATTCATCCTCTGTCAAACTAATTTTTAATTCTCATTTTGAAAAAAATCTTTGGTTGGCCCTACAAAGTCAAGAAATGTGACAAATTGTCTTCTTAACTAATTTCTAATATGTTAACTACAATTATAAAATATCCTAGAATATTACATAGTAATGCTTCAGCAACTGACATCTTTCAGAAAATGAAATACAAGCAAAAGCAAATAATAATAAAAAAAAAACTTACAGCTATATTTACAAAACCAGGCTGCAGTACTGGTTCAGGTCTTGAAATAATTTCGAGCTCAATTGTTCTCGTTCTTTTACGCTTCTTTCCAACTTGAATTTGTGATGCTAACTTCCTTATCTGTAAGATATATGTAAAACACATAAACCTGATTCACAGCAACAATATTCACATCAACATAAAAAAAAACTGCAGCATCTCTAATTAATGGCTTGTTTTGAATAACTCGAGTACTATATATCAACAAAACAATAATAAGGTACAAAGATAAAAATCCTAGTTATACAAATCCAAGTCCTTTGGTAGGGGGTTAGATTCCTGGTAAAGCTGAAAATGCCCAGTAAAGGATTATCAAGATTCTGTTAACCACCACTAAGTATAACCTGGTGGTAGAGGTCTGACTGTGCTCAGTACTTTATTTTGATTGTCCCTGGAACTTCTCGGGTGGATATAGCGGGTAGTGAAACCTCAAGGACTTAGTTTTGTAAAGATAGAAAAAATACAAACTACTTTTACAATTTATAATTTGTTCCTATGCGAATACAAACCTTTGTCTCTTAGAAGGGTAGTCATCTTAAGGAGGGGGAAATCCAACTCGCCCAACTGGCTTGCTAGCAACTAACAATCACAATGCTCAATCTGGTAAGATCAGCAGAGCAAAAGGATCCTTGCATCCCATGACTCACAGTTGAATGACCTTAGGTATCTGGGCCCAGGAGTTTTTCATACTAGAATCTACCTTAAGTGGGAACAATGTTCCTATTAAGGAGTAATGTAAGTATTGGATTTTCCTTAAACTGTTACACTCCTCTTCTTAAGGAGTATAGGGATTCTACACCTTTACCATTCAAGTAAAACAAAAACTCGTCATTAGTGTGCTCACCTACATCAGTGTCCATTCCAGCTTCATAACATTTCACTAGCTGATCCCAAGAGAGGTAAGGAAAAGAGGAAAGGCCAGCCATTCTAATTTTTAAAAATTAGAATTATGATATACACTAAAAGTGGAGAGGATGCCTGTTGCCAGATAATTACTTCTCTCTCTGCCTTACTGATTGCTTCATATCATATAAATGGTGGATAAATTCCTGCAAGCTTTTCAAGATCTGAGAGAGATTTTGCCTTGAGGTTGCCTGTGATGATACAACAGGGTTTTTTTTAATTCAGAGTCAACCTTCCGAGCATGGCAAGACCTGGACCATATTACTTCTCTTATTATTACTTCCCAAGCTACAACCCTAGTTGGAAAAGCAGGATGCTACAAGCCCGAGATTTATCCAGATCCTGTCTAAACTCGAGAAGGTCTCAGTGGTAGAATTTTATAAGCTGACTCTGCCAACAGCCAATTGTCTAGGTATCCAAAAACGCTTATTCCCATCACGTTAGCACAGTGTGAAGACTCGTGAACACAAGGTGCAGTGGTAAGTCCAATGCAGAGGAACAAACAAACTTTCCTGTTCCCAGGACTTGAATTCAGTATATCTTTCAAGTCTATAGACAGTGGGAAGTCATTCCACCTTATTGCTTGAAGGACCGTGCTAGGTCTCTATTTTGAATTTCATTTGCAGAACAGTCATTCAGATGGCACAGGTCAATGACTTTTCAACCTCCACACAGCTTCTGTACAAAGAACAGATTGCTGTAGAATCACAGACACAAGTGGACCTCCTCGACCGCTTTCTTGTCCAACATTACTGGCACTGTAGTAAGAGGAGGCAGCATCCAATGCGAGGAACCTCCACTGTCCACGGTTCTGCCCCCGTGGAATTGCGAGCTCGTCCACCAACTGGGCAGGCATTCCCTGACAAATAGTGGCATGGTAGATTGTCACCTCTAGGGAGATCCTAGCCTACCTAGCTATTGTTCTACAAAATCAAACCATTGTTCTCTAGTTTTGGGTAGTGCCACAGCCTTTCTACCATGGCCTTCCACTGTCTTGGATTACAGTTCTCTTGCTTGAGGGTACACTCTGGCATGCTATTTTATCTTTTTTTTTCTCTCCTTGGTTGTTTTTAAGTTATTATAGTTTATAAATAAAAGATCTAATTTAATGTTGTTACTGTTCTTAAAATATTTTGTTTTGATTATTTATTACTTCTCTTGTATCTTATTCATTTCCTTTCCTCACTGGAGTATTTTTCTCTGTTGGAGCCCTTGGGCTTATAGCATCTCGCTTTTCCAACTAGGGTTGTAGGTTGGCTTGTAATAATAATAATAATAATGATGATGCCTTCGTTGATGGGACAGGTTCTGATCAGTTGATCTCTTAAATAGGAAATTGTCATTGTTAGTTTGCCTCTCTCTCAGGCAGCTGGCTTTTGGGCTAAGTTCTTGTGTTTAGTAGGCATTGAAGATTGTTAAATGTGGTGGCACTCCTGAAGAAGAAGTCCAATTTGCCTTTTCCCCACTTTGCTACTATTGCATCCATGGAAAAGGGGAGAGGTACTTGGGGTCAGAAGGGTGATTTGCAAAAAAAAAGTCTTTAGAGGCTATATACCTGACAAGGCATATAGTATCCAGTTACTAAACTGGTATGAGCCTAGTGTACTAAAAACTCCATTGCCTTTGCACCTGAAAAGACAGGCTCTTCATATTACTTTGTTGTCATAGAATCTGTGAGATAATGCAAAATACGAGTGTACCAGACCAGTGGTTTAACCAAGTAACCTGCAAAATTGACATTGCCACTGCCTCCATATTCATTGGCCCCAGAGGTGGAGAACACTGAATGTTGATGTACTAGTCTTTCTAGTGACATCCCCAGGGTTTGGGTTGCTACCTCAGGATCTAGAGGATGAGTGGAAGGATGGTCTACTGCCGTTACATAAAATTTCCGCCGCTTCAAAAAGACATAAGGAATTAACTTCGAGGAATAAGCCGCTCACATTAAGTTGCACTTCAAGTTTCTGAATTCTTCTGGGCCTGACTTGACCATGGCAACTTAAGGTGTTGCTTTGAGGTATGCGCCTTCCTCATGGCAACTCAAGGTGTTGCTTTGAGGTATGCGCCTTCCTAAATAAGGAGTCAATGGAGGTCTGCCTTCCAGAGAAGGGGGTATTTGAAGCATCCCCTAAATTGTTCACTTTCCTGGTGAATCCAAAGACCCTCAGAAAAGAAGACTCCAAGGGTCTCAACTCTGCAGGACCCATTGAATCAGTGACATGAAAAGTCTCAACAGTCTCCGGGAGGACAAGTCTTGCTCTCTTCAGCAATGTCTGAACATGAGACTATGGGGTCTTGCAGGTGACACCTCTCTAATTTTCGTCTTGAAGCGATGTCCTCCTGAATCTCTCCCTGGAAAATGGAGAGGGAAGGGGAACCATAATGTTCAAAGATAGGGCGTTCCATGTCATCTGGGGACTGAGGGTCTGGACATGGTTGTTATGTCTCTTCATTAGATTTCAACCCTCTCTGAACAACAATTTCTATAATAGCGAGTGTATATTTTTCCGTAATCTTCGTGAGCCGGAGTCTAGGATCTGTAGGATGTGGAGCTCCTTAACATTCAAGAGGAGCAAAAAGGAACTCTAATGAGCGTTCAAGATCGTTAAGGCTTAAAAATGTTATTTTGATTATAAAATAAATTTTTGAATATACTTACCCGGTGATTATATATAGCTGCAACTCTGTTGCTCGACAGACAACTCTACGGTAAAAACTCGCCAGCGATCGCTACACAGGTTGCGGGTGTGCCCAACAGCGCCATCTGTCGACCAGATACCCAGTTCTCAATGTAAACAAAGACTCAATTTTCTCCTCGTCCCACTGCGTCTCTATTGGGGAGGAAGGGAGGGTCATTTAATTTATAATCACCGGGTAAGTATATTCAAAAATTTATTTTATAATCAAAATAACATTTTTCAATATTTAACTTAGCCGGTGATTATATAGCTGATTCACACCCAGGATGGTGGGTAGAGACCAGTAATATATGTTTACACTTTTATGAGCTAAGAGTTTTTTATTTCATTTTAGAAGTTATCAAAATAACAAAAACAAAATAAATAGGTACCTGGTAAGGAAGTCGACTTGAACAATTACTCTGCCTTTTAAGTACGTCTTCCTTACGGAGCCTCGCGATCCTCTTAGGATGCTGATCGACCCCTAGGATCTGAAGTATCAAGGGTTGCAACCCATACAACAGGACCTCATCAAACCCCTAATCTAGGCGCTCTCAAGAAATGACTTTGACCACCCGCCAAATCAACCAGGATGCGAAAGGCTTCTTAGCCTTCCGGACAACCCAAAAATCAACAATAAAAACATTTCAAGAGAAAGATTAAAGGGTATGGAATTAGGGAATTGTAGTGGTTGAGCCCTCACCCACTACTGCACTCGCTGCTACGAATGGTCCCAGTGTGTAGCAGTCCTCGTAAAGAGACTGGACATCCTTTAGATAAAAAGACGCAAACACTGACTTGCTTCTCCAATAGGTTGCGTCCATTATACTTCGCAGAGATCTATTTTGCTTAAAGGCCACGGAAGTTGCGACAGCTCTAACTTCGTGTGTCCTCACCTTAAGCAATGCTTGGTCATCCTCACTCAGATGTGAATGAGCTTCTCGTATTAACAGTCTGATAAAGTAGGATAAAGCATTCTTTGACATAGGCAAAGATGGTTTCTTAACTGAACACCATAAAGCTTCAGATTGGCCTCGTAAAGGTTTAGTTCGCTTTAAATAGAACTTAAGAGCTCTCACAGGGCATAAGACTCTTTCTAGTTCATTGCCTACCATATTCGATAAGCTGGGAATATCGAACGATTTCGGCCAAGGTCGAGAAGGCAGCTCATTTTTGGCTAGAAAACCAAGTTGTAGCGAACATGTAGCTTTTTCTGACGAAAATCCGATGTTCTTGCTGAAGGCATGAATCTCACTGACTCTTTTAGCTGTGGCTAAGCATACCAGGAAAAGTGTCTTTAAAGTGAGATCTTTCAGGGAGGCTGATTGTAGCGGTTCAAACCTGTCTGACATGAGGAATCTTAGTACCACGTCTAAATTCCAACCAGGTGTAACCAAACGACGCTCCTTCGTGGTCTCAAAAGACTTAAGGAGGTCCTGAAGATCTTTATTGTTGGAAAGATCTAAGCCTCTATGCCGGAAGACCGATGCCAACATGCTTCTGTAGCCCTTGATGGTGGGAGCTGAAAGGGATCGTCCTTTTCTCAGGTATAAGAGAAAGTCAGCTATTTGAGCTACAGAGGTACTGGTCGAGGATACAGAGACTGACTTGCACCAGTTTCGGAAGACTTCCCACTTTGATTGGTAGACTCTAAGGGTGGATGTTCTCCTTGCTCTAGCAATCGCACTGGCTGCCTCCTTCGAAAAGCCTCTAGCTCTCGATAGTCTTTCGATAGTCTGAAGGCAGTCAGACGAAGAGCGTGGAGGCTTTGGTGTACCTTCTTTACGTGTGGCTGACGTAGAAGGTCCACCCTTAGAGGAAGACTTCTGGGAACATCTACTAGCCATCGAAGTACCTCGGTGAACCATTCTCTCGCGGGCCAGAGGGGAGCAACTAGCGTCAACCTTGTCCCTTCGTGAGAGGCGAACTTCTGCAGTACCTTGTTGACAATCTTGAACGGTGGGAATGCATATAGATCTAGATGTGACCAATCTAGGAGAAAGGCATCTATATGTATTGCTGCTGGGTCTGGGACTGGTGAGCAATATATTGGGAGCCTCTTGGTCATCGAGGTTGCAAAGAGATCTATGGTTGGTTGGCCCCAAGTGGCCCACAGTCTCTTGCATACATCCTTGTGGAGGGTCCATTCTGTTGGAATTACTTGCCCTTTCCGACTGAGACAATCTGCCATGACATTCAAGTTGCCTTGGATGAACCTCGTTACTAGTGTTATGTCTAGACCTTTTGACCAGATGAGCAGGTCCCTTGCGATCTCGTACAACGTCAGTGAGTGGGTCCCTCCTTGCTTGGAAATGTACGCCAAGGCAGTGGTGTTGTCCGAGTTCACTTCCACCACTTTGCCTCGAAGGAGAGACCTGAAGCTTTTCAAGGCCAGATGTACTGCCAGCAGCTCCTTGCAGTTGATATGCATGATCCTTTGACTCGAGTTCCACAGTCCTGAACATTCCCGACCGTCTAATGTCGCGCCCCAGCCTACGTCCGATGCGTCCGAGAAGAGAACGTGGTTGGGAGTCTGAACAGCCAGGGGAAGACCCTCTCTGAGGTTGATACTGTCCTTCCACCAAGTCAGACAAGACTTCATCTTTTCGGAAATGGGAATCGAGACCGCTTCTAGCGTCTTGTCCTTTTTCCAGTGAAAAGCTAGATGGTATTGAAGAGGACGGAGGTGTAGTCTTCCTAATGACACAAAAAGTTCCAGGGATGATAGCGTCCCTACCAGACTCATCCACGGCCTGACTGAGCAGTGTTCCTTCTTCAGCCTGTTCTGGATGCATAACTGGGCTTGGCTTATTCTGGGGGCCGACGGAAAAGCCCGAAAAGCTAGACTGTGAATCTCCATCCCTAAATACACAATAGTTTGGGATGGGACCAGTTGCGACTTTTCCATATTGACAAGGAGACCCAATTCCTTGGTCAGATCTAGAGTCCACTTTAGATCCTTCAGACAGCGACGACTGGAAGATGCTCTGAGAAGCAAGTCGTCCAAATAGAGGGAGGCTCGGATGTCCGTTAAATGGAGGAATTTGGCTACATTCCTCATCAGCCTCGTAAACACAAGAGGAGCTGTGCTTAGGCCAAAGCACAGGGCCTGAAACTGGTAGACCACCTTTTCGAAAATGAATCTCAGAAAAGGTTGGAAGTCCGGGTGGATGGGGACGTGGAAGTAGGCGTCCCTTAGGTCTAATGAGACCATCTAGTCTTCCCTTCTGACCGCTGCTAAGACTGACTTTGTGGTCTCCATGGAGAACGTCTGCTTTGTGACAAAGACATTCAGAGCACTGACGTCTAGCACCGGCCTCCACCCTCCTGTCTTCTTTGAAACCAAGAAGAGGCGGTTGTAGAATCCCGGAGATTGAAGGTCCGAGACTTTGACCACCGCTCCCTTCTCTAGTAAAAGAGACACTTCCCGTTTCAAGGCTCGTCTCTTGTCTTCCTCTCTGTACCTGGGAGAGAGATCGATGGGAGACGTTGCTAGAGGGGGTTTTCGTACAAACGGGATCTTGTACCCCTCTCTGAGCAACTTCACAGATTGTGCATCTGCACCTCTCTTCTCCCAGTTCAGCCAGAAGTTCTTGAGTCTGGCTCCTACTGCTGTCTGAAGATGATGGCAGTCAGACTCTGCCCTTAAAGGACTTGGATCCTTTCTTCTTTCCTCGTTTCCCTTCGGCACGAGCACCTCCTCTGCTGGAGGCTCTGCCACGAAAGGGCGGAATAAAACGGGACGCTGGAGTGTCCATCCTTGGTCTAGCTGACAAGGTAGGCAAAGGGGGAGCTTTGCGAGCTGAGGACGCAACAAGATCGTGAGTGTCCTTCTGCACTAACGAAGCGGCTATTTCCTTAATCAGGACTTCTGGAAAAAGGCACTTGGAAAGAGGAGCAAAGAGAAGCTCAGATCTCTGGCACGGCGTAACTCCAGCAGAAAGGAATGAGCAGAGATTTTCTCGCTTTTTTAGGACTCCGGACACAAATGATGCAGCAAGCTCATTAGACCCATCACGTACGGCCTTGTCCATGCAGGACATAATGAGCAAGGAAGTCTCTTTATCTGTCGAAGAGATCTTCCTGCTTAGGGCTCCTAGACACCAGTCTAAGAAGTTAAAAACTTCGAAGGCCCTAAAGATACCTTTCAAAAGGTGGTCCAGGTCCGAAGATGACCAACATATCTTTGAGCGTCTCATGGCAAGGCGGCGGGGAGAGTCTACAAGACTTGAGAAGTCGCCCTGGGCAGAGGCAGGAACTCCCAAGCCGAGAACTTCTCCCGTGGCATACCAGACGCTCGATCTAGAAGAGAGTCTAGCAGGGGGAAAAGCAAAGGCTGTCTTCCCTAAACTCTTCTTGGACTGCAACCATTCTCCTATCACCCGCAAAGCTCTCTTGGACGAGCGTGCGAGGACGAGTCTAGTAAAGGCAGGAGTGGTAGACGGCATGCCTAAAACAAACTCTGAAGGCGGAGAACGAGGAGCCACAGAAACAAACTGGTCAGGAAACAGCTCTTTGAAAATGGCCAAAACTTTTCTAAAGTCCAAAGAGGGTTGAGTAGACTTAGGCTCGTCCAATTCTGATTGTGGTTCATCTATATGTGCAGCAACATCATCATCAGAAAGTTCCTCATCCGACAACTGATGAGGAAACGGCAACGGAGTGGGTAACGGCTGGTTCGCTGAGTCCGGTCGCACTGGTGCATGCGTGACTGAGCCGGACGCAACGTCATGGAACTGCTGCCCAGTCTGTGAGCTGGCAACAACCATGGTAGCGCGGGGACGCACAGCGTCTACTCCAGACTGTCTAGACTGATGTGGGTGCGCAGTGGAAACCACACTGGGTTGCGGAGGTTGACGCACCGCGTCAAAACAAAGCAACTCGGACGGTTGTGGAACATCCAGAACGTCAACGGCAACCTCCGTGCGTCGCTTAACGTCAACATGCGGCTGGCAGATCAAACTGGAACGCATGGGTGGAGGAACTCTCTCAACTGGTGTGCGTGAGAAGGTTACCTCAGCGTCCACCGGACGCACAACCGATCGCGTGGAGGGTTGTAGGCTAGGTACTGCACTAGCTGGTACGGCAGCAACCTTCTCCGCACGAAAGTCCTGCATCAGAGACGTAAGTTTAGACTGCATGTCTTGCAGTAGAGACCACTTAGGGTCTACGGGAGCAGGTGCGGCGACAGACGGTGTTACAGTCTGAAGCGGTACCGCTTTGCCTCTCTTAGGCGGTGAGCAGTCATCGGATGACGGCAACGAGTCCGAACTGACCCAGTGGCTACAACCGGGCCGTTGGACTTGTGCTGAAGGGACCGATTTACGTTTTAACGGTCGCGAGACCTTGGTCCAAAGTTTCTTGCGAGAAACACCTTCAGAAGACGAGGTATAAATGGGCTCTCTCGTCTTAGTTAGGTAGGAGCGATCTTGGGTAGATACGCCCGACACCACGGAGGGAACGTCTGTTCGCTGATTAAAGCCTCTCGAACCCATGCGTCGTACGACATTGCTTCTCCCCTGGACTTGGGAGCTTGCAAGAGGTCCCGGACTAGGAGGACGACAGGCACGAACAGACGAACCCTCAAGCGCAACACTGTCCACAACACTATCACTTGGCACTTTAGCACTTCCCACTGCACTTTGGCACTTAAGCTCCTTCACATCCGCCATGAGCTGATTACGGTCACTAGCAAGGGACTCAACTCTCTCACCCAGTCTCACCCAGAGCCTGGATGGCACGCATCATATCAGCCATCGATGGTTCCTGAGTGCCAGGAGGGGGGTTAGGAGCAACCACTACAGGGGAAGGAATAGGTTGTGGGGCATGAGGAGAGGATACATCAATAGAACGAGAAGAACTTCTCCTAACTCTATCTCTCTCTAGCCTACGTGTGTACTTTTGAAATTCGATAAAATCGAATTCCGAAAGACCAACGCACTCCTCACACCGATCTTCCAATTGACAGGTTTTATCCCGACAATTGGAACAAACAGTGTGAGGGTCGATAGAGGCCTTCGGAAGACGCCTAGAACAGTCCCTAGCATTGCATTTCCTAAATTTGGGGACTTGTGAAGGGTCAGCCATTTTGAATTGGTCAAGGGAAATTCCAAAAAACGATCAAAAAGTCATCAACAAAGAATCCGTTATCAAAAAGAGTTCAAGGATTTGTGTGAAGAGAAACCCTGCACAGCGAAAGCTCAAAACTAGAATATAGTACTTCACCAATTAGATGTGAAAAACTCCAGTTTAGCAACAGCGAGTAAAGTACGTCTTGCCGACACGGCGACAGAGAGAAAATTGAGTCTTTGTTTACATTGAGAACTGGGTATCTGGTCGACAGATGGCGCTGTTGGGCACACCCGCAACCTGTGTAGCGATCGCTGGCGAGTTTTTACCGTAGAGTTGTCTGTCGAGCAACAGAGTTGCAGCTATATAATCACCGGCTAAGTTAAATATTGAAAATTCCTTTATAATCCTTGATAAGAATGAGGAGCAACTCTGATGATCTATCACAACCTCTCGGAAAGGGGGAAAAGTAACTGGCCAGTCAACGGTGCCGTTCACTTTCGGGCTTTACCCTTATAGAGAACTTCAAATGGAGTGTCCTACAAATGCCTCCTGTTCTTAGCTCTTACTATTTCTTGACGAGGCATTTGTTCTTATGGGGAAAGCCCACCCGCCTGATGGTCGCACGCATATGGCAGCCACACTTTTTGGTTGAGCGTTCTTGAAATCTTGTCATTCACAAGTGGACACTCACTTGCCTTTGTTTCACGCTCTCTGGGGTAGTGTACCATCACTGCATGCCTCTTGGAGATTTGTAACAATATCTTTCAAAACAGAAGCACGAAAAGATATAGGGGCACACAACGAGGGTATAGCCAGAAAAACTGATTAAAGCCCTCCCAGAGGAGTAGACAGAGAACTCTGTCATTGGAGTCAACACTCATGGGTGGCAAAGACTGCAATGGCACAGGGCACTTTTCATCCAAAACTCAGGGAGCTTCGCCCAGAGCAAGCTCAACAGCTAGGATTTCCAAAACCAAAGACCGGAGTTCATGCGCAAGGGAACTTGTTTCTCTAGGGGAAGCGGGCAGGGAAGCTTGTCCTTCATTCCAAAAGTCATCTGTCTTCTTCAGATTACTCTCTGAAGTGTTAACCAAAGAGGGGCTAGAGCAAAAAGTTTCGTGGTGGGAAGCCAGGACCTTGCAGACTTTCCCGACCTTGAGGACAAACCCAAAGGAGAATGATCATGCTTGGATCTCTGCTTCCACCTACTCCGAAATCTCCCCCACTGGAGGGACAACCACTCCCTGCTTACATCAAAATGGGAGACTGAAGTGCAACGTTGCCATTTACATGTCTGACACAAAAGATGAGGATCAACCTCAAAGCTTACTTATAAAAGTGCCAGCTTCAATCACACAGCCCTGAACACATCTACATTCTGTGAAGTTCATTCACATTCATACTGAAATGAGAAAATTCGAAAAAATTCTGGCCAGTTGGAGAGTATTGAGAACACGTATGTGTAGCTCGACGGCCAGAATCAGATTGGAGCGTTGTCAGACCCATATGACCAGTGGATACTGAATGGCAGTTGCCAGAACCTCAATAACCTTTCATTGGTCATTTCCAGCTTTTGCCAGTATTTTACCCCTACTAAAGGATGAAGGTTTGTAACCACATAGGAACAAATTAAAGTTAGGAAAAGCTAGTGAGATGTCAATTGTTCCAACCATTCAGTATTGATGGAATCTTACTGGGACATTTATAGCAACAAAAACATTCATGCCTTTTCCCTAACATTTGTCTCTCATAGCTACCCCTGTACCAAAGTATCGAACTGTAGTGTATACAGAAAATCATACCTTTGTAATTTTATTGTTTATCAATGTTATTCAATATTCTATTATCAAAGGTTGATTAACATTAGACTTCAGAACATCTTAAAAACAAAATTATATTTTCCAAGAGAATAACTGAGCACTATGTTAATAACCAACATACCCTTTGTCCAGTCCTTTCATCAAGATTTTGATTCCCTTCACCATGATTCTGAGTATTTATCGTGTTGTTTGAAACATTATTTCTATTTTTCACAGCTAGATCCTCCTCTCTTCCCATATCCCTATGTGGACATGCACAACATTTCACATCCAAAACCTGTCGGCCGATCAATCTTCCTGTATTACTGAAAAGTAAACAAACTTTAAATATATTTATTCTCAAAACATCAAAACTTTGTAATTTTACTAATACCCATGCATATCCAACAATGGCAATGTTTAGCAACCATTTTTTCTTATGGTGACCCTAAATAAAAAGAGTAGTGGTGGCCTGGTGGTAGCGTCCTTGCCTGGTGGTAGCGTCCTTGCCTGGTGATAGCAAGATTGGGGTTAGTCCCGCTCATACTCGTTACTTCCCATGGTCTCTGCAACCTCACCATCCTTGTGAACTAAGGGAAACCTATAGGTCTATCTGCTCAGTAGTCCTGAGTCATCAGCAGCCATTGCCTGTTCCTCCTAGGTCCTAGCTTGGGTGGAGTGTGGTCTTGGGCGCTGATCATATGTAATATGGTCAGTCTCTAGGGCATTGTCCTGCTTTATATGGCAATGTCACTGTCCCTTGCCTCTGCCATTCATGAGCAGCCTTTAACCTTTTAAGTGGAACAACCAAGGGCCACATTCAAATTGACTGCAGCAAATTATAAAACCTTATTTAATTAATTTTTTCAGTGGCCTCCTTAGGTGGTTTTCAAAATGGGTTTTATATTCATTACCTGACTACAACGCAGTATTCTTCAAAAGTTAGCCTTTCTTTAATATTGATTTATTATAAACTTAATGAAAAAATAAGTTGCCAAATAATGCAATTACATAGATTTCAGAAATACTGCATCTTAGCGATATAGTTACAATTACCTCAATACAGTACCTTATATGCTAAGACCAATCAACACACTTCAAGGGAAAAAAACAACTCACACTCACTTGGCATAAAAACAATTAGAATAGCGCCAACGTTATCCCTGCGCGTCGTAAGAGGCGACTAAAAGGGACGGGACGGGGGGGCTGGGAACCCCCTCTCTTGTATATAATCCTGCGAGACGTCAACAAAGAGATGGAGCTGGTGGGAGAGTGACTGCTCCCCGCACTCTAGTTTTGGGGTGTTTGAATGTGCGTGGATGTAGTACGATAGAGAGTAAAAGATGTGAGATTGGAAGTATGTTTAGGAATAAAAGGATGGATGTATTGGCCTTGTGTGAGACAAAGATGAAAGGAAAGGGTGAAGTGATGTTTGGTGAAATATCTGGTAGAGTGTCTGGGATTGAAAGGGGAAGAGCGAGAGAGGGTGTGGCTTTATTGCCAAGGTTTGGGTGGATGGATGGAGTGAAGCAAGCTCTGGGTGATAGGAGGATAGATGTGAGAGAGGCAAGAGAGCGTGCTAGAAATAGGAATGAATGGCGAGCGATAGTGACACAGTTCCAGTAGGCCCTGCTGCTTCCTCCGGTGCCTTAGATGACCGCGGAGGTAGCAGCAGTAGGGGATTCAGCATTATGAAGCTTCATCTGTGGTGGATAACGGGGGAGGGTGGGCTGTGGCACCCTACCAGTACCAGCTGAACTCGGTTGAGTCCTTTGTCAGGCTGGGATGAATGTAGAGATTAGAGGTCCCCTTTTTGTTTTGTTTCATTTGTTGATGTCGGCTACCCCCCCAAAATTGGGGGAAGTGCCTTGGTATATGTATGTATTCTTCATAACTAAAACTTTGAGTGCTTTCATAAGAGTATAATTTTGCCAAAGCTGTTAACTCTGCATTTAAATATACTGTATAATAATGAGGTTTTGGTAGTTACTGGTAAGCCATTGACCTTCATGTGAATCGTGGGGTGGTTAATGTGGGAAGTATAACTTTGAGGACTTGAGATCGTATTAGGTAAATAAAAATTACCTTTACATGTTTGTGATTTATTTCTTCATGGATACAGTACAAACCCTTGACCTTCAATAGTAGATATCCTTCAAGGGAGGAAGTACATATAACCAAACTCGCTAGTTTAAAATCCAGGATGTTGAACACTCGGACTTGAAAAGGAGCAAAAGTGTTGACTCAAATACACCCCCTATCAACCTGAGAAAATATTCTCATGTGATAGGCTAGGTTTCTGTTTTACACAGGTCAAGGATGAAATTATCATTATTGGACACATGGTCTGAAATGTACGCATATTAAAAGTGAGGAATTTACATTTCTATCCATTCTCCCCATAGCAAGAATAGGGGGACATTCTATCTACACAATAGAATAGCTTACTGCAGAGGTTGGCAACCTGAGGGCAGAAATAAACCACAGAATACAAGCAGGATGGATGAATTGGAAAAAAGTGCGTGGAGTACTATGGGACAGGAAAATAGGGGTTAAGTTGAAAGGTAAAGTACACAGGACAGTTGTGAGACCGGCAATGATGTATGGAGCGGAGACGTGGGCAATAAAGAAGACAGAAGAGAAGATGGATGTGGCAGAGATAAGAATGTTGAGATGGATGTGTGGGGTGACAAGAAGAGATAAGATACAGAATGACGTAATTAGGGGTACCACAGGAGTTAGAAAACTATCAAATAAGATCCAAGAAAGCAGACTGAGGTGGTATGGTCATGTCATGAGAGGAGATGAACAGTATATTGGGAGGAGAGTGATGGAAACGGCGGTACAGGGAACGAGAAGGAGAGGGAGACCAAAGCGAAGGTGGGTGGACTGTATCAAGGATGACCTTCGTGATGAGGTGTGGGACAGAGGTAGATGGAGAAAGCTGACCAGAAACATCGACCACACATAAAAGTGGGAAAAGATGTAGACAAAGAAAAAGACTGCATCAGAGTCCATTCCAGAACATCAATTCTGTTATTATTATTAGGCAAGATACAACCCTAGTTAGAAAGGCAGGATGATATGAGCACAAGGGATCCAACAGGATAAATAGCCTAGTAGGGAAAGGAAATAGGGAAACAATAGTATGCCCGAGTGTAAGCTCAAGCAAGAGAACCAACCTGAGACAGTGGAAGACCATGGTACAGAGGCTATGGCACTACCCAAGAATAGAGAACTACAGTTTGATTTTGAAACGTCCTCTATATAAGTTGCTTACCATGGCTACAGTCTCTTCTACTCTTACAAATGGAAAATTAGCAACTGAACAATTCAAGTGCTGTAGTTAACTACTTGGCCGAAGAAGAACTTTTCAGTTATCTAAAAGAGAATGTGTAAAGAATGGGTCAGTCTCCAGCATTCATTAAGAATAGGCCAGTCTCCAGTATTCATAAATATGAGACTACAGTATTCAGAGTAACTGTAAGCAAAGGAAAAATAAGCTGTCACCCTAGAGGGATCCAATGTAGTATTAACTGGCTAGTCAAAGGACCCAATAACTTTAGCAGTATTATCTCAATGGGTGGCTGGTGCCTTGGCCAGAGAGTAACACCACGATTGTGGTATCCCAAGGGAGGGTTAAAGAAACATGACAAGGGAGACATTCTCACACTTCCCAAAAGTTGTCCAAACAGCTATCTTGAGACAAGATGGTACACACCAACAACCTTCAATAAGCCTGTGCCTGTGTAGGTTCCTCGGGATTCCCAGGTGATGGTGTATATGCTCTCTTTATCGTTTCTCGAACCATTAAGGAGATTATTTTTGGAGATTTTCTTCTTACACCGGCTCAAACTGACAAACAGGTTTTGAAATTGTGGACTGACTGTTTGGGTTCTCTTCAGGTAGCATTTTAGGACCCTCACAGGACAAAGAAGCAAATCCCTGGGTTACTGGCTCAACCCTAAGGAAAATGGAGGTCTAATACCTTTGAAATCTACAACAGGGTTTTGGGATTTAGCAATAAACTCCAGAAAGAAGATGAATGAGACCTTTTCCCACTCTACAGAATGATCAATATCAGAATAAATGCAATTATTATTCACTACACAGTTCACTCAGGCCATGGTAAGCAAGATCAGTCTTCAATCAGATCTATACTTGATGATTGCCATAATGGTTCATACAGAGCTCTCTTTAGGGACTTTAAAACCCTGGTAACAACCCATGCCAGTGGTTTGAATTCTTAGGGCAAGAATGGTTGCTCAAAGCTCTTCACCAGCATTGACAGCTCCCAGGTTGATGATAAGTCCAGGCCTTTTAAGTTTACAGACTTGGCTTATAATTATACCTAGTGTGACCTCATGTAGAGGTCAAACTTTTGACCAGCAACTCCAGGGCAGTACAGCCAATGACACACGTTAAACGAGGCATTCAGTATCATAAGGGTTTATAAACTTTTTGGCCAATTTTAAACTAATATTTTGTAGAGAAAATAATACAATTTTACGTGGTGCAAACAGAAATGAAAAATTATAACTAAAAGTTGGTCAAAATTGCTGTCAACCACCAGTAACTCTTTGCTAATACGCACTAAGTGATCAACTCCATACTATAGAGAACGAGACCACATAGCAGTCTTAAGTTTCAAAAGGGTTCATCTGTCAGCCAATAAGTGTTCTCTGCTGTTGCCTACGTCAAGGCTTCGCGTACGCGAAATCACATCAGCCGTTTCTTTGTTTATATCCCAAGTTTGTTGTTATCAAACATGTTCTGGAAATGATATTTACCCTCTGAGTGCTTTTCATCTCTTTTGCCAGCCAGTATTATAAATCAAAATGAAGGGGAGTCATGCAGGAAGTGATATTGGTGATCTAAATAAGAAAGGTGTGTAGATCATCTGATAAAGCTAATGAAACTGCAGGAATACATCAATGTGGTCGTCAGTACCAGTATCATTAAGGTATTTAATACACTAACGCCTAGGAAATAAATTTTCTAAGTGGCTATACAAGAGGACATGGTTCAAAGATAAAAAATTATTGATGTTCAAGCTTTAAGAGAATGTGGATCATTCAGATTCAGATGATGGCTATCTTCAAAACAGAAAAGGTGTAAAAAAAAAAAAACCCATTCTTTGCTTTTCAATACCTTGATGGTAAATCATATAATTATTCTCTATGATGTATTGAATATTTTAAAGTAATTCATTATAGTGATATACTCTTTACTTTCAATTGTGAGAGGAGAAATTTTTTGTTAAAAAAATTGAAGGTCCTTTAATCGCTGTCTGTCACTTCAAAAGGCCTTATAAGGGTATGATTTTGTAGGTTTAATAACTTAATTTTAGAATACATAAAGTATGAATAGGTTGGTGATCTTAATATTGTTCAAAAATTGCCTTGGAATAAACATTTCCAAAATTATTGATATCTTACAGAAATGATATTTTAATTATAAAATAAATTTTTGAATATACTTACCCGGTGAATATATAATAGCTGCAACTCTGTTGCTCGACAAACACATACATAAAAAACTCGCGAGCGATCGCTATGCAGGTTGCGGGTGTGCCCACCAGCGCCAACTGTCGGCCAGATACCACTCTCGGATGTAAACAAAACCTTCAATTTCTTCTCATCCCACTGCGTCTCTATTGGGGAGGAAGGGATGGTCATTTAATTTATATATTCACCGGGTATATTCAAAAATTTATTTTAAAATTAAAATATTTTTAAATATTTAACTTAGCCGGTGAATATATAATAGCTGATTCACACCCAAGGAGGTGGGTAGAGACCAGAGTTAATTATGTTTACAGCGTATAAGCTAAGAGTTTTTTCATTTTGGCAGTTATCAATATAACAAAACCAAAATAAATAGGTACCTGGTGAGGAAGTTGACTTAGACGATTACTCTGCCTTGTAAGTCTGTCTTCCTCACGGAGCCCAGCGATCCTCTTAGGATGCTGACAGACTCCCAGGAGCTGAAGTATCAAGGGCTGCAACCCATACAACAGGACCTCATCAAACCCCTAATCTGGGCGCTCTCAAGAAATGACTTTGACCACCCGCCAAATCAATCAGGATGCGAAAGGCTTCTTAGCCTTCCGAACAACCCATAAAACAATATTAAAAACATTTCAAGAGACAGATTAAAAGGATATTGGAATTAGGGAAGTGTAGTGGTAGAACCCTCACCCACTACTGCACTCGCTGCAACGAATGGACCCGGTGTGTAGCAGTCCTCGTAAAGAGTCTGGACATCTTTTAAGTAAAATGACGCGAACACTGACTTGTTTCTCCAAGAAGTCGCATCCATAATACTTTGCAGAGATTTATTTTGCTTGAAGGCCACGGAGGTTGCTATATCTCTAACTTCGTGCGTCTTAACCTTAAGCAAACATCGGTCTTTCTCATTCAAGTGAGAATGAGCTTCTCGTATTAAAAAAATCTGATAAAATATGACAAAGAATTCTTTGACATAGGCAATGAAGGTTTCTTAACTGAGCACCATAATGCCTCAGATTTCCCTCGTAATGACTTAGTACGAGCTAAATCGAACTTAAGAGCTCTAACAGGACATAATACTCTTTCCAGTTCGTTGCCTACGATCTCTGATAAGCAAGGAATATCAAAAGATTTAGGCCAAGGACGAGAAGGCAGTTCATTTTTGGCCAGGAAACCAAGTTGAAGTGAACAAGTGGCTTTTTTTTTCTGTAGAAAAGCCGATGTTCTTACTGAAGGCGTGAAGTTCACTGACCCTTTTAGCCGAAGCCAAGCACACTAGGAAAAGTGTCTTGAGGGTGAGATCCTTCAGGGAGGCTGAATGTAATGGCTCAAACCTGTCTGACACGAGGAACCTTAGGACCACGTCTAAGTTCCATCCAGGAGTTGCCAAACGACGTTCCTTAGAGGTCTCGAAAGACTTAAGGAGATCTTGGAGATCTTTATTGTTGGAAAGATCTAAGCCTCTATGTCGAAAGACCGAAGCCAACATGCTCCTGTAGCCCTTAATCGTGGGAGCTGAAAGGGAGCGAACCTTTCTCAGATGTAAAAGAAAATCTGCGATTTGGGCTACAGAGGTACTGGACTTGGACACAGATGCTGACTTGCACCAGTCTCGAAAGACTTCCCACTTCGACTGGTATACTCTAATGGTAGAAGCTCTCCTAGCTCTTGCAATCGCACTGACTGCCTCCTTCGAAAAACCTCTAGCTCTTGAGAGTCTTTCGATAGTGTGAAGGAAGTCAGACGAAGAGCGGGGAGGCTTTGATGGACATTCTTTACGTGGGGCTGACGTAACAGATCTACCCTTAGAGGAAGACTTCTTGGAAAGTCTACCAGCCATTGAAGTACCTCGGTGAACCACTCTCTCGCGGGCCAGAGGGTAGCAACCAACGTCAACCTTGTCCCTCCGTGAGAGGCGAACTTCTGCAGTACCTTGTTGACTATCTTGAATGGTGGGAATGCATATAAGTCCATAAAAGACCAATCCAGTAGAAACGCGTCTATGTAGATTGCTTCTGTATCTAGGACTGGAGAGCAAAAGATTGGTAACCTTTTGGTCAACGAGGAGGCAAAGAGGTCTATGGATGGTTGACCCCAAGAAGCCCAAAGACTCTTGCCCACGTCCTTGTGGAGGGTCCATTCCTTGGGTATCACCTGACCCCTCCGACTGAGACAGTCTGCCAAGACGTTCAAGTCCCCCTGGATGAATCTCGTCAACAGGGAGATGCCTCGAATTCTAGACCATAAGAGAAGGTCCCTTGCGATCTCGAGCAGCGTGAAGGAGTGTGTGCCTCCTTGCTTGGAGATGTACGTCAAAGTTGTGGTGTTGTCTGAGTTGACCTCTACCACTTAGTTTCGAAGACGCTTCCTAATATCATCAAGGCCAAGTGGACTGCTAATAGCTCCTTGCCGTTGATGTGCATGCTCTTCTGACTTGAGGTCCACAGACCAGCGCATTCCCGACCGTCCAGGGTCGCACCCAACCCAAACCCGACGCGTCTGAGGACAACACGTGGTTTGGGTTCTTGACTGCTAGGGATAGTCCCTCTCTCAGACTGATATTGCTGTCCCACCATTTCAGGCATGCCTTTATTGGTTCGGAGACTAGGAATGATACCGTCTCTAATGTCTTGTCCTAGTTCCAGTGAGAGGCTAGATGGAACCGGAGAGGCAGAAGGGGTAGTCTCCCTAGTGAGACAAACTGCTCCAGGGATGAGAGAGTCCCTACGAGACTGTTCCAACTCCTGACTGAATAAACGTTTTCTTTTCAGCATTAGTTGGACTTCGAGCAGGGCTTGACTGCGAATCTCCATCCCCAAAAATAGAATAATCTGGGATGGGATCAGTTGGGACTTTTAGGTTGACCACAAGTCCCAACTCCCTGGCCAGACTCAACGTCCAATGTAGATCCTGCAGACAGTGAAGGCTGGACGATGCTCTGAGAAGCCAGTCGTCCAAGTACAGGGAGGCTCGGATCCCCGATAGCTCGAAACTGGTACCCCACATTCCTGTAAACAAACCTCAGAAACGGTTGGGAATCCGGGTGTATAGGAATGTGGAAGTATGCCTCCTGAAGGTCGAGAGAGACCATCCAGTCGCCTTCCATAAATGCTGTCAAGACAGCCTGGAAGACTTCATCGTGAAGTTTGTCTTGACAATGAACACATTGAGCGCACTTGCCTCTTACGTACTCCTGCAGTGAACATGGCTGCCAAATCATGGAGCCATCCCTGAGGGACTTGTTCCTGCAGAGAACGTGGCTGTCAGATCATTGGAGCCATCCCTGAAAGCCTTGTTTATGCATGACATAATTGTACAGCAAAACTTCAAAGGCTCGAAAACAGCTGTGAAGTTGACCTGTAAAATCTTGGAGCGTCTCATGGCCAGGCGCCAGGGAGAGTCTATGAGGTTTGAGAAGTCTATCTGGGCAGAGGCAGGAACTCCCAAGCCAAGAACTTCTCTCGTGTCATATCAGACTCTCGCTCTATAAGCCAGTTTAAAAGAAGGGAAAGCAAAGGCTGTATCCCCCAAACTCCTCCTGGTGATAAACCAGTCGCCTAGCAAACGTAAAGCTCTCTAGGAGAGCGAGAGAGCACTAGCTTATAAAACAACGGCTTCGAAGTAGCTAGGCCTAGTGTAAGCTCTGACGTTTAGGCGAACGAGGAGCAGCAGTTACAAAAAGATCCGGACAAAGATCCTTAAAAATCAGCATGATTTATTTAAAGTCCATAGAGGGCTAAGCAGCTTTAGGCTCCTCTCCGTCTGACAGAGTCCTCAAGGGAATATCAGTAGGAGGGGGAACAGCAACTTCCTCATCTGAAGGAACCTTGTCCGATAATAGCTGAGTCTCAAGCAAGGGAGAGACCTACCGTGGTGGCAATGCTTTACAAGCAGAGTCCACACGCACTGGTGCATTAGTAGCGGACCAGGACGCAACGTCATGTAACTGCTTGACAGTCTGTGAACTGTCAACAACAACAGGTGCGAGAGACCAGGACGCAACGTCATGTAACTGCTTGACAGTCTGTGAACTGTCAACAACAACAGGTGCGTGAGGACGCACAGCGTCCACTCGAGACTGCTCTGACCGCCTAGACTGAGCAGTCAAAACAACTCTAGAATGCGGAGGTCGACGCTCAGCGTCAAAACAAGTCAACTCCGATTGTTAGCGAACGTCCTGAACGTCAACAGGAGCATCAGCAAGTGGCCTTACGTCCAAATGTGGCTGAAAATCCACACGAGACCGCATCGAGTGTGGTTCTAAACAACCTGACTGACGTGACTTAGCTACGCCAACGTCAACAGGACGCACAAAGGAACGTTAGGGTGGCTGAAAGCCAGGATCTCGATGAGATAAACGGCTAGGCTCAACGGACTTATCGGCAGAATAGTCTTCCATAAGGGAGGCAAGCTTATTCTGCATGTCTTGCCGTACAACCCATTTAGGATCAACGGAAATGGTTGCGGTAAGAGACGAGGGTAACGTCTGTGACCGCAAAACCTTGCCAACAAAAAGACTCTCGGAGTCTGTGTTACGCTTTTGTTAGGCGGCGAGAAGTCTTCCGATGACTGCATAGGGTCAGAGCTGTCCTAATGGCTACAACCAGGACGCTGGACCTGTCCTGAAAGGACTGACTTTCGCTTAAGGGCCTCGAAACCTTGTTTCAGGTTTCTTGTGCGAAAAGCCTTCGGATGACGAGGAGAAAATCGTCTCTCTCGCCTTATGGTAGGGGTGATCTTGGTAAGATACACCCGATACCATAGAGGGAACGTCTGTTCGCTGATCAAGGCCTCTCGAACCCATAAGTCGTACGACATTACTTCTCCCCTGGGCTTGGGAGCTTGCAAGAGGTCCCGGACTAGGCGAACGACAGGCACGAACAGACGGACCCTCGGTCGCAACACTGATAACACTTTGCGCAATATCACTTTATCACTACGATTTTCTGTTTTGCACTTATTTCACTGAAATCGAAACTTTTACTGATTTCTACCTGAAGCACGCAATTCTACCCTCATCAAAAGGTAGTAATTGCGAAATCAGTCGTATAATGCAAGCACATTAATACCAGCAAAAAACAGTAAACATATTTTAAGATAAAAAATTCAGTGGCTGGGGAAGAGACTAAACACTAGTTCATTCAAAACTACGTTTTCAATCTCTCACCGTACATTGCCTGGGGACGAGAATAAAAAACTAAAAACGTTTTATCCTTTCTCCCCGTACAGAGACTAGGGACGAGAGTAACTCGAGAACAACGTTACCCGCTTGAACGGAACGTTTTCTCTCCTCTCTCTCCCTCCGTCTCTATCTTTCTCTCTCTCTCTCTCTCTCTTGATTTCGCACCTAAGAGAAGAGCCCACTTACGTTTCGTCAAAAAAACATGTTATTTGACCAAAGGAAAAAAACTGAAAGGTTTTTCAATTAAAAAGTTCCTTTAAAATAGAATTTAAAACATTTAAGCTTTGAAAGAAGAATGAACAAAACGTCAGAATCGATTTACTCTTTCTGCAAAGTGAAACCGTGATACTCTCTCTCTCTATCGTAACGATAGAGCGCAAACTGCGTAGCATAAATAAACTAAACGTTAGTTCATCTTTGAAACAGTACGAAGACTATTCAAAGAAAATCTTTCATAAAATATCTATTAAAAAATATTCATTTAAAAAGTTTTAAATCATTAGCTCTTTAAAAGCTATTTACGATTGAAAGGGCTCAACGTTGTTTAACTTCGGTTTCCAAGTTAGGACCGCCTACTCTCAGGAAAGGTCGCATATAAACAAATCATTAAAATTTATTTTTATGTTTATTATAAATGGAAAGTTAATCGAAGAGGCCTAATAAAGGCGGTGAGATATAAAATATATAGAGGAAAATCTATAATTAATTTATAACGTGATAAGATAATTGCTAAAAGCCTAAACACACTTCCGTCTAAGGGAAGGGTCGGCCATTTAAAAGTCAAAGAAAGTCCATACTCTCTTTGTCATCAAAAATTAAATCTATCCAAAAACGAGTTCAAGGATTTATTTGAAGAAAAACACCTGTACTGCGAAAGCTCAAACCAAATTAAAGTACTTCACCAAATATGATGGGAAAAACTCCAGGTTCAACAGCGAGTAAAAGTACGTCTTGTCGACACGTCGACAGAGAAGAAATTGAAGGTTTTGTTTACATCCGAGAGTGGTATCTGGCCGACAGTTGGCGCTGGTGGGCACACCCGCAACCTGCATAGCGATCGCTCGCGAGTTTCTTATGTATGTGTCTGTCGAGCAACAGAGTTGCAGCTATTATATATTCACTGGCTAAGTTAAATATTTAAAAATATACAATACCACTGGATCGCAAATATGGGGGGGTCAATGACGTTAACGATGTTATGTCGGCTGAAAATGAGATGGAATGAGCTTCAAAATGCAATAAACAGATTTAAGATGTCTTGAAAAATGAATGAGTTATCAAATTTTGAATATTGTCAATTTTCAAGCCCAATTCCCCACGTTATATTTTACTTTTAACAAAATGCAATAAACCCATACTATAGTAAAAGCCTCAAATAGAAAAACAAAAATTAATAAAGCAACTAAGTTAGGAAGAACGAGAGTATGTCAAAACAGCTCAACAATTGAAGTCAATGTGGCTTACCGGTGTACTGGCCAGGGGGATTCCCACCCACCACCCCACATACTGACATCTCATTATAAATCTAAACAGCCGAGTTTGAGTTTCCACGTTCGCTGAAATCATACTCCTATTAAAGTATGGGGTTTGTATCCTTTAAGAGCAACCACAGACAGAAATATCCGAGTGTGCAGAAATTGCTCGAGTCTATGCTTATTGTCACATCACTACTTTAAAAGAATAAACTAAATTTCCCCATACCTGCAATGAAGAGTTAAAACAAGACAAAAGGGTCTTCTATTGGGGCCTCCAACGCAGGAAGTTAAACACATTATTTTGATAAGTATTGTTGAACGGTTTTCTCCTGGCGATGGCAGAGGGAGAGGGGCAGTAACTATTGCTCGCTCGTCAGGTAAAATTCTGTACTGGCAAGGTGTACTCTCCAACTGCACAATATGATTTATTTTGTCTTCACCTGTAAAGAAAAAAAAAATCCTGGCTCAACTACTTGTTCACTGCCTATATGTACAGTAGATAAACAACAACTTCAAAATTTTAAAGAGACTACCATTTACGTACTAATCTAACACTAACGCAATCCATTCTTACAATGTGTCGTAAATTGGATTTTATATATATAACATGCTGTACATACATACATAAAAACACTCGTACATACAGTACTGTATGTATATAATATAGTTTAATAGAAAACAATCCTTACCATTCATAATTTACTGCACCTTGTACATACCCTTTATTGTACAGTAATGTACTTACACTTATACAATACTAGTACTCAATAACTGATACATACAGTATAACAATTCCTAAAGTTTACACTTGTGTTTGGCCTGCACACTGTCATCAGAAGTCTCTCTTACGCTTTTTAAACATGATGCACAGAAGAAAAAAAAAGAACAGCACTGAAATCCCAAAGAGTAGTATAAAGAAAGATGGCGAAATAATGATTGTGAAGCATAACGCACTACTCCGCAGTCAAGGAATGCCGCTCTTTATTCTCCGCATCGACAAGTAGTTCATCATATCAACAAAACAAACGTCCTAACTTGAAATACAATCACGATTATTTAAGTACCTTATTGGAGCCTGTTTGTAATGATGAATCGTCGTTACCAGAGGACCTTTTGAAAAGTATTAAAAGACTTATGAATATAAAATAAAGAACAAGGCAATGAAAAACTCAACGACTAGAAGAGAATAAAAGCAAAAACATTAAAATAAATTATCCAGCGATCAACATAAACATGCTGGCTCCGGGAAAGACAACATGTAAACCCGAGATACCTTCTATCTAAAATCATTTAAGTCCGGGAATTACAAAAGACGACAATATGACAAAGTGTTATCAATAGTCAAATGAGGAGTACCGTAAAAGGACATTTTTGAAATTTTTTAGTTATCTGGAATGGGTAGATTTACCTTCATGTCTCCCTCTGCTGTTCTCAAGCCGGGAAGTAATTATTGCCATTCAGTTCTCAGATTTGGTTGTTTATGGTAAAGTTAAATCTAAGAAATTTGCGGTGTGATTTATAGACCATTTGAAAGTTATTGCATCACATTGTTATTATCAATCAACAAGCTATAGAGAACTGGGAGTTGACCATAGAAATAAAAAATAATTACATTTTGTTGTGATCTTAAACCATATTTCATAAAGTTATGCCTAAATATTCAAATATGCCTGGCACTCCACTAACAAAAAAAGTACTGTAGACCCTACTGATCCTTTTATATATTTAAAAAACATATTTTCAATTAACCAAAGGGAAGTTACTTATTTGAAAAGGTTTTACTCATATTCTAATTCAAATACAGGCGTACTAAAATCTAAGACATAGAATGAACACTATAGCCTTAGTTCACAATACAACCTATGAAATAGCTTCTGGCCAACTATGAGGCTACACACTAGAAACAAGTTATTCACACCACTCCTGCCCTCACATTCCCTATAGGTCTTCATTTTACTACCGTACCTCCAAATCTACTGTTCGTCTGATACATTGTTCCTCATCCCTTCTTGTCTCATCCTACACATCTCTAATAAATGAGTATGAACTGAAAATAAAGTATCTTAGAACTCTATAAAGATTCACTTATTTTCGTCGACCTTTGTCCATTTTCTATCAGTGCCTATGTGTCTGTTGCACATAGTACAGGTCTTATGCATATATATTGAGTACTTAAAATTCCCTCTAAAATACAAATTATTTAAGTTAAGACATTCCCCGAGCTGGCAAGGCAAAGCGAATTATTTCAAACCATTGAAATTGAGATTTTGATTAATATACAAAATCAAAATGCAACCCAATTGCCAATGATCAATTTTTATGATAGTATAGTAGCTAGTAGTTGACATCTTACCACCACCATCAGTCATAGTTTTACAGTTGTAACATCTATGAACTGGTTTTTTCATATGTTGACTCTGCTTGAAGACTGGAGTAATCGTGACAGTACCCTCAACCAATGGATTCACAGATATATCCAGTGGGACAGTTAGATTTTGCACAACAAACAGCTTGTTCAGGATTGGACTATAGCACCACTGGAAGAAAAATGGTATTTTCATTATAAAATAAATTTTTGAACATACTTACCCGGTAGTTATATATATAGCTTACGTCTCTGATGTCACGGCAGAAAATTCAAAACTCGCACCAATCGCCAATTGGATAGCCAGGTGTACCACCCCTGCACCATAGCGAGGTACCTGGGAACCATTCCAGGAACCCTCATATATTCCATGCCTCTAGTCTCTTAGAGGGGAGGAGGGTGGGACTTAATTATATAACTACCGGGTAAGTATGTTCAAAAATTTATTTTATAATGAAAATACCATTTTTAAACATAAGACTTACCCAGTAGTTATATATATAACTGATTAACACCTTTGGTGGAGGGTTAGAGACAGCTAGTATATCTGGAATTCTGCTTAAGAGTTAATTAAAACAAACTTAAGGGTTCGTACCTGATAAGGAAGCCGACTTCAATGATACTCTGCCTCATTATCCCTGCTAGCCTTATGAGATCCAGCGGTCCTCCCAGGGGGCTGAAGATCTCTCGTAGGGACTGTCAAACCGGTGTTTAAACCTCATTATGACAGAACCTCCTCCAATAACCCGTTCCGGGCGCTCTCAAGGAACAAATTTGACCACCTGACAAAATCAATGATTGTGGAAGACTGACACAATCTCCACAAACAACCATAAAAAACAATTAAATGGGATTATGGGAACATAGTGGTGGATCCTTCGCCCACTATTGCACTCGCTGCTACGAATGGACCTAGAGTGTAACAGTCCTCGTAACGAGTCTGAACGCCTTTCAAATAATATGATGCGAACACAGGTTTGCTCCTCCAGAAGGTTGTGTCCATTATCCTTTGAAGTGATCTGTTCTGTCTGAATGCTGCCGACGTTGCTACTGCTCTGACTTCATAAGTCTTGACCTTTAAAAGACCAAGGTCTGATTCATTACAATGAACATGTGCCTCCTTAATTAAAAGCCTGATAAAAAATGACAAGGCATTTTTAGACATCTGTAATGAGGGCTTTCTGACCGAGCACCATAAAGCTTCAGAATTGCCTCGTATATCTTTCGTTCTCTCCAAGTAGCATCTCAGAGCTCTTACCGGGCATAAGACTCTTTCCAACTCTTCTCCAACCAAATCCGTAATATTTGGAATCTCGAACGCTTTGGGCCAAGGTTGAGAAGGGCGTTCGTTTTTGGCAAGAAAGCCTAATTGTAAGGCACAGACAGCTTTACCATCACGAAATCCAACGTTTTTGCTGAATGCATGTATTTCACTCACTCTTTTGGCTGTTGCAAGACTAACCAAAAATTAAGTCTTCATAGTCAGGCCTTTCATAGAAGTTGAACCTAGTGGTTCAAACCTGTCGCTCATAAGATACTTCAAGACAACATCCAAATTCCAGGCTGGAGAATCTTGTTTTCGTTGTTTTGTAGTCTCGAAAGACTTAAGAAGATCTTGCAGATCCTTATTGTTGGACAGGTTAAGGTTTCTATGCATGAACACAGTTGCCAACATACTCCTATAATAATAGAGGAGAAATTGCACTTCCTTCAAAGGTGGAGCAGGAAGTCCACAATTTGAGCTACAGAGGTACTGGATGAGGAAAGAGAGTTAACTCTACAAACCTCCCACTTGGACTGATAGACTTTGATGGTCGAAGTTCTTCTTGCTCTTGCAATGGCCTGGGCTGCCTCCTTCAAAAAGCCTCTAATCTCATGAGTCTTTCGATAGTCTGAAGGCAGTCAGCTGAAGAGCGTGGAGATTTTGATGGAATCTCTCCAAGTGGATTTGTCTGAGTAGATCTACTCTTAATGGAAGTATTCTTGGAGTGTCTACCACCCATTCCAGTACCTCTGTGAACCATTCTCTTGACGGCCAATAGGGTCTTCCTGGTCCCCTTGGATGTTACAAATTTCTCAACTACCTTGTATGGAGGGAAGGCGTACAGATCTAGGTTGGACCAATCCATAAGAAACGCATCTATGTGGACTGCTTCTGGATCTGGCACCGGGAAGCAATACGCCTCTAACCTCTTTGTCTTTGAGGTTGCAAAGAGATCTATGCATGGACGACCCCAAAGGCGACATAGGCTCTTGCAAACTTGAAGGTTGAGTGGGCTCCCCCCTGCTTGGTAATGTACGCCAATGCTGTCGTGTTGTCCGCATTGACCTGAACCACTTTGTTCGTGACTGATTCCTCAAAACTTTTGAGGGCTAACAGAACTGCCAACAATTCCTGGTGGTTTATAAGCAGAGACTTTTGGTTCTCTGACCATGGTCCCGAAGCTTCCAGCTTGTTTAGGGTTGCTCCCCATCCTGCGGCCGAGGCGTCGAAGCATAACACTAAGGTCTGGGCTCTTTTGTGATAGGTCGAGACCTTCCTGGAACTTGTTCGGTTCTTCCCACCACCGAAGACAGTCTTCGATAGTGTTCGTAATTGGAATGGACATAGGTTCTAGGTCTTTCTCCTTGTTCCAATGGCTGTTGAGATGGAACTGGAGAGGACAAATTTTCAGTCTTCCTGGGGGAACAAATTGTTCCAAGGAGGAGAGGGTTCCTACTAGGCTCATCCTGGGAACAAATTGTTCCAAGGAGGAGAGGGTTCCTACTAGGCTCATCCACTTCCTTGCTGAACACATATTCTTTCTTAGAAACGACTTGAGTTTTAATCTGGCTTGTTCCATCCTTAAAGGAGACGGAAAAGCCCGAAGAGTCTGACTCCGAATCGTCATTCCCAAATAGAGAATCTCTTGAGATGGAACCAAGAGAGACTTTTCCTTGTTTACAAGGAGACCCAGCTCTTGAGAGGTCCAATGTTGTGTGAAGATCCTTCAGGCAGTGATCGTATGAGTGCGCTCTGAGAAGCCAGTCGTCAAGATAGAGAGAGGCTACATTTAGCATGAGCTTGGTAAAGACCTGGGGTGCTGTGCAAAGGCTGAATGAATGAATGATTTAAAAGTTTTCAGGCATCCTGACATCTAAGGTCATTGACGCCGGTAACATTTAATTTATGTATACAAAAATAAAAAATAAAATAAAATAAAAATTAAATAGTATTCAATTAAAATCATAAAAATTGAATGTCATAAAAGTTAAATATTTTTCAGAAGACCTGCTTCTGAAATAAATCTAAAAATGCCACTTGCATGGTAGGACACATCATTTCCAAGAATCTTGGCAAGGATGAACCTGCCACCCTCACCTCGAGCCTCAAACAAATATCTATTCCGCAAGTTGTTATAATTGGGGCATTCGGTCAACAAATGCCTTACTGTTAGAGGTACTAAACAGTCATCACAATACGGTTGGTGTTGGCCCTTCAGCAGAAACTTGTGTGTCAACCGAGTGTGACCAATACGGAGACGACAAAGAGACGTCTCCCATTTTCGGGGCATCATATTATACCTCCAAGGAGATATGTCATTTGTTATCTCTCGCATTTTATTGCCATCTTGACTATCCCATTGCTGTTGCCATTTATTGCAAACCAAGTTCTTGATGTCAGGTAAGAAATCATTACAGGCAATGGGATACCTTCTTGGCAGCAACTCGGATGCAGCCTCCTTAGCCAGTGAATCTGCCTTCTCATTCCCAGACACACCTACATGTGCTGGAACCCAACAAAATTGAACTGTTATACCTCTCCGTCCAATAATAAAAAGCCATTCTAAAATCTTTAAAACTAGAGGGTTATTAGAATTAAAAACTTCCATAGCTTGAAGGACACTCCTTGCATCACTAAAAATTGTAAAATTACCCTCCTTCTTCAACGCTATTTTCTCAATAGCGGTTAATATGCCATACAGTTCGGCAGTAAATATGGAAGCGGTCAGAGGAAGTGCACCTCTACAATTAAAACCATTACTATGTATTCCAAATCCAACGCCAGCATCAGATTTGGAGCCATCAGTATAGATAAAAGTTGATCCTCTATGTTCTTTAACATGTTCATTAAAAAGAGACCTGGCTTCTAGGTCTGACATATTCTTCTTATCTCCAATAAAATATTTACAAAAAGATATCTCTGGTAACTTCCATGGAGGCGTTGATGATACCTTGAATGGAAGTACCTTATTTCTAATTATATCCAGACTATTTAATAATCGTTTCACCCGAAAGCCATAAGGTTGAGGAGATTTTGGGTGCAACTCAAAGTATGATGCGTGTCTTACAAGGCTTGCAGTCTGAAAGGCTAGAGAGTTAGGGAGTCTTTGCAATCTAAACCAATACCGAAGAACGGAAGACATTCGGTAAAGGTCTAGAGGTAACTCTCCAGCATCAACAAGGAGACTTGGGATAGGCGAGGTTTTAAAAGCTCCAGTAGACAATCTAATACCTGCATGATGTATCGAGTCTAATATTTTTAACCGGCTTGAGGTGGCTGAAGAATATACCTCGCAACCATAACTAATTTTGGAAAAAATCAAGGCCTTGTATAATTTTAAAATAGTATTGCGGTCTGCCCCCCATGATGTATGGGACAATACTGTTAGATATTCAGAGCTTCAACACATTTAGCTTTTAATGCTTTTAAGTGAGAAACCCATGTAAGCCTACAATCAAATATCAAACCTAAAAATTTAGCTTCTCTTGCACATGGTATCCGTTGACCTTTAATGTATATATCCGGGTCTGGATGTACTCCCCGGATACGACAAAAATGGACAATGGTAGTTTTACTTGTCGAGAACTTAAATCCATTCATGTCAGCCCACTGGATAATTTTATCAATAGAGAGTTGGATTTTTCTCTCAACCATTGCCATTCTAGTGCCAGCAAATGATATTGAGAGATCATCCACAAATAATGTTGAGAGAACATCCTGGGGAATGGCTGAGGATATCCCATTAATTGCTAGTGCAAAAAGGGTTACACTCAGCACACTACCCTGAGGAACTCCTTCTTCCTGGCACTTACTCTCTGATAGAGTTTCCCCCACTCTCACTTGAAAAACTCTACGTGAAAGAAATGCCTGAATAAATAGTGGCAGCTCTCCTCTCAATCCCAATTCATGAATGGTTTTAAGAATACCATATCTCCATGTGGTATCATATGCCTTTTCAAGGTCAAAAAATACTGTAACATGGTGCTGTTTGGAAGCAAAGGCTTCACAAATAGAAGACTCTAGTCGTATCAACACATCAGTCGTTGAGTGCATTTTTCGGAATCCACATTGAATCGGTGATAAAATACCTTTCTTTTCAAGGTACCACATCAGCCTTGCATTGACCATCTTCTCCATGATTTTACATAAACAAGATGTCAATGCAATAGGACGATAGTTTGCTGCTAAAAACTTGTCTTTACCGGGTTTTAAAAAGGCTAAAATAATGGCTAGTTCCCAAACACTTGGGTAACTATGATCATGCCATATTCTATTAATAATACTTAAAATAAATAGCTTTGTATTAAAATGTACATGTTTAATCATTGCATATGGAATTCCATCGGGTCCAGGGGCTGTATCATTGCAATGAGCAAGTGCGGAATCAAATTCTCTTTCAGTGAAAGGAGAATTATACGACTCTTCCCTTCTTGTTGCAAAATTTAAAATTTTCTCTTCTTCAGTGCTCCTATACTGGTGACCAGGGGCTCCTTCACACTTGCTGGATACATTTGAAAAATGATTAGCCAGGGCATTGCTAACATCATTTTCTTCGGTTACATACTGGCCATTTACCTTCAACACTGGTGGTGGGTTGGGGGTGAATTTGCCAGCTATCTTTTTTACTTTCCTCCACACAGCAGATGGTGGTGTTCTACTGTTAATGGAGGAAACAAAAGACATCCATGACTGGCGCCTTGCTTCTTTCATGGCACGACGGAACTGTGCTCTACATTTCTTGTACATAATTAAATTCTCATCAGTTCGGAGTCTACGCAATCGTGTTAGAGATCTTCTTGTGGCTCTGTGGAGGGCAGTTAGTTCTGAAGACCACCACGGGACTGGTCGTCGTTTGAATAACCCTGTTGTTTTGGGAATTGAATTGACTCCTGCTGTATGGAGAGTTCAATTCAGTAAGTCTATGGCATCATCGATATTTTCAACCTGTTCAGCATCCCCCTCAATTTCGCTTAGCTCACGAAACTTTTCCCAGTCCGCCTTGTCAAGATTCCATCGTGGCGATCTCTGTAAAGGTGGACCATTGTTGGTGTTTATAATGATTGGTGCATGATCACTAGTATGCCAATCATCTAATGTCCTCCAATCAAAATCAAGAAGACAGTTAGAGCTTGCAATTGAAAGGTCAATGCATGACAAGGTACCTGTCTGAACATGGAAGTGTGTGGGCTCTCCTGTATTAAGGAGTCCCACATCCTCATTCTCCACAATTGATGAGATAATACTGCCCCTTGTGTTTGCTAGGATATCACCCCATAAAGGATGTCTACCATTCATATCTCCCAGTAAGAGAAATGGTTGAGGGAGTTGTTGAATGACCTCTGCTAAGTCATCATATAAAATAATATCATTTGGAGGTAAGTACAGAGAGCAAATTGTATATTTTCTCCCTATATCAATTTGTACAACAACTGCCTGCAGGGTTGTACATATAGACATAGGTATTTGGGGAACATCTCGACGAATTTATACAAGACTTCCGCCATGGCTCCCTGCTTGTTGATTATATGGTGTTCTATAGCTAACATACTCTCGAGGACTAGGAGTGTTAGAATCAAGCATACTTTCCTGTAGACATACAATTATAGGGGAATGCTCATGAATTAGGAGCTTAAGTTCTTCATATTTGGCCCTCAAACCCTGACAGTTCCATTGCAAAATGGAGGCGAAAACTATGGATTATTTCTGGAAGACATCTTGGATGAGGTCTTCCCATTAGCAGTTTTTAATCTAACATTATTACCTGTAGGTTTCATCAGAGGTGGTCTTGTTATAATGGGTTTTATGTTTGTGTTTTTCTTTGTATCCTTTTGATCTATTTGTTGAGGTGGATGGTGGACCTCAACTTGAATTTCTGATTTATTCAGTTTATCTTCTGGTCCATTAGAAACATCAACAGACAAAACATCAAATTTATTTGATGTCATAACCTTAACGTTTCTAATGGAGGGTGGAGAGAGAGATGGAGGTCTCTCTCTTTTCCTATTTATCAGTGGAGAGGATTTACCAGGTTTTTGCACCTTCCCTACCACAGGTGCACCTGGTAACTTTGTTTCGGGTGGAACTTCCATCAAATCAGGCAAGGACATGGCCTGAGAGAGGTTAGTACTATTGTTGGTAATGGGGGATGAAGTTTGTATAGAAGTGGGCAGTGTTGCAGTTTTAATACACAGTGGTAAAGCCTTGGAAGGCAATATGCTTACCTTGTCACGTAAAACTCTACTATCATTAGATGATGTATTTCCTTTTTGGGAATTACTGGCAGCACTATGTGGGTTCGATATCTCCTGTGGTATATTTTCTCTTGATTTCAGTGCATTTGCATAGCTGTTTGGTTTTTTCAGTAGTCTTTTGGCATGTCCTACACTGGATTTGTTGAGGGCTGCTTCTTCAAACTTGTAAATCTCGCAGCTCCTGTCAGTGGATTTATGGTTTGAACTGCAATTCAAACAGCTGGGCTCAAGTGTACACTCTCCATGATAGGGACTGGCACAGATGCTACACATTTTTTCATTTTTACAAACTTTAGAAGGATGTCCAAATTTGAAACATTTGAAGCATTGTAAGGGCTTTTGTTTAAAAGGTCGAACTTTTATTCTTTCATTTTCAATATCGATGTGGGAAGGCACATCAGCATCCTGGAAAGTAAGGATAATCATTGACGTCCCAGGAATCTTATGCACTTTCCACACTGTTAATGGGCACATGGCTAGTATTTCCTCTTCTGTAAATTCATACAGATCTTTATTGAAGACTACTCCCCTTCCGTAACTAAAGTTTAGGTGGGGTTTGACATCTAACATATCCTCATCACTGCTTGTCATAAGGTTAGACAGTATTACTGATTGCGTGAATGATTTAGCATGGATTAGGAAGCTATTTTTCCCAAAGCGAGATATATCACCTGGTGCAATGGTTCCTACCTTTTTCTGAATTAGTTTGCTAATTTTAAAATAATTCCCATTACTCCCTTTAGGCTCGGCAACAAGCCACATTGGTGGTTTTGGCTTTCTTTGGGGGAGCATAGTTAAATCGATATCTTTCTCAAACCAGTCAGCAGGTCTATATACATCCAAACTGTTTGGTATCTTATCACATAGGGCACCCATGACATTCAGGTTATTAATTTTGATATCATTGATGTTACATATTGCATTGAATGCTTCTTCATGATTATTATAAGTTATCCATGAATGCCATTTTTCATTTTCAAGTTTCATTCTAATTTCTTTTATCACTCCATAGCATCTAAATACTTTATATATCATATCATAATCAGTATTTATTGGAATTTGGGTAACATGAAGGATTCTTAATTTCCCTTTGTTACCCGACTTAATTGGTTTTGAAACATTAGTAGAGGGGTCCTTTTTTGTTCCTAAGTCGTCAACAGAATTTTCCTTAATTGAATTAGCAGAGGTCGTCAACAGTGCCGGGGGAGAGTCAGCGTATCCAGGGGATGGGGGTTCATTGCTTAAAGAATACATTAGATGAGAGAGAGAGAAAAGGGTTACTTAGATGTACCTGCTCGAGAATGTTAGGCCATCACACGCCAGAAAGGAAATTTGCACTTTCCACTATCGGCCCAATGAGAGTATACTTCCCAGATGGTCCACTCCATACCCTACCCGAAGGATAGCATCAAAACAGATATAGAGGCACAGGTGTAAGCTGAACCCGCCTGTTAGGACTGAGACCAAGAAATTATGGAATCATCCTCCCCATATCTGTAATGACGGGCTTCCGGCCAAAAGCCGAGAGTCCTACCCCAAGCATTGGATCCCCCTGGATTCCGAAGACCCAACACTTGAGAATAGTTCCGCCAAAAAGGTCCAAACCATCTTCGGGATGGCTGAAATCATCCAATACTCTCACATATAGCTTTGAATGCAAACACCTCCCAACCGTGACACCTCCTCCCACTCATCAAAGCAGGCAGCAATATAGGATGTATGAACATCCACGCCGGGGCTACAATGGATGAGAAACATCCAAGCCATAGGAAAGAAAAAAAAAAATAATAATAAATATATATGTACATAATATATACACATATATAATGAGGGAAATTTTTCTCATTGAGTTTGGAAAGCAAGACGAAAGAAAGTTTATGAAATTAGGATAAGGTCGAAGTAATATTGAGAAAAAGAAAAAGGTGAAAGAGAGAAATTTAGATTCAAACTGGGGGAGTAATTTCCCCAAGTTCGAGAGCCCTCTTGCCCGTCACCAAGTTTCAGCACGGGAGTAAAATGCCGTGCTGAAGCTCAATGACTTCATCAAGGCATTCTCTCATTGCAAAGGCTGAAGCATAGGGTTCTGAATTGGTAGACATCTCCCTTGAAGACGAACCTTAGGTAAGGTCTGAAGGTCGGATGGATCGGGATGTGGTTGTAGGCGTCCTGGATGTCTAAAGAGACCATCCAGTCGCCCTTCCTTATGACGGCTAGCACTGATTTCGAAGTCTCCATAGAGAACTTCGTCTTCAGGATGAACTTGTTCAGTGCGCTCATGTCCAGGACTGGACGCCATAGTTTCTTCCTTAGGCTTGCGACTGGTAAATGAGGGTGGAAGGGCTTTTCTGGCTGTCTTAGAGACAAGATCCTGAGTAGCTTTTTGAGCCAAGGCTGCCGATATCTCCCTGATTAGTTCTTGAGGGAACAACAATGGAGAAAGAGGCGCGTACAACAGCTCGGAGTTCTGGAAGGGAGCAACCCCCAGCGAAAGAAACGAGCATAATTGATCCCTTTTCTTAAGGATGACAGCAGCGCAGCTAGTTCATTGGATCCATCCCGCAAAGCCTTGTCCATGCAGGATATCAGATGGACTAGGGCATAGGTATCCCCCTCTTTAAAAGTATCGACTTTTTTACCCAGAGCTCCGAGAGTCCAGTCGAAGAAGTTAAAAACTTCGAAGGCTCTAAATATGCCCTTGAGCAGGTGGTCCATCTCTGAAGTAGACCAGAAGATCTTGGTCTTCCTCATGGCCGACCGACGAGGAGCGTCTACGAGGCTTGAGAAATCTCCCTGGGCAGAGGCAGGTATCCCCAAGCCAAGAACTTCTGTCTCGTACCAGATACTAGACCCGGAGGACAGTCTAGCCGGAGGAAAGGAGAAAGCTGCTTTTCCTAAGGCTTTCTTAGACTGCAACCAGTCACCCATCAATTTAAGAGCTCTCTTAGAGTCCTTCCCAAGAGTAAACTCAGACGGTGGCGAACGGGGAGCCACTGGCACAAGAAAGTCAGAGAACTCCTCCGTAAAAACTTTCATCAGTTTCTTCAAGTCGGCAGAATGACAAAAAGAGACAGAGTCCTCGTCATCCGATACTTCATCAAACTCCATAGGAGAAAGCTGGCCTTCTATATCTTTCTCTGGCAACGTTCCTTCGGGAGCAGCAGTGTTGGAAGCAGTCTCCTTCTCAAAAATATCCTGAGTACCAACAGCAATGGAAACAGGCTCATTACGAGAAACATCAAGCGGGCGTGAAGCTTGCGGCTCAGCCGACCGCTCGCGGTTAACTTGATCGGAGTCAAACAGTTCCTGAACTTGAACTGCATCAATGTCTTCTTGTAAAGAGTGAGCCTCATCGTAATCCAGACTAACATCCGAAATATAGTAAGGGATAAGGTGTTCCGCATCATATCCTGAAACGCGCTTGTCGTCATTTCCTGATAAGCGTTCGACGCTGCTAACCGCTTGTTGTTCAGCGACTTGTTCATCTGTTTTTCGTTCGGAAACACGACCTGGAGGACGTTCACTAAAATAATTAGATGAGTGAAGAGCGTCCTGAAAAGTAGGATGTTCGACAGCCTGTTTCACAGGACGTTCTGCAGCCTGTCCCGAAGGACGCTCGGCAGCCTGTTCCGTAGGATGTTCGGGAGCCTGTTTCGAAGGACGTTCGATAGCCTGCTTCGAAGGACGAACGGCAGCCTGTTTCTCAGGACGTTCAGCAGCACATTTGGAAGGACGTTCAATAACACGTTTCACAGGACGTCCAACGTCTTTCTCTGAAGGACGTTCGAGCACACGCTCTGACGGAAGGATCTCCTTGTGCTTATAAGGCGTTCGTGTTCTTTATAGGGGCTGTCAACTGCGGACTTAGGAGAACGTTCACGATCACTTACTAAAGGACGTTCATAGAGGCTAGCAGGAAGCTTAGATACTCTACTATGAGGGCGTTCGAGCACACGACCTACAAAACGTTTCGAAACTTGTAGAACAGCCTCGCTGCCTCGATCCCGACCAAAACTGTCACATGTGCTGGTTTGAGGTTTGTCGCTACGCTGGTAGTTCTGCATAAACGACGAGAGCCTGTTTTGTATGTCTTGCAGCATAGCAAAATTAGGATCTGAATGTTGTGAAATCATGATGAAATCACAACGTTCTCCTCATCGCTCAGCGGAATACAGCGCCTGGAAAGTGAAAACCAGTCTGAAGACTGCACTGGTGCCTGGAATGAGGTTAAGCCTGGTCCTGACTGCATAGGAGGATCCTTGGAAGCGTCCAACGTCCTATAAGGACGTTTAATCAGAGGACTTTCAAACGTCTCTAGTGTATCCCTGTGACTACATCCAGGACGAGAACAAGCAGGACGAGAACAAGCAGGACGTCGGTAGGCCTTATCATAGGTCCTCTTAAGAGGTCTGGAAGCCAGCTTTCAGCCTCTTTTAGGCAAGGGGTCATCCGAAGACGACGAGAAACACTTAACCTCACCTTTCCATTGGTGAGGGTGAACGTCCTGGGAAGCGCCCACAGGTACGTTCGAGGCGACGGCTGCTCGTGTATTCAAGCCTCTCGTCTCTTTTTGCCTTTCGACATTCCTTCTCTCAGGGGTTGGGGAGCTTCAAAGAGGTCTAAGACTAGGAGGACGACAGACGCGACAGGCGCACCCTCCACAACACTTATCTTCACTGCACTTTTATCACTTTCACCTTTCAACTGCCTTACATCGGCCATCAGCTGTGTTCTATTCGCATCAAGCGGTTCCACATTAGCGCCCAGCGCTTGAATCACCACTAACATATCTTTGAGTGACGGCTCATTAGCAGTTGCAATAGTGGGATCAGGATCTACCACTACAGGGGAAGGAATAGGATTAATGACAAAGGAAGAGGAAAATTCTTTAGAAGAGCGAGAAGAACTCCACCTAAATCTATCCCTTTTGAGTTTATGTCTGTACCTATCAAACTCAATCCATTCACGCTCTGATAGTAGAACACACTCATCACAGCGATCTCCTAAATCACACACTTTACCTCTGCAAGCAACACAGAGAGAATGGGGTCAAGTGAAGCTTTTGCCATTCGGGTCTTAAACACCCACTACTCACACATAACATGACAAATTCGGAGATAATTTGTATTTTTCCTAACCATACAAAACTTAGCTATTTACATTGGGTTTACTCTTCGGCGTAGCTGAAATGACGAGCCAATAGTTTTTAACGAGGGTTAACTACCCCCGCGCTAGTTAGCGGGGTTAGGGGAAGGGGTAGCTTGCTACCCCCCCCCCCCACACACACACTGGTGATTTGCTTCACTTCACTTAGAGGTAGGACTTGACTTGGGGGTCAGGGCTGGCGGGCACATGTGTGTAAATAGCTGAGGTTTGTATGGTTAGGAAAAATACAAATTATCTCCGAATTTGTCATTTGTTCCATAACCGAAATACAAACCACGCTATTTACATTGGGTGACTTACCCCTTAGGAAGGGTGGAAAGTCCCCAGCCTTACTGACTTTGGCTTTGCCCGGGGGCTTCGCCTCCCAGTGAGTAGCACTTAAGAAAGGGAGCCCCTGCACCTCACAAGTTCCTTGCTTCGCTAGGAACGAGTGGCCTACATAAGTTGTGTGTGGAGGAAAGAGCGTGACTCATCCTATGAAGTTGACCTTGAGACCTTTAGATGGGAATCTAGGATAGGACGTTCCCAATACCACCTCATCAGGGTATGGGGGACGCGTCAGTATTAAGCTTAATACTAGGAGCACAAGGAAGCACGGGTTACCTGCAGAGGTCGAGGTCAGCTATGCGAAGACCAGGATGCTGCTTCCCCAAAAGAGGGGAGGATGAAGAAAGAAGTAAGGGTCAGACAAAATCTTTCATTCACGCAGACTAAAACCGGGTAAAAACGCCCTCAACCTACTGCTACTAGTCCATAAAGGAGCCTGAGGTTAGACCAGCTGTTGTGCAGCCACCACAGGGCCGATAGAAAACGTATCGAGGCTCCTGTGGGTCACGTCCTGCAGGTAGTGGGCTGTGAAGGTCGTCTGACGCTTCCAGACCCCAGCTTGAAGCACCTGCGTCACAGAGAAGTTTCTCTTGAAGGCCAGGGATGTAGCAAAGCCCCTGACGTCATGTGCCCTAGGGCGACGTGACGGAGGAGGGTCTGGATTCAAGGCGTGATAGACAACCCTTCGAATCCAAACCGAGATGGTATTCTTGGTGACCCTACTCTTCATCCTGCCTGTGCTAACAAACAATGCTCGCACTTGAGGATGAACTGCAGCTGTTCTCTTCAAGTAATACATCAGACTCCTCACTGGACATAGTAGCAGCTGGTCTGGGTCGCTTGTTACAGAACGGAGACTAGCGATCCTGAAAGAGTCGAATCGTGGATCCGGCACTCCAGGATTCTGAGTCTTGGCAACAAACTCAGGGACGAACCTGAACGTTACCTCCCCCCATCCCCTTGAATGGGCGATGTCGTACGAGAGACCATGAAGTTCACTAACTCGCTTGGCCGAAGCCAAAGCGAGCAGGAAAGCCGTCTTCCAAGACAGGTGGCGATCAGAGGCCTGGCGTAATGGTTCGAAGGGAGGTCTCTTAAGAGCCCTGAGAACCCGAACCACGTTCCAAGGAGGAGGTCTCACTTTCGACTGAGGGCAGGTAAGCTCATAGCTACGTATGAGTAGAGAGAGTTCCAGCGAGGAAGAAATGTCCACTCCTTTCAGCCGAAAAGCCAGGCTTAAGGCTGAGCGATAGATAGCCTTTCACTGCAGAGACAGAAAGGTGCATTTCCTCCCGCAGATACACGAGGAACTCCGCAATTGCTGGAATAGTGGCTTCGAGTGGAGAGATAGCCCTCCCACGACACCAACCACAGAAGACTCTCCACTTCGCCTGGTAGACTCCTTCAGAGGACTTTCGCAGGTGCCGAGACATTCTCTCCGCAACCTGTTGCGAAAAGCCTCACTCCGTGAGGAGACGCTGGACAGTCTCCAGGCGTGAAGCCGAAGCGAGGCCACGGCCTTGTGAGGGATGTTGGAGTGCGGTTGTCTGAGTAGCTCGTGTCGTGGGGGTAGTTCTCCCGGGAGCTCCGTCAGGAGCTGCAGAATGTCCGGGAACCATTCCGCGTGATGCCATAGCGGAGCTATCAGAGTCATCGAACAGTTGACCGATAGTCTGGTCCTGTTGAGCACCCTTCTCATTAGACAGAACGGTGGGAAGGCGTACACGTCGATGTTGTCCCACAGTTGTTGGAAAGCATCTTGCCAGAGAGCCTTGGGGTCCGGGACTGGGGAGCAGTACAGAGGCAGCTTGAAATTCAAAGCTGTCGCGAACAGATCCACGGTCGGGGAACCCCACAAAGTCAGGACTTTCTTGGCTATCCGAGGATCCAAAGACCACTCGGTACTCACTATCTGCGAAGCCCTGCTCAGACTGTCGGCGAGCACATTCCTCTTGCCAGGAATGAAGCGAGCTGATAGTGTTATCGAGTGGACTTCGGTCCACCTCAGAATCTCTATTGCAAGATGGGATAGCTGCTGCGAAAAAGTACCTCCCTGCTTGTTGATATAAGCCACTACCGTGGTGTTGTCGCTCATCACCACCACGGAGTGACCCGCCAGGGTCCGTTGGAACTGATGAAGAGCCAGGAATACGGCCTTCATTTCTAGCAGGTTGATGTGCAGGTACTTTTCTGATTCTAACCAAAGGCCTGAGGTCCTCTGGTTCAGAACGTGCGCCACCCACCCTTCTTTTGACGCGTCCGAAAACAGTGTCAATTCCGGGGGGAGGACGAGAAGATCCACTCCCTTTCGCGGGTTATCGTCGACCAGCCACCACCGCAGGTCCGTCTGTTCCAAAGATCCTATCGGGACCTGTACGTCCAGGGAATCAGATCCTTGATTCCACCGGGACTTGAGCCGCCACTGCAGGGATCTCATCCTGAGGCGGCCGTTTGGAACCAGACGAGCCAGGGAAGACAGGTGACCTAAGAGACGCAACCACGATTGGGCGGGAAGCTCTTCTCGCCTGAGGAAGGGTTCCGCCACCCTCCTCAGCCTTGCTATCCTGTCGTCTGATGGAAAGGCTTTGTGGAGATTGGTGTCTAACAACATGCCTAGATAAACCAGTCGTTGGGACGGCTGCAGAGAGGACTTCTCGAGATTTACCACGATCCCCAGATCCTAGCAAAGAAGAAGGGTCGACTCCGAGTCTGCTAGGATCAGCCAGTCGTCCAGATAACGAAGGAGACATATGCAGTTCCTGGTTGCCCAAGATGAAATCAGGGTGAACACTCTGGTGAACACCTGAGGTGCTGTGGAGAGACCGAAACACAGCACCTTGAACTGGTAGGTCTTGCCGTCTAGGCTGAATCTCAAGTACTTCCTGGAAGATGGATGGATTGGGATCTGGAAGTACACGTCCTTTAGATCCAGTGTGCACATGAAGTCTAGAGGTCTCACCGCAAGTCTGACCGTGTCCGCTGTCTCCATGCTGAACCGAGTTTGCTTGACAAACTTGTTCAGAGCCAAGAGGTCGATGACAGGTCTCCAGACGCCTTCTTTACAAGAAAGAGTCGACTGAAGAAGCCTGGGGAGCCGTCGACGACCTCCTGGAGAGCATGGTCTCGACTTCTGCCCGGAGGGCCATCCCCTTTACCGATCCCATGGCATAGGAGCTCAACGACACTGGATTCGCTGTCAGGGGACATTGAGATGTTGGGAACGGGACGAGATAGCCTTGGCCGATCACAGAAATCGTCCAAGCATCGGTCCCATGTTGCTGCCACCAGTGCACGCAACTTTGAAGGCATCCCCCCACACGTGGACACGCGGGGGGATTGCCACTCCTAGCGTTTGCGGCCACGGCCGCCCACTCTAGGAGTCTTGCCTCCCCTAGAGGACTTACCGCCCCTCTTGTCCTTGGCTGGAAAGGGCTGGGGCTTAGACACCACTTTCTTAGCTGCCGGCGCCTGCTTTGGTGTCTTGCGAGGCTGCTGCTGCTGTTGCTGCGGAGCTGGAGGCTTATAGGACTGAGCTGTAAGGGCCCTATGGATGAGGGAGTCCTGGCTAGACTTCCTCCACCTCTCAGCTGTTCGTTCCATGTCCTGAGGCTCTAACAGATTTCTGCCAAGGAGGGAAGCATGCCTGAGCCTACAGACATCCACGGCGGGGACCTTCAGGTGGAACTTCTCGGTCACCGCATCACGCCGCTTCAATACCGAGTTGGCCCACAGGGTGGTAACCTGATGTGCCAGGAACTCGATGGAGCAGGTGCTCGAGAGTAGGAAGGTCTCCAGGGCCTTCCTATTGGCCTCCTTAGACAAATCCTCGGAGCACAATAGGAGGCCCAGAGACCCTAGCCATATATCCAGCCACGAAGTGGCCTGCATGGCGCACTTCATGACCTTCTCCTGCCGGGCGGAGAGCTTCTCGAGAGGAACTCCCTTAGCAAGCTCTTCTACGGAATGATGGAGAGGAAGAGCGAGACTAAGACTCCCCCAATATCTCAAAATACCTCCTCTGCTGGAGACGAGGAGGTGGGAGGAGTTTGTTCCCGGCAGAGGAACGACTGGAGGAAGCGAGAGCCGCGAGTTGAGCATTGGCCCTGGCTCTGACACTCTTCAACCCTTGGGACCGGGGCAGAGCCGCGCTGGCCTTGGGGGGCTTCTGAGTACCGTACACCTGGTCCAGGACCGTGTCCTTGCCTTCTCGAGGGGCGATCACGGGGTCCATGAACCCATTGAGTTGCCTCATCAGGCTCAGGACCTGCCACAAGGCATGCTCAGACTCCTGCTGGTCTCCTTGCAGACTGGCAGCTAAGTCTCCCGTCCCCAGAATCTCTTCCTGGGGAGATGCGTGTACGTTCTCCCGGGATGCTGCTAGTTCCTGACGAATCCTAGAAGACGACTTCGGGATAGTCTTGGGAGTCCTTGGGTTCCCTCCTGGGCGGGATACACGACCCCAACAAAGAGGTTTGGAAGGCGCCCACTGTGCGAGACGATTCCCCTCCACGAGGAGACGACTCCCCCCTTGGTGCCGAGGGGGAGACCATCACCTCACTGGATTCTCCCGAGGACGGAAAAGCCTCGTCCTCGGGAGAAGGAGAGAGCGCCTGCGAAGGGGATGGAGCCTTCCTACAGACCTCTTAGGAACCAACTCCCTGGGAGAAGTCACCATGAAGTCCACTCCTCTCCTTCTCTTCAGCGGGGGCGAGGCAGCCGTTGGCTTGTGCCCTTGGTCGGCAAGCGCCGGCTTCATAGCCTCCACTAACGCCCGCATCAGAGGACCAAACCAAGTCTGCCGAGACAAGGACACAGAGTCCGAAATTCCCGCCGGAGGGAAGGGGATCAGGCGATCCTTCGGAGTGGACACCACTGGACCTGCCTGAAAAGGAAATGGGGAAGAAAGTTGTACTGACCTCTCTGATGTGTCTTCCCTATTCTGACAGAAGGCAACCCATGTCTCTCCAGATCCTCTAGGCGACGGCGCGTCGGAGAACGCTTGCATATAGGCAAAAGGTCATGCGGGCGGTCTGGAGATCGCCGATGTTCCGGTGATCGCTGACGCGCTGGGGACCGTTGACGGGCAGGAGATCGCTGATGAGCAGGCGAATGTTGATACGTCTGTGATCCCTGGCGAGCAGGAGGGCGACGCACGGAATCCTGTGAGGGCGCTGCCGGCGCGGTGCGCAAAGGCGAACGCTCACGAACGGGCTCAGGAACAGGAGGCGCGTGGGTGTACAGGTACTTTGGAAGTACGCGCAGGAGACCGCGAGCGTTGCTGCGCTGGAACAGGCTAACGAGCAGTATCGCGAGGGTGAGGAGAAGAGTCCTTAGTCACAACTTGAACCGAAGTTCTAGGTAGCGCAGGCTAGCGTGGGCGCACAGGGCGCGAGTCAGGAACTAAGAGCGCAGGTGCGCTCTGACGGGCAGGAGATCTAGGGTGCTCAGGGGAACGATGGCGCACAACAGGAACAACAGGATGAACGATGTCCTCAGAAGAGCGCTGGCGAGAAGAGGGGCGACGATCATCAGGAGAGCGCTGGAGAACGCTGGCGATCAGGGGAACGCTGACGAGCAGGAGAGCGCCTGTGCGCTAACACTGCAGGAGGGCGCGCAGGGGAACCCTGACGCGCAAGGGAAGAACCCACACCGAGGGAAGCAACCCTTTGCCCCGAAGGGACCGTTGCCCGTCGGCTGACGAGGTCAGGCTGCTGGACGTCTGCACCAGAATCTGAAGGTCAAAGGCATAGGAGACCGATCCCCAGAGAGGTCTAAGGAAGCTGGAGCTGCAGGCTGCTTACGGCGAGGAGAGTCCCCATCGGAGGAAGGAGGAGAAGATTCAAAAAGGCGCCTCTTAGCACCCTTATAAGGAGACGGGAGGCCCTTGCTGCGCAGCGGACAGTGAGCCTTACGGCGAAGGCGGCCACGAGGAAGATCGTCAGGACCATCAGTCCTCCGAAGGGGAGGCTTGGCAGCAGAAGAGCCCGAGGGACTCCCTTCCCCCTTCGAAGGATGTACGGAAGGGGGAGGAGAGCCTTCAGCACCATCATCCACAACAGGAACCGCAGAGGATTGACCCGACCCGTCGGAAGCCTCTGCCACCACGACGTCGACGATAGACAGAGGATCTACATCTGCTATCACCGGCGACTGCTTAACAGCGGCCCCCAACTGGACAAGGTCAATCAGGGCTTCCCTGGAGGGCAGGCCCTTAAACCTCAAGGAAGCCCAAATCTGAAAAAGATCATCATGAGACAAGGAGTCATTAGCAACAACCTCCCCCGGAGGAGGAGGAGGAGGGGGAGCCGCCCAGCTATGGGAGGCGACGCCCTATCCCTCAACCCAAGGTCGGGAAACAGAACTAGGACCTGCGCTCACACTCGGCGGTCTCTCCTTAGGAGCCAAACGAGGGGGAGCTTCGGAGGAGGTTTGGGCGGCGAAAGAAGAGTCCCGAGAGCCTTCCTCCTTCAAGGCAACCCCAGAAGGAGAACGGTCTCTCTTGGACTTCTTCTTACGTCGGCGGCCAAACCTCTCCCACTGGGAGGCAGACCACTCCCTGCACTCACTACAAGTATTCTCTCTGTCACACAGTCGGCCTCGACACTGCGGGCAAAGGGTGTGAGGATCTGTGTCCACCGCAGACATGAATGTACCGCAAGGGCGACCGGCAATACCAGGGCACATGCGCACAGTGATCAACTAAGGGTGAGGCCAACTTCAAACGCACAAACACAAACTGGAAGAAAAAGCAAAAAAAGATTAAGGCTATCAACGAGGACGATGGACAGACACGTCTGTTCATCGCCAGAGCCAAAAGTGAAGTGAAGCAAATCACCGGTGTGTAGGGGGGGGAGGGGTAGCAAGCTACCCCTTCCCCTACCCCCGCTAACTAGCGCGGGGGTAGTTAACCCTCGTTAAAAACTATTAGCTCGTCATTTCAGCTACGCCAAAAAGTAAACCCAATGTAAATAGCGTGGTTTGTATTTCGGTTAAGGAACAACTAAAAGTTATGGGGGGTTGCCATTTTGAAAATTTAAAGAGAAATCAGACAAGCTAAGGTCAAAAATCTTCTAATCCAAATCAAATTAAAGAATATCCAAAGCGAGATCAAAAACAAGCGGGAGTCAACAACCAAAGTTTTGTACTTCACCAAAATAAGATCAATATTGACGAGCAGAATTCACGTGTCGCTGCTAGCGACGGCAGAGAATATATGAGGGTTCCTCGAATGGTTCCCAGGTAGCTCGCTAGGGCGCAGGAGTGGTACACCTGGCGATTGGCGCGAGTTTTGAATTTTCTGCCGTGACGTCAGAGACGTAAGCTATATATATAACTACCGGCTAAGTCTTATGTTTAAAATGTAAGATTTCATCACAAGGAAATATGGTGGTGGGAACTTTAACAGGTAACACTATCAGAGCTTTTAAGAAAATATAACCAAACTGAAAATCTTTGCAGGCTTTCAAGCCTAAAGAAGTTTGCTATGAAAGACCTGGGAATGAATTTATTATACAGGCACATACCTTATTCCTGTCCTTATTATCTGTCAACATTGAAACGGTAAAATTAAACTGGCCGCTCCATGGCTTTAGGGAAGGCACTCCATCAGGAATAAAGGCTGGTTGTGGTAATACTGGTGGTAATACTGGTGGCAGTGATGAGTCCCCTATGAGCCCAGTTCCAATTACATCTGCAGTCTAGAGAATCATATGCTGTACTGTATTATAAATAGTAATGACTAATCTAATAATGAAGTCTAGGGGCAGGGGCTTGAAATGCATTCAGTGCCTAGGTGCAACTTGGAAAAAAATTGGGTAGTTGCATAATGAAGCGTGTTTAGACAGCATGATGGAAGAAAGGTAGTATAACACAGGAAAAACAAAAGACCAAACCAATGAATGAATTGATTACTGTAAGGTTTTTAGTAATATAAAGTTTTTTCATACAAAACCACCAACTTTTTCCTTAGTTTAAAGTACTATAAGGGAAAAGATCCACCTCATCATAATCATACTTGCCAATATTGAGAAACCTCTACTACACATAGCTCAGTCCTGTACATGGTACAGCAAACATTTTTGCTTACTTTCTGTGCAACTGTAATAAATGATCACCACAGGTGGTCAGATTTTGGAGAGCCTTCATTATTTTTGCTTATTCAAAATATAAAATTACATGACAATAATGCTCCGATTTACTGTATTACAGACATTACCAGAATGATATTTTTATTCACTCTTAAAGCATAATTTGGAATGAGTAGGGGATATGATCTTCACAGAGTAACTCGAAGGACTACAATAATTTCATAGTATCCTAGGCTCATCACTCCTCCATCACAAATACTACAAATTGTTCAAATCATTTCTATTTTTCCAGTTATACAAACCGGAGTAATTTAATTGGGTTAACTCCACTGTCGTTTTCCTACGACCAAATTAAGGAAATCATGGGATTCTGGAAAACTTAAATCATGTGCCCAGAACAAATTTAGAATACAGTACAGTATAGTCAAACTTAGGAACTCACCATTTCCTCTGATAGATCCCATGGCGTACCAATAGAGGGTTGAGTATCAGGATAATTCTGAACTAATTGCTGCTCCTGATTTGTCTGTTGGATATGTTGCCCATCAAATCTTTGTTCTTGCACCTGCTCTCTATGAAAATTATTTGGGTATTGTAGGTTTGAATGGTGATTTTCAACATGAAAATAATTTCTTTGGTCATCCTGGTATGGTAGCCGAACATGGTTGTCCACAACTCTTTGCTCTGTGGGAGCTGGTGAGGCAACCAAGCTTGAGAAGTTCCTATTTGACCCTTGAGAAAGATCTTGGCTTATCATATCATAGATATCATCATCCAAAAGCTGCTCGTCACCTTCCATTTTCTAGGGGGGAAAAAATAGAAGTAAATATGAACAATAATAAAAAAACACTTAAACTATTCTCCTGAATAAAAAAAAATTTCCAACAATGTCAAGCAAAATACTTTTCAATCTTGGGTAGTTAGGTTTACAGGTGGATACAGTTTTGACTTTAACTATAGGGCAAGGGTGACCCCTAATCAAGTAGAGCATTTCCAATTTTATATCTCTTATTTTGTTATGTAATTTGTATTTTTCATAACTATACAAACCCTATTCTTTTAATAGGAGTATGATTTCAGCAAAACCCGAACTCTGCTGTTAAAATTTATAACGTTATATCAGTACTTACTGGCAGGTGTCGGGGAGGCCCCGCACCCTTGCATGGCTTTGACCTTCACCAAGAACTTGTGGAATGGTTGAGGCAAGTGTAGCTTGAAGAAATCCAGTTTGCATAATTAGAAAAAATATAAATTAGTCTAAAAATTTGTGATCTGTTCCTTCATGAATACAAACCCTCATCCTTCAATAGTTGACTTATTTTAAGGAGGATGCTTCTATAACCAAGATGGCTGGTTTAGGTGTCTGTCAGAGACAGAGAAAGCGATAGCCTAAAGAGGAGCTTTACATTGATAATATTTCTTCAACTATGTACAGTATAGATCTTTTAAAATTCTAGGTGTGGTTCCTGATTACAAATTTACTTTTGAGAAACACATTCGGCCTACTGTATTTCTTCTGTAATTGCACACCAAGAATGTCATAGGAGAGCAAGAGCTGATGAACGGAAGGCAGTAACTGTGCAATAGGACATTATCACCAAATTCTCCACCATGTCAGTGCTACGTTGCTCAATGGCATGACAGTCATTGCCCAATTTGCATCAGCTCGAGAAGGGTTTAGCCGATCTCAGCAACCTTGCCTGCTTTCTTCTGCTTCCCTTCCTAGCACACGGCCAAGTTGGGGGGTGAAAGGATGGAGCATCAACTCAACCCTTCCCAGCGGTAGAGGAGCTGCTGACCTTCGTGATCTGGGCTTTACCATCAGCTTCTTAGGCACTGGTTTACTTGGCTGTGAGGAAGAAGTCAGGTGGCAGTTAATCTGGAAGGGTCACTGTTCAATGGATAAGGGAGTCGTGATCCTCCTTTCTCCATTTGTTGACGGTGATCTCTATCTCATCTACAAGGAAGAGTATCGAGATGCATGGATAAACCCTGAGGGAGAGAGGTACTGCTTATCCCAGCATCCTAGAAAAGGAAGGGGTCACTGCATCTCTTTATAGCCCCCAATTTGCCCACTGGTTGGCTGACTGACGTGCCAGATACGCCAACGATTTGCTCCTAAAAGCATGAGGGCAGTGCGCTTCATTTCATGATCGGACAGATCCCGCCATGAAGCAAAGTATGCTACAGCTACAGCTCCAGCCATAGACACACCTTAATGGCCATGAATCCGATGGCAGAAAATGAAGTAGGCCTACATACCCCTTAACTTAAGTCTATCAGCAATAGTGCCTGTTATCAGTGCTGTTGCTAGTAGAACGATCAGAAGAGGCCAAGGAACTGCCTCCTCTGGTACATAAAAAAATCAGGTGCCGAGAAAGGGATGGGGGCAGGAGCCTAGTGGAACGCCTCGATCTGAGTGAATTATCAGGTTCAGTGATCTGTGAATTCACACTGACGAGTGCGTCCCGCACATGTATTAACCAGAGAACAGAGAGGAGAACCGAAGCGTCTATCAATCTCGGTCATCTCGCCCCTGATAGGTTCTGTGGAGGCCTCTCCATCATTAAATTCTCTGATGAAGGATGGAACCTTAAGGAATGTAGATTTAAACTGTTGTCTGTCTCCGCAGGGCACAGCCTCGTGTTGCAAGAAAGGGAATCTTCCCTTGCCCGAGAAACCTCTCCTATCCCTCAGAGGGATGGCTAAGAGTATGCATTCTCCAAGCCAAAGACAGAGCCTGGTCTATACTGCGTTGGGGAAGCAGGAATTGTGGTTCAACGAGAAGTCTTGGCAGCCTTACTGCTCTTCTCCCTCTTGCCCTCAGTGATCAAAGACACGCTAGGTGACATGATCTCCGAAGGGCGGAGGAGAACGAGACAAATGATCAGATCGCTGTGTCATACTTTAGAGGAAGTCCTACAATAGCAACTTCCTCTGTTACAGAAAGACATTCTGCTCCAGGGAGTGTCAAAAGCTAATCCTAGATACAGTATCGCCGATTGTTTCTTCTCTGGTTGCCTATGTGAGGGAAAATCAAGCTTAGAACCGACTAATTGTATTGCTAGAAATCCAATGGTCAAGTCCTGAAGAAGCATCTTGTGACCATGACAGGTTTCAAGCCAATGGTCACACCTTTAAGTCAGGCTAAGGCCATGATTTGCAACACTCAAATCCTGACCCCTAGCAGACGACAGATAGAAATGTCTCTTACCTCATTTGGACTTCTCGTCAGGCTTGCCCTTAGGAGACTTAGTCAATGGCGGTCTTCCTTCCGGGAGACTCAACTAAAATGTCGCTCGGGAAGAGTTGCTTAGTCTACAATGTTTTTTTTTTCTCCTGCGAGGAGTAAGAGCATGAAGACAAGAATGCGATGCGCCTTTGTCTTTGGAGATTATGATTTCAATAGTTTGCTGCCCCTTACTTCACAACATGATACTTGTGAACAATTAGCACATTTCATTACTTTCGCCTCAATAATCGTGTTTGTGCCTGAGATCATGCCTGTGAAAGTGTACCCGAACTTGGCCGTGCGGGTGACTTGGATCTAGTGTGGTGTTTGTCATGCGCTTGCCAGTGATCGTTCAGTCTTTAAGACGATACTGTATAGAGGAAGGATTAGCCGTCCAAGATCTTTCTTTTGTTACTTGTGGCACAGATTGACTAAACTTCTTTCAGGTGATCATACTTATGGAGATGATCTTGCATATGAAGCATATCTACAAGGCGACATGTTCATGCGCATAGGGACTGATGATCCATTCTCCTCTCAGCAATATCGTGTAGGAGATTGTCGAGTCGTAATCGTTGGTTCTCCACAGACCTCTGATACTTTGGTGATCGTGCTCATGATTCATCGTTCTGATGATCTCCTTTGTGCGCCTTTCCTGTTCGTGGAAGGGTACTATCGGGGCTCATTTATTTCGCCCAGGAGCACAATCAGCATCAGGCGAGGTCTTTGGGGTAGCTTCCGTTGTTTGACTGAATGTTCCTGCACACGAAGACGGAGTCAATGGAGGGAACATCCCTGGGCAGGAGAGGGAATAGAGCATAGCTCTTTATCTTGAATGGTGGCACTCATGACAAATTTCTTGCTACATTTGGCATTTGAAGCAAGGGCAGGTGCCCTAGGACCTTGTAGTTTTGTACCCTAATGTTTCCTCAGGGAGAAAGGTTTCGGTAAAGCGCTACTGTACTCCTCCCACTAAACAATGCTGAGGAACCAGGAAGAGGCTCAAGAGCTTTGACGAAGTCTGTCGTCCTGTTCCTCAGATAACTCCTCCTTTTCTTCCAAGTGGCAAGCAGCTCCTCAGCAGGGGAAGAAGAAGGCAAAGGAACAAAGGAATCTAGTGATGGACAATAATTATGCTTCTCTTTCACCGGAGTCAAGGATCTGGCTGCAGGGGGAGTTTCAGCAACCAGTGAAAGCAAGCGAGAATACATCGTTACGTTACCCATAGCTCTCCTCTGCAGCCAAGGAACGATGTGGCAACACGGTGAGAAGACTACTGGCTAGGAGTTTCTTAGCTGACAGGGATCTATTGATCCCATGGGGAGGCCACAGAATATAAATAAAGATCTTTGCAAGTCATCATCCGACAAAATATTGGTACAGTTTTGGGAAAGTATTACCTTCACTAGAGAACGGCATTACTCCTGTCTCGCTCAACTAACTCACACAGGGAAAGGAAGGGGTCTCATTTCTTCTAACCTTCTCCAACGGTCCACTCCACCGTGATCAACTCCCTATACTCAGAATAGGGGGAATCCTGTGAAAAGTCATGCCCTCCTTGCAGAAGCTACAAAAGTGATGAGGGTCGACCTCTGCATTCCTCATATGACAGCCACAACCTTGGCCGGGCTTCCAAAGACACAAATGTATGTCCGACAACAGTGACATTATCGTCAACAGCAATCATGGAAATATAAAGTTATAAAGAAGTAAATCAGATCATTAGAACAGGCCAACATAGGACACCAACATCGTCTAGAAGGTCCAGGCCTTAAGTGTAAGATTGTACAGTTTACTGCAAAGTACTTATCACAGGTCATTGATCAGTCTGGTGTCGTCATTAATCACCATGGTTTACAATTGTATAGCACTCAGGTCAACGTAAGTGCATTTTGTTCAACGACAGTGCACAGAATAGGTCTTATTATATTAGTAGTGTATAATTAAAAACAACAGCTTTGTTATTGAGACTTATCTTTGATATACAAAAAGTTTTCTGGGTGTATGCGCTGTAGTTTGGGGGACAGATGTTTAACTTTCTTAATCCTTTTACCCCCAAAGGACGAACTGATACGTTTCACAAAAGCCATCCCTTTACACCCATGGACGTACCGGTACGTCCTTTCATATTTTTGATAATTTTTTTGAGAAAATTCAGGCATTTTCCAAGAGAATGAGACCAACCTGACCTCTCTCTGACAAAAAATTAAGGCTTTTAGAGCAATTTTAAAAAATATATATACTGCAAAATGTGCTGGGAAAAAAATAACCCCCTGGGGGTTAAGGGTTGGAAATTTCCAAATAGCCTGGGGGTAAAAGCGTTAATACTTACCCTATCTATTTTCTCCATGGGTAAAAATTTTAATATTTTGGTCTCAATTACATTAGGTAACTATTTTTACGATTTACGAAAAATTAATTTTTCTTTTTACTTAGCCTAACACTGAGTACCCTGTCCTTTACTTAGCCGTTAAAGAAACTGGGGAGGAATACTGTACCCTGAAATTCCTTGCCTATGGCCAACCCCCAAAAACTAACCCTAGTCGAGGTCAAAAGTCGAAACTAATGCATGATTTCATCTCTGAATCGCCAATTTCCCATATCATTTCTGAATCACTAATTTCTCACTTAAGTAAGGACAGTTCTCCAAATTGGTGTTACTGCACTGTATGTACTATAAAAGCAGGTTTACAGGGTCGAACGCTTCGTCAAACGCAGTTCGACAGACAAGTGTTACAAGTGATGTTCGTGATTCTCTTAAACGTTTGTCGAACGGTTCGAAGAGTCTGTTGTCGCCTGACTTATGTAGACAGGGCCTCAATTGTCCACAAACGTTATGCATTTGTAGCTGACTCCACCTCTTCGAACCGTTTGACATGCAGGTTCGTCGAACCATTTGTCATGCAAGTTCGTCGAACCGTTTGACATGTAGGTTCGTCGAACCGTTCAACCGCTTAGACCCAGCTTACGACAACAGTATAGCCTATAATGTAGTCATGGGCTATACACTTATTCATCTTTCCTTTAGGTAGATAACTTGACAGAGCTAAATTTTATTCCCAGCTATTATCAAATAACGGAATGTCTCTAATCATGCACTATTAATGTGGTAAATTTTATTTGTTTCTTTTGCTGTTTCCTAATAGTTTACCGGCAAAGCTTACGACTGACTTGCCAATCTATGAGGACGCTATCGATAATGGGATCTTGGGTTTATAGAACACTGCTTTAGTCTAACGTTATAATACATTAATAATGTCATAGTTATTAGAAGTCGGAGACAGTCCTAGGATTAGGACTGGTAAGGTCATTTGGGAGCCAATTGAACAAGTGGTTCTATACACCTACATGAGCTCTTCCATGCTACATCACCGGTCGTATCTTTAGTTTAAGTGATTAATCCATTCTTCTTAAACACATTAAACCATTGTAACAGCACGATGAAAAATCACAACTCAAAAAAGGTAAAAATATTAGCAAAAAGTTTACTCAACTGTCTTATCGTATTCTAACACCGATCGAGTTGCCTTAGCCTTATAAGACAATGGAAAATTACCAATAGTAACAGATTACTCACCTTTGACGTTAATAACACGACCGTCTATCCCGTTAAACATTCAAAACTTCATACAGAAAAGTAGTCGTAGGCGTTGGCATAAGATGATTCTGAGCATGTCTAGTGACGCATGTTTACTCCTCACCTCTAAGGCACTAACTGAACCGCGGCAGTGTTGCTAGTCCAAAAATCTCCAGACTCATGATAAAAAAAAACCCAAACAACCCAAAACTCCCCATTTCCACAATTATTATTTTCTTCTGATCTTTTAAGCTTTACAAATATAGAAATTACTAACTATATTTCATGTAAGTGCAAGCAAACTAATTGCAACAATATCAATGTTGACTCATCTTTGATTCTTCATAGAAATTTGTAGAGAATATCCCCATCAGACACCCAAAATCCGCAAATCTAGGGATAAATTCCCATAACTGGCAACGCTTACTGAGCGTTGTTGTTCTCTTCTTCTCAGTTCTCACGTGGATTTTAAAACATCCCGCCAACTTTGCAACAGATGGCAAGTAGATTTTCCATTTATTTAATAATATATTTTGCCCGAATGTTCATTATTACATAATACGATGCTTGACGTGGATATTTTAAACTATTAGCTAAATCATAAGAGATAATCAGCAAAGCGGATCATCGCGCATATTAAAATGCTTGTTATTTGTATTTCTACTACTTGGCAACTCGAAGTGATGAGTGGCCACAATTGCCCGTTTTGTGGAGAGAGAGAGAGAGAGAGAGAGAGAGAGAGAGAGAGAGAGAGAGATCTTTAATCTATTATAAAGTGGAAAGGGGTCCTTCTGTTACATTGCAATAGATATTTACACAAAATTTGAGAGAGAGAGAGAGAGAGAGAGAGAGAGAGAGAGAGAGAGAGAGAGAGAGAGAGAGAGAGAGAGAGAGAGGGGGGTCTTTAATCCATCATAAAGTGGAAAGGGGTCCTTCTGTTACATTGCAATAGATATTTACAGAAAATTTGAGAGAGAGAGAGAGAGAGAGAGAGAGAGAGAGAGAGAGAGAGAGAGAGAGAGCGTACCTTTTTCACGACAGCAAACGAATTTGGAATTATTTTCTTACATGACCTTAAAATAGGAATGAGATGCAGCACTATTATTGAATAGTAGAAATAATCTGTTAAGTATAATTTACGTTAAAAGTCTTGAAGAGAAGTGTTAGTTTTTTTTCTTTTCAACACAACACAAAATATGATTATCCGAGAGAAAATGCATTTAATGACTAAATAATAATCTTCATTAATACAGCTAAAGGGAAGAGAAATTCTAAAGATGCTTGGTAAACTATCATATGCCATTAATTTCCTAGTTTCGTTTTGAGGTTGTCAAACCTCATTTTGGTTCATCTGGTGTCCCGTTAATTTGTCAGTTCGGTTAGATTTTATCTGATCGACTATATACTGGGTCTTAACCGTCTCTGTTTATAGGCCTACACTTCTTTTTCATTAAAAAGTCTTTAAATTTTCCGTTTTTACTTAATGAGGCTTATAAAGTACAGCACTTTTTCCATTCCTGTCTTATCTTGTCTCCTAAAGTATATATTTATATATATTTCTATGTGTATTTATTTATGGCCATTGGTGGTTTAAGAATGGCCGGTCATGAATGGCAGAGGCAAGGGACAGTGACATTGTCCTATCAAGCAGGACAATGCCTTAAAGACTGACCATACATACATATGATCAGCAACCAAGCCCCCTTTCCACCCAAGCTAGGACCAAGGAGGGACAGGCAATGACTGCTGATGAATTGGCAGATAGACTTATAGGCTCCCCCATACCCGCCATCCTTAGCTCACAAGGATAGTGTTTTTTTCACTTGGCATATAAATTTGTATTCATACAAATTCACTTTTAACCTTTTATTAGTGATCAGATAAGTTCTCCTATATAGCCTATTACCATATTTTTGGTATCACATTGTTTTAAAGATTGTATAGTTCATCTATGAAATATTTACTTTGTTTATTACTTATCTCGTGGTTCATTTCCTTTTCTCACCGGGCTATTATTCCGTTGGAGCCCTAGGGCTTATAGCATCTTGCTTTTCTGAGTAGGGTTGTAGCTAAGCAAGTAGTCGTAGTATTATTATTATTATTATTATTATTATTAATAATAATAATGTAGGCATATATGCATCGATATATATACATAGCCTATATATATATATATATATATATATATATATATATATATATATATATATATATATATATATATATATATATATATATATATATATATATATATATATATATATATACTGTATATACATAGCCTATATATATATATATATATATATATATATATATATATATATATATATATATATATATATATATATATATATATATGTGTGTGTGTGTGTGTGTGTGTGTGTGTGTGTGTGTGTGTAAAATTACACAAAAACTCACGTATAACAGGGAGAGTAAATCTGATCAACCAACTATAGACGCTCCAGAAGCTAGTCAACCAATGATGCTCCCACCACAAGCGGGCTAAAACGACACCTTCGGATTCAGTCCAAGCAAGCGTACGTACCAGACGAGAACTCCATGGCTGCTTCATTATGAAATTTGATTAAATACTTCTCTATTTATCAAAATATCGAAATTTTCTATATTTTTTATTCATGAGAACAACTTGATAAGTTCTAAGATTTTAGTTCACCAAAGCTTGACACTAAAGGTTGGTTCTATTGGAGTAAAAAATTCTATTCACAAAAATACGTTCGTCAAGCGGCCATATTCTTAATGAAGTTAGAACGTTTCATGAAGCTCACATGATATTGTCGGAAATTCTATCGTTTTCCTTCTACACGTAAACAGAAATATAGAGTTTTTTTTTAATGTAAGACGATTATAGTGCAGAATTGGAAATTTTTAAAAAGGAAAAACAAGATTTTTCTGCAATTATCAACATCTTTTACCTTGCATATGCAGTACCATTCAATTCTAACGTGCATATAGTCTTGACCTTCTATATTAGCTCTTCCCTTTAAATCCATCTTTAGACAACAAAAAAAATAGTTTTTTCATCAATATCGAACTTTTCCCATAATCACACAGGATATTATTAGGATATAAATATTCTACATTTAATACTACTAGTAGCATGATCTTTGTCCATATGTTGCAGACTTTTTTTATCATCATCTTTCCTACGCCTATAGACGCAAAGGGCCTCGGTTAGATTTCGCCAGTCGTCTCTACTTGAGCTTTTATTTCAATACCTCTCCATTCATCATCTCCTACTTTGCGTTTCATAGTGCTCAGCCATGTAGGCCCGGGTCTTCCAACTCTTCTAGTGCCTTGACCATATGTTTTTTTTTATAAACAATTACAAATTTTCATATGCAAACTGACCAAGTACATGAAATCAAAAGTAAAAGAAAGAAAGGGATTGCAAAAATTAAATGTAAAATTGAAAAATATTTACAAAATACGCAACAACGTGTACTAAAATCTAGACATACAAAAGGGGAGATTTTTTCTATGGATTGGCTACGGTTACAAACAGAATATTACTTTTACTTACTTTAATTTAAGGGCTACTTTACTATTATTATTATTATTATTATTATTATTATTATTATCATCATTATTATTACTTTCTAAGCTACAACCCTAGTTGGAAAAGCATGATGCTATAAGCCCAGGGGCTCCAACAGGGAAAATAGCCCAGTGAGGAAATGAAACAGAAAAATAAAATATCTTAAGAATATCTTAAGCTGCAGGGGAACCCTACCCTCTACAGGAGTAGTTTTAATTCATTTTATCGTATAGAATCCAATGCATTACAAGGTAGAAAATCTCAGTGATATCAGTTGTGGATTATTGCAAACGACTGTTAAAATATATATTCCAGTCAACAAAGATAAACGATAATATAGTATTCTGATTTTCTTGCCGACAGATAACGCCGTATCACATTATTGAACTGCTAGAATACGTTATCAATGTTTCATGACTGGCAGACTCAGAAAGGTGTAATTCCCGCAATAAGTGTACTAGATACCGGGACATTCCAAGACAATACCGCTGATAACATCCATGATATGCAGGGCACAAGTCTCTGTTGATATTAAAATATTGTTACTGTTCTTAAAATGTTAATTTTATAGATAGTAGGTTAGCCAGGGCACCAACCACCCGTCGAAATACTATTGCTAGAGAGTTAGTAGGTCCTTTGATTGGCCAGACAGTACTACATTGGATCCTTCTCTCTGGTTACGGTTCATTTCCCCTTTGCCTAAACATACACCGAACAGTCTGGTCTCTTCTATACTTATTATCCTCTGTTCTCATACACCTGACAACACTGAGATTACCAAATAATTCTTCTCTCAAGGGGTTAACTACTGCACTAATTTTTCAGTGGCCACTTTCCTCTTCGTAAGGATAGAAGAGACTCTTTAGTTCTATAATAAGCAGCTCTTCTAGGAGAAGGACACTCCAAAATCAAAACATTGTTCTCTAGTCTTGGGTAGTGCCATAGCCTCTGTACCATGGTTTTCCACTGTCTTGGGATAGAGTTTTCTTGCTTGAGGGTAGAATCGGGCATACTATTCTATCTTATTTCTTTTCCTCTTCCTTTGTCAAAGTTTTTAGTTTATATAAGAAATGTTTATTTTAATGTTGTTACTGTTCTTAAAATACTTTATTTCAATTGTTAATTACTTTTCTTATTTCCTTGTTTCCTTTCCTCACTGGGCTATTTTCCCTGTTTGAGCCGTGGGGCTTATAGCATCCTGCTTTCACAACAAGGGTTGTAGCTTAGCAAGTAATAATAATAACTGCCAATTGCTTCTCTTTTAGTTGATTCATTTCATTATTTCCTTTCCTCACTAGAATATTTTTCCCTGTTGGAGCACTTTTCCAGTGTTGTAGCTTATCTAGTAATAATAATAATAATAATAATAATAAGAAGAAGAAGAAGAAGAAGAAGAAGAAGAAGAAGAAGAAGAAGAAGTTTGAAGTGGCAGAGAGACTAAGTAAGATTTTGTCAACATTACAAAAATATATACAAATAAATTATCATTTTTACCTAATCTTGACGAGCGGTAGAAATTCCAGAAAAGACATATGAACATTAATATTATAAAACTACAAATTCGCTCTCTAAGTTTTAAAACTACAAATTCGTTCTTCAAGAAATGAAAGCGCTCTACAGGCTCGTTGGCACTACTGTATAAACCAGATTAAAATTGTCTTTATGTAAAGACAAACTTATTCTTAGAAAAAAACAATTAGACTGAACGCTAAACGAAAGGCCTATTGGTTTCCTTCAAAACGAAAATCACATATGATAGTTATTTTCATTTTTTTATAGTTTATATATGAAAGATTTATTTTAATATTAATATTGTTCTTAAATTTCTCTTGTCGTTTTTCCCTATTTCCTTTCCTCGTTGGGCTGTTTTCCCGGTAGGAGCCCTTGGGCTTATTGCATGCTGCTTTTCCAACTAGGGTTTAGCTTAGCAAGTAGTAATAATAATAATAATAATAATAATAATATGTAAATAGGAACTTATTCTTCAAATAAATAAAAGACTAAACGTTAAATGAAAGGCCAATTAGTATTCTTCAAAACGAAAAGCATCTACAAAATTAATAATAAAAAAAACCGTATTTGTATATTTTCTATTTGAAGGTTTAAAGGTCGCTCATGAATGGCGGAGGCAAGGGACAGTGACATTGCCCTAGCAATCAGGACAATGCCCTACAGACTGACCATATATTATATGAAAAGCGCCCAAGCCTCCTCTCCACCCAAGCTAGGACCATGGAGAGCCAGGCAGTGGCTGCTGATGACTCTCTATCATCAGCAGATGAACCTGTAGGCTCCCCAAAACCCCAAACCTTAGCTCACAAGGATGGTAAGGTTGCAGACACTAATGGCACAAACGAGTCTGAGCGGGACTCTGAACCCCGACTGGCAAACACCAGGCAGAGACGTTACCAATCAGGCTAATGGTGAATTGGACCCCGAGTCTAATTATAAAAAGAGAAAAAAAAAAAAGACAGCACAGAAGGCAATCCCGGAAATTGCCCATATACTTAGGCCTATTCCGATAATGTCCGAGAAAAGTTTTCGGACGAGGTTAAAAGGCGCCGACTTTGGACGTCCTACTGGGAGCTACGGACCCAAGACGAAAGAGAGACCACAAAATCCTTGACCGTTGACCCTTCCATTACGAAGATCTGGATTCGTAGCGAAGACGAATATAAATATGATTTTATAACGACACGACATATTCTAAGTTCGTTTCATTTACGTTCCATTCGCAAAAACGAACTGTTTTCTTTACTTATAAGACAATTTATTGAAGAAATCCTTAGGCTCGTGGTATCTTACTTTTCCAGCTAGGGTTATAGCATGGATAATAATAATAATAATAATAATAATAATAATAATAATAATAATAATCTCTCACATCTGCAACCAAGTGTAAGTTCTATATCATGGCATACGTATAGGGAAAAACGATATATATATAAGAACGAAAAAAATTCCAGTAGCGACCTTGTCCTGAACGCGCTGGGGTTTGGGATCCCAAAAGGTCCTCTTCTGAGTCATCGCTCTAAGAAGGGAGGAAGAGACAGGTGGGATGAAAGGTATTGAGGGTAAAATCTCAGACTTACAGATGAGATTAACAGGTTTGAAACTTGGACTGTATTGGTGATTTTCCTTAGCTAATAATGGAGAAAAGCCGTTGGTGAATAGGCTTCGAGAAGGTAAAGCAGATTCTAATGGACACTATGCAGTGTATAAATCTTCTCTCCATAATCATCTGATAGATTAGTTAAAACGAAAATCCAGAGGTAACATTGTGTATAGGTCTATATGCAGTGTAGTACTATATGCAGTATAGGACTATAAGCAGTATAGTACTATAAGCATTATAGGACTATAAGCAGTATAGTACTATAAGCATTATAGGACTATAAGCAGTATAGGACTATAAGCAGTATAGGACTATAAGCAGTATAGTACTATAAGCAGTATAGTACTATAAGCGGAATAGGACTAAATGCAGTACAGTATTATATGCAGTATAGGACTATATGCAGTTTGGAATACAAGACTGAACATCATAACAAACACATCCTTCGGCAACAAAATGAGATAACGCTAATCTAGCCACTTATATAAAAGGTGATCTTACCGCTCTTCATACCAGCGATAAGACACAACAAAGAACAAAAAATTAAAGTTACCGAGATTACGGAGGATTTCTTCTTTTCACGACTCCTGGAGAGAGAGAGAGAGAGAGAGAGAGAGAGAGGAGAGAGAGAGAGAGAGAGAGAGAGAGAATTTTGATTGTTCTCCATCTACCCTACTGTGATGTGAATCACGGTATAATAAAAACGTAATAGGAAAATTAAGATAATGCTTGGTCATTGTATAATCTTTACTTCATAGTACAAATGTGATGAAAACAATACTACAGGCACACGTAAGAGGGATTCAGTATGTACACACTTGAGATCTTGGGACATATTGATACAAGCTCAAACGCACTATCTCAATATTAATCTACGTGAAAAGCAACAATGATAACGTTAGCGGTATACTTGAAAGCAAAATCTGAGGAAAAAAATCTACTTAAGTTCCAAATAAATTATTACTTGGAATACACAAGTATTCAAACTTAATTCAATCACAAATTGTGTAGGTGGAACAGACAGGAATAGTGTTCATAACGTTTCCATTAGATACTGCAGGTTTGGGATAATAAAAACAAAACATCACACAGTTATCCACATGACTATTAAGTAGGTCCGACCGTAGCATTGATACCATTCCTTCGGGACTGCACGATATGGGTATAAAACTATCCATAAAATAGAAAAGCAGAGAAAGAGGATGTTTGAAAATCAGACAAAAAAATTAAAAAGGAAATACGAAAAGATGGTAACGACTACGAACCAGGTGCCTTTTAATGTAAACGAACCTGGCAACAATGAGTAGTTGGCTACTATGGGTCAGTAGCCTCGACCCTAGGGCAATGGTCATCTAGGAGGGGGGGAGGCGTTTGAAGCTGGAGGGGACTAAAGGATCTTGTTGCTTGGCGAAACAAACAAGACCTATCCTTCATCCTTCCCAATAAGCCCCCATCCCTTTCTCAAGTCCGTGACTCCGTGTTTGTTTCTTGGTAACAAACAGGTCTGAAGAACAACTACTCGGTCTCTCTGACTCTCTCCGTCCCTCGGGTAGGAGCGAGAGAGGGAGTAGTTACACCCTGGAGTAAACATAGAAATGCCTTACATAACTATAACTATATTATTATTATTATTATTAATTGTTAAGCTATAACCCTCGTTGGAAAAGCAAGATGCTATGGGCCCAGGGGCTCCAACGGGGAAAAATACGCCAGTGAGAAAAGGAAATAAATAAACTACATGAATTGTGATTAACAATTAAAATAAAACATTTTAAGAGCAGCAAAACCATTAAAATAATTCTTTAACATATAAACTATAATAAATTAAGAAAAAAAACAAGAGGAAGATGAATAAAAACAGAATAGCGTGCCCGTTACTGTTGGCAAAATTGCAATTTTGTCTTGGATCCTGTGACGAATGTCGGACTATTCAACTATCCAGTCTATTTTCGCTTGTCAGTGCCCCCCCCCCACACACACACACCCGCCCTCCGTAGATACTAAGGGGATTACTGAGTGACTGGGATAAACACTCATCCCAGTACCTGGCTGTTTTCGAGTTTTTAACACGTGGGTTTAAAAACATCACCAGGGTTCACTCACCAGAGAAAAGTATCATAACTTGAAGGTGAATTGGTATTATTATTACTAGCTAAGCTACAACCCTAATTGAAAAAAGCTGAATTTAAGAAGAGCCTAAAGACATTACTTTTCACATCATATGATTTGGAAGATGCTACAATCAAAGAATTGTATAAGTTATAATGAAAATGTTTCGTTAGATGATTAATATGGACCCGCCCGAGAAGTAGTTCACTCGACTTCAGTGGAGGGTTAGATTTAAACCCAAAACAAGTAAATAAGTAAGTATTAGCCCAAGGGCTCCCACAGGAGAAATAGCTAAGTGAAGAGAGTATAAAGATCGTATGTTTCTTCTTAAAATGCTAGCCAGAGAACTTCAACTCATTCATTCATTCTTCTTAAAATTAATCTTAAACATGTTTTATATTTTCATCAAATCAGATCTTGAGGAAAATGTGAGAAAAAAACATAATTGCCCTGAGGGCAGCGGAGAAAGGTCAGAAGTAAGGAATCTTGGACACTTCTACATCGGCTAAACACAGGTTTCCACCCAATTGCCCCTTGGATGTTTTAAGGCAGCAATGGACGTCTCTAGGTCTGTATGTCTATCTAGTCATTGTATTAAGTACACAAACCATTTTTTCCATTGCTATTATTCCCTGTTGAAGCCCTTGGACTTTAAAAATCCAGATTTTCCAACTAGGGTTGTAGCTTAGCTAGTAGTAGTAGTAGTAGTACAGTAGTAGTAACAATAAAATTCGAATGAAGAATTAGACATGAATACCTCGTTTTCTGTATGCCAAGCTGACTTCACGCCACCCAGCAACCTTGACCTCTGGGAAAGACAGCAGTCCAGTTCAATTTTGAATATTTCTAGCGTACTTTTTCATTTTACAATCCCTTAAAAACAAAGCAAGTGAACTATATGGCATTGTAGCTTAAAAAATAACTTTCCTTAACCCATGAAACAATATAATAGAACAAAAAATTGCTAGCTTTCTATTGTAGCCTAGTCAAGTACTTAATCGGGGTTCAGTACTATTAACAGTTAACTGTTTTGATGTCGCTAGAAACTAGCATCAAAATGCTGTATCGACTACAGATATTTTGAATTCAAAATTAAGTTTAAAGAAGCTGTAAACTAACTTGATGTACTGTATGTCTGAGGTGAGAATGAAGAAAATTAAATCTTGGAATATAATTAAACAGTTCACAGCGTCACATCTGCCAACGAGCACCGCTCTTCCTCAGGGTTTTTCCAACAACAAAAGTGTAGGTTTACCACAATGGGAGACTTGAGATTGGTACGTATGGAAACTATAGTAGTTATGATAAACGTTGGGTCGCGAAATACACTCACATATGATGTCTCGTGCACCAAATATATTTTTAACTAAATGACTTTTTATCAAAGAAGATCCATAACATTTAATTTTAAAGTACACCAATTTCACCAGCTTACATTTCAATGGGGAATTTCATTTCAGAATATAAATCTGACTAAAACCAAATAAAGGTTACCTAAATTAATAAGACTGTTGATAAATTGAAAAAAAAAATAGAGTCAAAAGACGATTGTACAATGAAGTCCAAACTAAATTCCCACAGTCTCATCCCGATTGTAATCCGCAGAAACATGAAACCTCAACAAATGTACGCACTTTCCTGAGAGAGAGAGAGAGAGAGAGAGAGAGAGAGAGAGAGAGAGAGAGAGAGAGAGAGAGAGAAATTTACCATAGATCCACTAAAGAAACAAATTGACCACCATAAATTCTCTCTAGATAAAACCATAACAAACAGTTGAGAGAGAGAGAGAGAGAGAGAGAGAGAGAGAGAGAGAGAGAGAGAGAGAGAGAGAGAGAGAGAGATAGAGAGATGGGAATACCCAGAACGAGTTAACTATGAACATGGTCCTCCACATTTTACTGGGATTATTGATCGTGATCCGTTATCAAATGAATGCAAATCATCTTTAGAAGGAAGTCTTTACATTACCTAAAAAAGGAACACAGGATATTTAAGTTATGACGAGAGAGAGAGAGAGAGAGAGAGAGAGAGAGAGAGAGAGAGGAGAGAGAGAGAGAGAGAGAGAGAGAGAGAGAGAGAGAGAGAGAGATATTTGGAGGGGGAACTGGAGGCAAAGTAGAGGAAGGCATGAATGAAGGAACACGGGATATTTAAATTATGACGAGAGAGAGAGAGAGAGAGAGAGAGAGAGATATGGGATATTTGGAGGGGAACTGGAGGCAAAGTAGAGGAAGACATGAATGAAGGAACACAGGATATTTAAGTTATGACGAGAGAGAGAGAGAGAGAGAGAGAGAGAGAGAGAGAGAGAGAGAGAGAGATTTGGAGGGGGAACTGGAGGCAAAGTAGAGGAAGGCATGAATGAAGGAACACAGGATATTTAAGTTATGACGAGAGAGAGAGAGAGAGAGAGAGAGAGAGAGAGAGAGAGAGAGAGAGAGAGAGAGATATGGAGGGGAACTGGAGACAAAGTAGAGGAAGGCATGAATGAAGGAACACAGGATATTTAAGTTATGACGAGAGAGAGAGAGAGAGAGAGAGAGAGAGAGAGAGAGAGAGAGAGAGAGAGAGATTCTGGGGGAACAAGAAGCAAAACAGGAAGGCATGAATGAATGAATAAGAGATGGAGAGATAGAAAAATTGATAAGAAGGAACATCAATGGCTGCAATAAAAGACTGGAGAAGATTAAGTATCATTTGAGAACATCTTCCTTTCCTCCTTCATTATACTTTTCTTCATTATCGTGTGCAAAGATACAGGATGTGGCCCGGAAAGTAAAGCTAGGAGAATCAATTTCCTTTAACTCTCAGATATCACCCTTTCTCTGAAGAGCTTTCATGACATAATTAAAACATAAACAGAAAATTAAAAAAAAAAAAAAACTAGAACGGTCACTCAGTAGCTGGCATATACCTTCAACTATATCATGTATATCATAAGATATGCAATACAATTATGCACATTTTGGCACTAGGTTCATGCAAATATATATATATATATAATATATATATATATATATATATACTATATATATATATATATATATATATATATATATATACATATATATATATATATATATATATATATATATATATATATATATATATATATATATATATATATATATATATATATATATATATATATATATATATAAGCCGGATATAACAAAACCTTTTTTTCTTTTTTTACTTTTCCGTGACCTTGACCTTTGACCCAATTAGTCTCAATAGGTAATTAAAACGCCTTAGGATTATTGCAAATCATCCCAACAAATTACATGAGATTTGACCACGATATAGCTTAAAGACGTTGTTGACCTTTTCATGACCTCGACCTTGATCGTTTTGAATGTCACAAGATAGACAATTTAATTATGCACATTTTGGCAAAAGATTAATCCAAATCGGATAAAAACTTGCCGCGATATAGCAAAACCTTTTTTATCTTTTTGTTACCTTGACCTAATCAAATTGTCCTTGGATCATGGCCGATCATTCCACAAAATTTCATGAGCTTCGGTCAAATAGTTTTTGAGTTAAACGAATCACAAACAAACAAAACCAAATAAATACACGCCTGAAAAATATACTTTCTAGCGAATTTTAAAAAAAACTGCTACGTTGGAAAAATAAAAAACTGCTCCCGTCATCAAAATGCCTTCTCGGTAATAATAAAATATTCTATCGCAAACTACTCCTACAATAGACACCGACGTGGCTATCAAAAAAAAAATAAATAAATAAATAAAATAAAATAAAAAAAATTGCTCGCGTCATTGGAATTCATTTTAATTCAGATTTGAAGAAAGATAAAAAATGAATAAAAAAATATATATGAAGAAATGTTCAAGTTTTTGTTAATTTCCTTTGTAAATTAATCAGTCCGTGAAAAGTCTTGCATGAAGCCTTGAAAAGAAAAAGAAAAAAAAAAGCTGTTTGCGACAAAGATTTCATCAGTAATCAAAGGAAAAACAACAAAAGGGGCAATGAAAAAGAAACTGGAATTCACAGACACGGGAGTAACAGTGGGCTCATCACCTGTGGTTCTGTTCTAACAAAAAACAATCGAAATTTGGTACATTTATATAAAACCATCTGTAATAGAGACGCCTCAGCATTCATATAATAAGCAAAAAAGAAAATAAACTGAAATGAATGATATTTCTATACAATTAATTGACAACTTTATATTAACATGAACATTAATAGCAGAAATTAAACCTAATGGCAGTAAAAATGGATTTTTTTTATAAGCAAAAGACTTAGAGAGAGAGAGAGAGAGAGAGAGAGAGAGAGAGAGAGAGAGAGAGAGAGAGAGAGAGAGATTTTAAGGAAAACTGGAGGCTAAGAATGAACACAAGAATGAATGAATGAGATGAGAAGATACAAAAACATCATAATGAGGAACAGCAATGTTGTTTTTTTCTGTCTCTTAGCGTTATTACCATAATCATTCTTTCCATAGCTGCTCTATTTATAACTAGCTTATGTTCTAGGACTTTAGTAAGGGTCCAAGTTTCTGATGGTCATTTTGTTGAGTACAGTAAACGCTCTCCATTCCATGCGTATCATTCCATTAATTTCGGTCTCGTGTCCTGGTGAAACTCTAACTTTTAACTGTCTGTCATAAGTAAGTATATTCATTAACAATCCCTGCAGGCTCGTCCATATCTATTATTTAGTGTCTCTGCATTTTCATTGAACATTATCTTTTACTCATATTCAATTTCCGTCCAATATTTCTGTTTTCCCTATTCAAATCTACTATCATCTTTTGTATTGAACATTATCTTACTTTTACTCATATTCAATTTCAGTCCTATATTTCGGCTTTCTCTATTCAAATCTTCTAGCATTATCTTACTTTTACTCATATTCAATTTCAGTCCTACATTTCGGCTTTCTCTATTCAAATCTTCTAACATTATCTTACTTTCAGTCCTACATTTCGGCTTTCTCTATTCAAATCTTTTAACATCTTACTTTCAGTCCTACATTTCGGCTTTCTCTATTCAAATCTTTTAACATCTTACTTTCAGTCCTACATTTCGGCTTTCTCTATTCAAATCTTCTAACATTATCTTACTTTCAGTCCTACATTTCGGCTTTCTCTATTCAAATCTTTTAACATCTTACTTTCAGTCCTACATTTCGGCTTTCTCTATTCAAATCTTTTAACATTATCTTACTTTCAGTCCTACATTTCGGCTTTCTCTATTCAAATCTTTTAACATCTTACTTTCAGTCCTACATTTCGGCTTTCTCTATTCAAATCTTTTAACATCTTACTTTCAGTCCTACATTTCGGCTTTCTCTATTAAAATCTTTTAACATCTTACTTTCAGTCCTACATTTCGGCTTTCTCTATTCAAATCTTCTAACATTATCTTACTTTCAGTCCTACATTTCGGCTTTCTCTATTCAAATCTTTTAACATCTTACTTTCAGTCCTACATTTCGGCTTTCTCTATTCAAATCTTCTAACATTATCTTACTTTCAGTCCTACATTTCGGCTTTCTCTATTCAAATCTTTTAACATCTTACTTTCAGTCCTACATTTCGGCTTTCTCTATTCAAATCTTTTAACATTATCTTACTTTCAGTCCTACATTTCGGCTTTCTCTATTCAAATCTTCTAACATTATCTTACTTTCAGTCCTACATTTCGGCTTTCTCTATTCAAATCTTTTAACATCTTACTTTCAGTCCTACATTTCGGCTTTCTCTATTCAAATCTTTTAACATTATCTTACTTTCAGTCCTACATTTCGGCTTTCTCTATTCAAATCTTTTAACATCTTACTTTCAGTCCTACATTTCGGCTTTCTCTATTCAAATCTTTTAACATCTTACTTTCAGTCCTACATTTCGGCTTTCTCTATTCAAATCTTTTAACATCTTACTTTCAGTCCTACATTTCGGCTTTCTCTATTCAAATCTTTTAACATCTTACTTTCAGTCCTACATTTCGGCTTTCTCTATTCAAATCTTCTAACATTATCTTACTTTCAGTCCTACATTTCGGCTTTCTCTATTCAAATCTTTTAACATCTTACTTTCAGTCCTACATTTCGGCTTTCTCTATTCAAATCTTTTAACATCTTACTTTCAGTCCTACATTTCGGCTTTCTCTATTCAAATCTTTTAACATCTTACTTTCAGTCCTACATTTCGGCTTTCTCTATTCAAATCTTCTAACATTATCTTACTTTCAGTCCTACATTTCGGCTGTCTCTATTCAAATCTTTTAACATCTTACTTTCAGTCCTACATTCCGGCTTTCTCTATTCAAATCTTCTAACATCTTACTTTCAGTCCTACATTTCGGCTTTCTCTATTCAAATCTTCTAACATTATCTTACTTTCAGTCCTACATTTTGGCTTTCTCTATTCAAATCTTTTAACATTATCTTACTTTCAGTCCTACATTTCGGCTTTCTCTATTCAAATCTTTTAACATCTTACTTTCAGTCCTACATTTCGGCTTTCTCTATTCAAATCTTCTAACATTATCTTACTTTCAGTCCTACATTTCGGCTTTCTCTATTCAAATCTTCTAACATTATCTTACTTTCAGTCCTACATTTCGGCTTTCTCTATTCAAATCTTTTAACATCTTACTTTCAGTCCTACATTTCGGCTTTCTCTATTCAAATCTTTTAACATCTTACTTTGTCCTACATTTCGGCTTTCTCTATTCAAATCTTTTAACATCTTACTTTCAGTCCTACATTTCGGCTTTCTCTATTCAAATCTTCTAACATTATCTTACTTTCAGTCCTACATTTCGGCTTTCTCTATTCAAATCTTTTAACATCTTACTTTCAGTCCTACATTTCGGCTTTCTCTATTCAAATCTTTTAACATCTTACTTTCAGTCCTACATTTCGGCTTTCTCTATTCAAATCTTCTAACATTATCTTACTTTCAGTCCTACATTTCGGCTTTCTCTATTCAAATCTTTTAACATCTAACTTTCAGTCCTACATTTCGGCTTTCTCTATTCAAATCTTTTAACATCTTACTTTCAGTCCTACATTTCGGCTTTCTCTATTCAAATCTTCTAACATTATCTTACTTTCAGTCCTACATTTCGGCTTTCTCTATTCAAATCTTTTAACATCTTACTTTCAGTCCTACATTTCGGCTTTCTCTATTCAAATCTTTTAACATCTTACTTTCAGTCCTACATTTCGGCTTTCTCTATTCAAATCTTTTAACATCTTACTTTCAGTCCTACATTTCGGCTTTCTCTATTCAAATCTTTAAACATCTTACTTTCAGTCCTACATTTCGGCTTTCTCTATTCAAATCTTCTAACATTATCTTACTTTCAGTCCTACATTTCGGCTTTCTCTATTCAAATCTTTTAACATCTTACTTTCAGTCCTACATTTCGGCTTTCTCTATTCAAATCTTCTAACATTATCTTACTTTCAGTCCTACATTTCGGCTTTCTCTATTCAAATCTTTTAACATCTTACTTTCAGTCCTACATTTCGGCTTTCTCTATTCAAATCTTCTATCATCTTTTGTAACCCTGCTCACACTTCCACCACACCCACCCAACACGTCTAGGAGTCAAGCGATGATGATAAGCAATGTTCCCCGCCGGCTTTGCTCCTTCGTCTGGCCCATATCCGATAACAACTACATTCCTAAACTATAGCATCGCAACATGGTGCAATGCGTTACGTATACGATAAACTTTAAATGACTTTTCATTTCAAAATAAGTTCTGAATTTGTATTTAACGGGAGATGTTGAATAAGATTACAGGAAACTTATCACGAAAAAAATTACGGTTAAGAATCGACGAATACTGATGGCAAGGGTTAGCAACTATAACAACGTGTGCAGACATGTTTTCATCGCCATGGTGTAACAATAGTCATAGAGCGACAAAGTCACAAACTGGCTTATCAATAACTCTCACTTCCTTTATGACAAGTGCTCTCCGAGATATATAAAGTACACTATAGAGGCAGCCTCTCTCTCTCTCTCTCTCTCTCTCTAATAATAATAATAATAATTGCGTAAGGAATATATGATTTTCTCTTTCTCTCAATAATTATTGCGTTAGGGATAGAAATATCTCTCTCTGAATAATAATTGCGTTAGGGATATGATTCTCTCTCTCTCTCTCTCTCTCTCTCTCTCTCTCTCTCTCTCTCTCTCTCTCTCTCTCTCTAATAATAATAATAATGTGCGTAAGGAATATATGATTTTCTCTTTCTCAATAATTATTGCGTTAGGGATAGAAATATCTCTCTCTGAATAATAATTGCGTTAGGGATATGATTCTCTCTCTCTCTCTCTCTCTCTCTCTCTCTCTCTCTCTCTCTCTCTCTCTCTCTCTCTAATAATAATAATAATAATAATGTGCGTAAGGAATATATGATTTTCTCTTTCTCTCTCAATAATTATTGCGTTAGGGATAGAAATATCTCTCTCTGAATAATAATTGCGTTAGGGATATGATATTCTCTCTCTCTCTCTCTCTCTCTCTCTCTCTCTCTCTCTCTCTCTCTCTCTCTCTCTCAATAATAATTGCGTTAGATAGAAATATGATCTCTCTCTCTCTCAATAATAATTGCGTTAGATAGAAATATGATCTCTCTCTCTCTCTCTCTCTCTCTCTCTCTCTCTCTCTCTCTCTCTCTCTCTCTCAATAACAATTACATTAGGGATATATGATCTCTCTTTTCTTTCTCTCTCTCTCATTCAATAATTGCGTTAGGAATATAAATGTTTCTCTCTCTGAATAATTGCGTTAGGGATAGGACTCTCTCTCTCTCTCTCTCTCTCTCTCTCTCTCTCTCTCTCTCTCTCTCTCTCTCTCTCTCTCTCTCTCAACAATTGCGTTAGGGATATAAATATGACCCAGCATCCCTACAATGGTTGAAATTATAAATGCAACAAATTTAATACGAGACAACAACAGGTAGTTAAAAACTGATATACTGTAGAAGCATCCTGGCACATTGTATAATGTTGGTGAGACTTCTCAAGACCGGATACTGTATTTGTAATGATACTACTCCTAACCGAGTGACATCATACGAGCTATCTTTAGTCAATTCAGTGACAACAGACCTATCTTTGACCGGTATAATTGGCAGCTATTCCTCTGGCAACTTTTTATGGGGTGCTGATAATGTTTTGTGAAACTTAAATAAAATCATGGAGACTTAATGTCAGAGATCTATTATGGCTTACTTCACCTTTTTGCTGAAGTTACGGTGTATGATTTGGTTAACAGTGCAGCCATAACTATGAAAGATTAAATCTACCGTTGCGATACCCATGGTTCATTTACCTACACTCTACTTAAAATGGAATTATAGGTACACCCAGGCACACTATTCTATCTAATTTCTCTTCCTCTTGTTTTGTTAAAATTTTTAGATTATATAGGAAATATTTATTTCAATGTTGTTACTGTTCTGGAAATATTTTATTTTTGCTTGGTTCCTTTCCTCATTGAGCTGTTTTCCCCGTTGGGGCCCCTAGACTTATAGCATCCTGCTTTTCCAACTAGGGTTGTAACTTAGCAAGTAATAATAATAATAATAATTCATGTTTAGATCTCATCATTATCATCAGACGTTACTAGTCCACTGCAGAACAAAGCCCTCAGACATGACCTCCCATTTGCGTCTGTTTGCGGTCTTTCTGTTTAGACCTATGAAACGATAAATAACTATTATAATTACTAATATTATTATCATTACAAGCTAAGCTATAACTCTAGTTGGAAAAACAAGGTGCTAAAAGCCCAATGGCTCCAACAGGGAAAAATAGCCCAGTGAGGAAAGGAAACAAGGAAATAAGTATACTACAAGAGAAGTGATTACAATTAAAATAAAATATCTTAAGAACAGTAACAACATTAAATTAGATCTTTCATATATAAACTATAAAAACTAACAAGATAAGAGGAAGACAAAGAAGATAGAATGGTGTGCCCAAGTGTACCCTCAAGCAAGAGGGTACCTACCATAGAAAGCAATGAAAACTAATGACTGATGTACCCTAATGAAAAATGATATTATAAAACGGACTATTTAACAGAGTACCCAACGAAAAAATATTGTACATTTTACACACATGCACCAGAATATAAAGATTAAGTTGTAACACTGAACAAAATCCTAAGTAAAGGTGTATCGTACATATATAGGATCTATTCTCCAATCCAATCATAACCTATTTAAACCAATAAACTTATTCTTACAGAAAAACCAGCACTGACATTTCTAGCTGAGTTCGGAATAAAGGGAGATTGGAATAGATGGGACTCTAGCTGTTGAAAGCAACTTATCTAGAAGGACACCAAAACAAAACCATTGTTCTCCAGTCTTAGCTGGTGCCATAGCTTCTGTACCATGCTCTTCCAGTGTCTTGGGGTTAGAATTCTCTTGCTTGATGGTACGACACACTCAGAGACACTATTGTTTCCTAATTTCCTTTCCTCTATAGACTATTTTCCTAGTTAGATCCTTTAGACTAAAATCATCCTACTCTTCTAACTAGGGTTATCACTCCTAGCTAAGCTAGTAATGATAATATTAGATTTGGGCCGTATCATCAGTCTAGCTCTAGAGCGGAGATCACTCAGTGCCGAAAGAATAAAAGTGAATGATAAATAATATAATATACGTGGGAAGTCTCCTTAACACGAGATAACACCTAAAAATACTTTCTTGGATACACCGATAAGTCTAGAGATTAAGAAGAGTCCGGCACACTTCACGCTCAAGGTTTTTCTGTGATAAGCAGATAAAATAATAAACAAAGCGAATGGAATCAAGTCAGACCTCCACACTTCACTAACTCCTAAACCAACATACATCGATGATTAATTGATATGGGTGATAGATGGGGAATCATACAATAACAGGGCATAGGTTTTCTCTTAGCCCAAGAATTTACTATTATTATTATCACTGGCTAAGCCATAACCCTTGTTGGAAAAGCAGGATGCTATAAGCCCAAGGACTCCAACAGGAAAAACAGCTCTGTGAGGAAAGGAAATAAGTAAATATACCATTACAGTATACGCGTCTCTTCCTGTGGTATGCATTACCGTTATCATAAATACATAACCGGGAGTAAAAAATTTTGATATAACTATATAAAAACACTATTAAAAGTATATGAATTATAATACATTAAAAACAAAGCTAACGGGAAAAAACACAATCACCTTTCTCTCAAATCTTGTTTTGAATTCACCTTTGGTACTGTGGTCAAGGGTAGGAAATATATATCAGACGCCGTTATAGCTAAAGGCAGTGTATAATAAAGGTGGCCGAACTAGATAATTTTCTGCCAATACGTTAAAATAAAATTACATGCTTTCGCTGAGATGCCACGTCAAGCCGTTACCCAATAATCATCTGGTGACGGTAAACTATTTATATTTTTGTTTATACAAATACCATAAAAGAGAGAGAGAGAGAGAGAGAGAGAGAGGAGAGAGAGAGAGAGAGAGAGAGAGAGAGAGAGAGAGAGAGAGAGAGAGAGTGTTAAGGCGTGGCATGGAATAGCCTACACTGCCATAGACACAAACGTTTCTGCTAATTGACCAATTAAGTAGTTATTGAGAGAATTAAGGCTAACTTTGCAAATACTGCTGTGTTTATGTTTACTATTTTATTCTTATCTTAAATCATTAAGATTAAAAACTTATTTCTACCTATAATAGTTCACAGCATGAAATTTGTTCGTTCATTTCAAGTGTCAACATACTCCCTAATTATATTATTATCACATATGGTCACTCACTGTCGTAAACACGAGAGAGAGAGAGAGAGAGAGAGACTTGGCAAAGTGATAGCATCAACTATACATGTTTCGCAAGAAATATTTTTACCATTTTAATTCACTATCATCTATTTTGCCCAAACCTCCGACTACCCTACAACCTTCTTTCAGTTTTCTATATCACTTCAAGGATAATGAGTTTTAAACGTGAATACCAAATTATTATCAAAATGTAAGTAAATAAAGGAAACTATACATACGTATATAATATACATTCGTATAAAGTATACATAGTGTTGTCGTTAAGTATTAATATACCAAAAAAGGACAATGAGTGTTTAACACCCTTTTTTAATCTAAATCATTATTTCTCATATGAGTAACCCTAACCCACATAGCAACCAGAGCCAGATCAACCAAAGAGTTGTTATCGGGGAAGGTTAGGGAAATCAACCCTTTTTTATAACAATGGCAGCAATGGTCAGGTCTCGTGAAGACAGGCCAACCGACCGCTGGTCGTCAGTGGTCAGTATTTTGATTCTCGAAAGGATGCACAGGCTGATAGAGAGAGAGAGAGAGGAGAGGAGAGAGAGAGAGAGAGAGAGTCAAAAGTCAAAAGTCAAAAACCTTTATTCCATTATAAAATGGTTATTCTGTTACATAACAATATAAATTATTTACATAAAATTCACAATAATTGGATTGTAAAAATTTAGGATATATATACATTCAAGTAAAATTTAAAAAAATATTGCCTAAGTTTCTTTTTGAATAAATCAGTACTAACATTTGTACATTTTCTTATTTCCAGAGGTAGTTTGTTCCAGCAAGCTGGGCCCCTTATTGCCATTGAGCGTGAACCCAAATCAGTTCGATAGCTGTCTACATATAGATTTTCATTCTGTCTGGTTAATGCATTCCTACAGTTACCAACTGTAGGAAATGTGTATAGCCAGTTGGGATATTCTTTTCTCAAACTTTTAAAAACAAAAACACAAACATCGTACATACACTTTTCTTTTAATTTTATCCACTTTAATTGCTGGAGGGTTGGGGTGATGTGATCGTGTTTTTTCACCCCAATAACAGCTACTCTACCTGCAAAGTTTTGGATTTTTTTGAGCTTTTTCCATATGCATATCATTAGTTGACCCCCATATCTTAATACAGTAGTTTATTACACTCAAGACCAGACTTTCCACAATAAAAGCTCGAGTAGTATCATCAAAGTAATCTTTTACTCTACTTAAATACATTAGAATACCACTAACTTTTCTACTCAGCTCGTCAATGTGAGTACTGAATGTCATGTACCTGTCCATGTGTAGACCTAGATTTTTCACATGTTGACTTATCTTTACTTCATCACCATCGCATTTTATTATAATGTCATTTGGAATTTTGCTAATATATTGTGAGCTACCCACAAACATGCACTGTGTTTTGGTGGCATTTAATAATAGCCCTTTTCTTAGAAAATATTTCTTAATTTTGAGCAATATTAGTTCAGCCCTTTTTATCAAGCCATCTAAATTTTCTATTTGATCAGCCAAAAGAACTTGGGTGTCATCAGCGTATTGAATTAGCAAGCATTTTTCTATGAATTTAATCATGTCATTAACGTAGACTAAAAACAGAATTGGACCTAGGACAGATCCCTGTGGGACTCCAAATCAACCTTTTCAATGCAAGAATTTACGTCTCCCAATCTAACTACCTGACTTCTATCCTTCAAGTAATCCTGAAACCAGAACGTATCAATGTAATGTTCCTTAAGAGATTTACACAATTCATCATGGTTGACACTATCAAATGCCTTTGATAGGTCACATAAAATTAATATGGAAACTTTTTTTCTATCGATATTTTTATAAATTTCATCTGTTAATTTCATCAAAGCTGTTTCTGTTGATAAACCTTTACGGAATCCATGCTGAGTGTTAGAGATCAAATTATTTTTTTCTAGATGTTCCATTAACTGATTACATACAATCTTTTCTATTACTTTCGAATATTACGGGAAGGATAGAAACAGGTCTATAATTACCCAGGGTCGTCCTTGTCTCCTTTCTTGTGAAGAGGGTCTACGAGGGGTTGTTTCCAAATAGAAGGATATTTCCCAGTTACAATCGATGTATTTATGATAACCGTGATATAATATGCAATAACTGTAAGGGAATCTTTTAGAAAACTAGTAGGAATACCATCCGTTCCGTAAGCATTACTATTATTCAAACTCTTAACTGTTAATATTATTGTTTCTACTGTAACTGGTTGCGGTCTAAACAATCTTATATTATTGCCAAAATTATTTTGAGTGTTTCTAATATCTTCATTTTCGTACTTTTGTAGAATTTCCTGCGTTTTATCATAAGTTATTTTTCCTACCTTAGCAAAGTATTGGTTAAATTGATCTGCTCTAGCTTTTGGGTTGTCGTATTCAATCTTTTTATTTGTTTTAGTAGATACAATATTATTCATAATTTTCCATGTTTCTCTACGAGATTTACTTTTCTTGATCTTGTCTTTGTTATAATAAGCTTTGGCAGTACGCATTTTCGAATTGATGAGTTTTTTCATTTCCTTATACGAATTGTTAAGATTCTCATCATGTCTATTATGTTTAAGCCTTTCTTGCATTTTGTCCCTTTCAATCATACTGTTTTTGAGATCATTGTCTATCCAAGGTGCACTGGGTCTCCTTATTTCCTTCGTGGTTATTGGGGCACATTTATCTAAGGCACTATTATATACTTTATTGAAAATTCCTGTTTGAATATCTGTGTCATCAGTATGCATGATTGTATCTAAAATTATTTTCTGGTCTAGCAATGTATTGCACAAAAAATCTGCAGAATAATATTTTAAACACCTAGAGGTTACCGTGACTGGTTTACGCTTTGGCTTCTTAATATCTATGATAAATGAAATATGTTCATGGTCAGCTACAATACTTGGATTTACCTCAATTTTAATGACACTTTCCTGCTTGTTTGTTATTAACACGTCTAGTAGTGTGGATGAGATGGGGCTAACTCTAGTAGGTTTATTAATCATTTGATTTAATTTGGTGACTCTTAAAATATTATGTATCTTTGCTGAACCTAACATCAAATCATCATTTAGATCACCTATTACATAAATTGATTTATTCTTTAGAGAAATCATTCTCAGACATTCCAAAATATAGTTAAAAGTATCATTTGAAGCATGCGGATGTCTATACAAGCAACCAATGATAACAGAAGGTAGCTTACGAGATTGTACAGAGAGCCAAACCTCTTCTACCCCCTCTACTCTTTGAACATTAAGATTACAAATATTAACAGAAAGATTATTTTTTACATAAATACAACAACCTCCACCTCTTCCTTTGTCACATCTATATATTGTATAATTAGGAAAATCAATGAGTGAATCGACAACATTCGGGGTTAACCAAGTCTCAGTTAAACATAATACATCAATATTTCTGTTTAAGAGCATTAATTCAATTTCACATATCTTACTAAGGAGAGACTGTACATTCAAATATTCTATACACAAAAGATCGTTTTTTGGAGTCACATGATTAGCTATCCCAGTACCAATGTCCGGGACGAGCACTTCTTGTGTGATAACTGCCTCTTGATGGAAGAGGCGGGAAGTCATATTCCCAGGTATCCGCTCGTGACCAGTAGTTGTCATGAGAGAGAGAGAGAGAGAGAGAGAGAGAGAGAGAGAGAGAGAGAGAGAGAGAGAGAGAGCGCGTATGATATACAAATATTACATGGAGCACGAGAGAGAGAGAGAGAGAGAGAGAGAGAGAGAGAGAGAGAGAGAAAGCATACTGCAAGGAGCACGAGTGCATGCAACAAGTCGGAACGCGAACGTTGACCAAAACCTAAAGCGACCGTACGAGCGCCTCACTTTCAGAGATCTCCCACTCCCCCACCTGTCTCCCAACACCCACAACGAACCCCCCCCCCTACTCCCCCCACCCACTCTCTACCAAGAAATAACCCTTTCGCCCACGCATCCATCTATCATCTCTCTCCCTCCCCCTGAAAAACAACCAGAAGAGGGACACGTGCAGCGCCACCAATGAAATTAGAAGAGAACTGTCCGCAAAGTACCAGGGTAAACAAACAATGTTATACTGAATATTAATGTGATGGAAGTAGCTGTCATATTTATATTTTTAAATGTTGAAATAGTGATGAAAGCCATTGGTATAATTACTATTATCATTACTACTTAAGCTGCAAGCAGTTTGAAAAGCGGGGTGCTATAATCAACAGGGAAAGTAGCTCAGTGAGGAAAGGAAATAAACATTACCTTTAAGAACATTAAATTAGATATTTCGCATATAGCTAAACACTTAAAAAAAGAGGAACAAGTTTTAAGGGTGAATATATATATATATATATATATATATATATATATATATATATATATATATATATATATATATATATATATATATATATATATATATATATATGGATGAAAATCAACACAATATCGTGTTCAAAAAGAAATAAATTTCTACCTCATATGAACTTGGGATCGAACCCTAGACACACACACGCACGCATTAGCCAAGCCATAATGGCCTTAATCAATGTGACAGTTTCATGGGCTGGAGGTGTATCAAGTTCCTCGTCACAACCGGTCATGAAGGAGAACTGGGAGTCTTGCAAACGTTTCAGATTTAGTACGTACCCGGCAAGGCCCGACTTAGATTATGCACATACATTCAGATAACCTTGACAATTTTGTCTACTTGCTCCCAAAGATTTTGACTATGTAATTTGGGTATTATTGTACTGTATTACAGGGTAATGTAACCTAGGAAAAAAACTGCTTTGTTCTATAGAAAAAGGTCCGTTCTCTTGAAATGATAACCTGTAATAAGGTAAAACTTTACCATAATTTGGCTTCATATTTATGATCATATTAATATAATACTATCAGCAATGGCATTTAAAAGAAAAAAATGTCTAAGTCATGTCAATATGTTATGATCATCGCTAGATCGAGCCGGAAACAGCAGGTGCAAAGCAGTGTGGTCAAAACAAGCCTGGGGCGGTATGAAGGAAAGGAAGAAGCTTCCCAAAAATTAAACCTGGGTACGCCGGCTAAACCATAAAAAATAATAACAACAAACTTAGTCAATATTTACCTTTTTTCACTTCACACGAATACGAGCAAAATCACCAGCACAGCAAATTTAGAATAAAATTATCAGCAGCACAGACACAAGAGACTACAAGACAACCACGTGGCCTCTTGTTTTGCTCCTATCCAAGCTACGCCGACATAACACAACACAGCTACACTGACGACATACAGCTTCTATTACTCCCGGCTCCCAACTCCCTTCCTCCATGTCCCGTCTGTCAGGGATAAGCCAACAGTCGACCACAACTGACTGGAGATGACCAATCAGCATTCAAGTTAGCGCTGAGAAAGGTCGGCCGGTTGGAAGCCAAGATGACCTCTTCGCCAATCACAACACCGAAACACGCTCA